>NC_092030.1:10582716-10894278 GCF_042242105.1 Pempheris klunzingeri | reverse complement strand
CATTAACACACACCGCTGCAGGGGCCACAACGTTTGCACAAAGTTTGCAAGAGCCTGTGTCTTTCCACACACAGTGTATTTCTGTGTGCTATGAGGATTGCTGGACGCGGAAAGACAAATGGGACAGTTATTTCCCTAGTATGTCACAAAGAGGGCACCTCCCTCAGGCTTGGTGCACTTAAGATGCCCGCATCTCTGAACGATGTGTACTGATAAGTATCTGTGGTTATTTTAGGAATGAGATACTCCTGTCCAGAGAGGGGTATACAGCTTATGTCTGTGTACAGGGACCGCCCTACACCTCTTTTACAGTAGATTACAAACTATAATCTGGATTTTTTTCCCCCCCCAACATTTACAAAATATTTCCAAGTTTCCAAATAATCATTGAAAATTATAGATGTAAAAATAGCAACTATATCATACACAAATGAAAGAAAGTATTTTCACAAGGTTAAACATGAACACCCCAATAAAAACATCTAAGAATAGCTGAGTTACAGAACTAACAATCCTGTTAACCAAATTAGGATATGTGTCCTGGAATGATTATGTTTTGTAAAGTCACTTTTATAACTATCTTTTATAACGGTTTGTGGGCCAGCAGCAAAAGCACTGACACAGATCTAAGAATAGTGCAGGTCAGGGATTAGAGCTAAATACATGTAGACACTCTTTTGTAACTCCTCTGATTAACAGCAGCTCCACAGACGAGCATTAGTCAAGTTAATACCTACAACAGCTACTTCACTGGTCATCCTTCCTAAGAGTCTCAACAAACTTACAGCTTAATCACTAGAACCACTTATTCAAATTGACATTCTTTAGCCAACCTTCAGTTTCAGCAGCGTGACACTGTCAATGCCCCAAAAGATGTCCGTAGACGGTGTTACGGGTACTTTGTCAAACATAAGATATCACAAACACCTTACTATTGTAATACAATTTATTGCAATTAGAGTAAATTATATCATAATGTTTGTATTGTGTTGTATTGCTATTGGCTTGAAGTACATCCTATGAAAAAAATGAAAAGTATAATAATATATATTGTATCAAAATTAGCTCTATTCTATTCTATTTTATCTCTCAATTTTCTTATATTGAGTGCCAAGTTGTACTGCCTCAGGTTGTAGGGGGTTTTCTACAGCAATCATGTAATGCATTATATATTTTCCTTTGTGTGACACACACAGTTCACAATAGGCTAAAGGGCTTTAGCATGACGTGTTCTATATACAGGACTGATGGATGCTGTAATGTTAGCACCATTAAAAGTCAACTTACAGCTAATTTCAAATAATAACCCGTTGAAATCTCAATGAAAAAAATCACACTTATCCAGAAGCCAAATTGTTGTACAGTATTGAGGTCAGTAGATTCAAATAAATGTTCAGCAGTGAGCTGTGAGATTTTTATGTAAGGTAGAAGTTTTTCATCTGTATTGTTTTAGACTTTAGTTTAGATGATATACAGATGATTATTCAGACAGCCTGTGGAAATGTGAATATGTATTCTTAATTTCTGGACTATGTGTAGTATATGGGAAATATATGTTGGATTTTGGATATATTTGGTTTATATTAATTTGAGGTTTATTGTAAGCTCATGCAGGCTGGGTGATAAAACATACAAATATAATAACACAACAGAAACAAAATGTTGTAATGTTGTAATTTGATTATATGAGAATGTGTTTAAAACCTCTCTGAGACATGCTGATGCTCCATAAACACATATATTGTTACAGTGGACAATATCTAGTCAGCTGAATCACCCCTTACAGACCCCTCTGATGGAGGACACTTGCTCCATCCTGGATAATGCATGACCTGACTGAACTCCTCGCGGCGGTTTATTCAGCTTATCATGTCCACTTTAGTGGTCAAATTCGAGTCTTGCATACTGCTTCGGCCACAAGATGTGCCTGATTTGCAACAATGCTTGATGACGTTTGATGTGTTCACCTATTAGACAAAACCATACACCTGTTGCAATCACATGTTCACAATTTTTCATACAGCACTTAGAAAAATGTGTAATTTTTACATTCCCGTTTCTTAACGGTTTTAACAAATGAGATACAATGTGCTAATTAGTCAGTTTTAGATGTGTCGGTGGGTATATTTTTATGCTAAGATGGGCTAACCCCGCTGTGACGCCAGCAATGAACTTACATTACAAACATAAGATTAGCAAAACTGCTGAACTATTCAGTTGTAGAGCAAACAGTATTCATTGTCACACAGTGGTAGTCACAAAGCTGCTGGATCAAGAGAGAACCTTCAAAATACACCGGAAACATTGAGATCTTTGTTGATTCTTCAAAAAGAGGATGGATGAGTCGTTAAAGCAAGTCCGTGACCTTGAGTCCATATCTGTGAGTTTTAGAATTGATTTTAAGATTTCACTGAAACTAGACTACATTCTATTAGCGTCTTGCTAACGGAGTTAAGGCAGCTGGACAGTTTCAGTGTGCTGCTCTGACCCTGAATAACTCCTGCTGGACTCACGTCAACAAGACATTACACACATTCTCCCACAAGTATGCAGACTGAAATACAACTGCTGCCTGGCAGACAAAGCCCTCCTTAACACTCTCTCTCACTCACACACCTCCACTGGCTACTGAGAGGGATGTCAATGTTTGATTCATTGGTAATATTTCTTAGAAAGTGTAAATGCTCTGTATTTGTACAGCGCCTCTCTAGTCATTTCGACTACTCAAAGCGCTTTTACATCACTTCCTCATTCACACATCATTCTTACAGGAGGAATAATTGTACACACACTGAAGCTGGTTCAGGAGCAAGTTGGGGGTCAGTGTCTTGCCCAAGGACACTTGGACATGTGGGCTTAGGTCAAGCTTAGGTGATTGAACTGCCAACCTTCCGATTGATGGACGACCCCCTTGTGTCCTATGGTGCCCCCATAACATTTCAGGGAAATGTTATCCTTTGGTTTTTGATATTTTCTGTGGTTTAAAGGCATGTAAGTGTGAGTGGATAAAAATTATTGTCTACAGTAGAAGAATTTATCAGGACGTAACATGTCATTACGGTGCATTTAAAAATCTGCTTCAATCTGCCTTCATCGCATCGGCAACTTGATGTTGTTATGATCAAGTTGTCTTGTTGATCTAGGACTTAAATGTAGTACTTGTGTGGAACTGTGTCCTCTCTGCACATCTTACACTCTCACCAAGGTTACCATGTACTCACCTTGTAGAAGAAGTTGGAGCGGCCCACAGTTCCACTCTTGCCAATGTGGTTCATGAAACATAGGTTTCCCTCAGTGGAGCCATACACCTCACACATTTTAATGTTTCCAAAGTGATTCTGGAAGTCTCGCCAGACGTCCTGCCGCAACCCGTTCCCCACGCCCATCCGCACCTTGTGAACTTTATCCATTTCTGTCTGAGGGAGGGAGAGGGTATGATGGCATAAGCAGAATAGATCTGACAGGGGACAACTAATCATTTCTCAGTTATGTCTAAATGCTTGCAATTCAAAAATATGTTCTCTGTAAATACACATTATCATTAAGTGGGGAAAATACAGGAAAAAGTCTGTTATGCAATGTACTTCTAAATTGTAGCTCTCAAGAAAAAAAAAACACAAACACAAAAAGTGTGAGTGTGTGTGTGTGTGTCTGTGTGTGTGTCCAAAACAAAGAAATACCATGAATACAAATTGGTGTGAACAAATTGACCCACAGAAAGAGACTGAATCTGTCACAACAAAAGAAGCTTTTTACCATTCAGACACAGACACACACACACTCACACACACACACACACTCACACTCACACTCACACTACACTCCCACAGTTCCCATTGGACTATGAAAAGACCCAAGACTGAATAATAATGTGCTGGAGATAGGCTGCAAAAAATGAAAAGAATGTTTCACAAACCAGTGGCTCATACAGATATTTCAATGTTATCAATATACGTTTCAGTGAAAAGACAACGCTCTTTTATGCAAATGGAGCTTTTGCCAGTGGAATATTTATGATAACTGCAATTAGAGTTTCAATTGTTTCAATAGAATGGGAATGAAAAAGTAGTGGAGCTATAAAGCTTCTGTCCTTTCTTAATTGGGTTGAAAGTTCAGATGATGTTTTTTTTTTACAAAGCCACATACTGTCACACTGTGACAAAAAACTGGTGAAATGAATGATACAATGAATCTAATCCATTAACAACTGATGACATTTTTGAAAGCTGATGGCCAACACATTTTACTCCTAGACCTATTAAAAGTACATCTCTGTTGACAGTTCAGTATTCCAAGTAGCCAACGAGATGCATCACCCACATCTCGAACTGATCAGGAGGATCAGATGTTGATGATCAGTCATAACAGAGCATCATCGTCACTGTGTGGTACTGACAGTAAAACAGCTTTAGTTATTCAATGTGTATTTTTTTTAAAGCTAACAGTTTTTGCGTGCTTCTTATATTCCTGGTGGAGTGACAATAATACTAAAATTAGCTAAACTGAAGCTAACTGATGATGATGATGATGATTATTATTATTATTATTATTATTATTATTGATCCCCTTTTTGTATAATTTTTGCATGCTAGAAAACAAATTTGCAATGAAATGACCACAAACCAGCAAGGGAGTTGCCTGCTCTGCCTCGGTTGGTAATCCAGCCCTGCGCGTATCAGGGACCACCAGGGGTAGCCGAAACATCTTCACTACTCATTACTCAACTGTCAGAAAGTCAACAGAAGAAGAACTGGTGTGTCTGTTTGCAGCACAGCCAGACCAACTGTGGGCTAAGAGGATTCATCGCCCACTCTAATGAAAGAGACTAAAGAAGACTATGGGCAATGTGTTCTGGCACAGTAGTGGTGAACTCATCATTGAATGTTGACATTAAGTGAAATGCACAAATTCACCTGCTTTTGTTATCGGCATCATGTCCAGGACATTTCAAATTAATCTCTCAAATACAAAGACACAATCTGAATTCTTCAGAGAGAGGTGAACTCCACCACTAACAATGAAACTACTTGGGTCAGATGTCCTTAAATCTTATCAATTATGACTACATTGATGTGAAGTCGAATTTTCTATCAACAGTTCATTCTTGGTCACTGCATTCCTGGGTAAAAACCTTAACCCCTATGTAAAGCACCTAACCCCTAAGTAAAAATCTAACCCCTAAGTAAAGCACCTAACCCCTAAGTAAAGCACCTAGCCCCTAAGTAAAGAATCTAACCTCTAAGTAAAGTACCTAACCTCTAAGTAAAGTACCTAACCTCTAAGTAAAAATCTAACCCCTAAGTAAAGCACCTAACCCCTAAGTAAAGCACCTAGCCCATAAGTAAAGTACCTAGCCCCTAAGTAAAGTACCTAACCTCTAAGTAAAGTACCTAACCTCTAAGTAAAGCACATAACCTCTAAGTAAAGCATCTAGCCCCTAAGTAAAGCACCTAGCCCCTAAGTAAAGTACCAAGCCCCTAAGTAAAGTACCTAACCTCTAAGTAAAGTACCTAACCTCTAAGTAAAGTACCTAACCTCTAAGTAAAGTACCTAGCCCCTAATTACCTAGCCCCTAAGTAAAGCACCTAACCCCTAAGTAAAGCACCTAGCCCCTAAGTAAAGAATCTAACCTCTAAGTAAAGTACCTAACCTCTAAGTAAAAATCTAACCCCTAAGTAAAGCACCTAACCCCTAAGTAAAGCACCTAGCCCATAAGTAAAGTACCTAGCCCCTAAGTAAAGTACCTAACCTCTAAGTAAAGTACCTAACCTCTAAGTAAAGCACATAACCTCTAAGTAAAGCATCTAGCCCCTAAGTAAAGCATCTAGCCCCTAAGTAAAGTACCAAGCCCCTAAGTAAAGTACCTAACCTCTAAGTAAAGTACCTAACCTCTAAGTAAAGTACCTAACCTCTAAGTAAAGTACCTAGCCCCTAAGTAAAGTACCTAGCCCCTAATTACCTAGCCCCTAAGTAAAGCACCTAGCCCCTAAGTAAAGCACCTAGCCCCTAAGTAAAGCACCTAACCTCTAAGTAAAGTACCTAGCCCCTAATTACCTAGCCCCAAGTAAAGCACCTAGCCCCTAAGTAAAGCACCTAGCCCCAAGTAAAGCACCTAGCCCCTAAGTGAAGTACCTAGCCCCTAAGTAAAGCACCTAGCCCCTAAGTGAAGTACCTAACCTCTAAGTAAAGCACCTAGTCCCTAAGTAAAGCACCTAGCCCCTAAGTAAAGCACCTAGCCCCTAAGTAAAGTACCAAGCCCCTAAGTAAAGTACCTAACCTCTAAGTAAAGTACCTAACCTCTAAGTAAAGTACCTAGCCCCTAAGTAAAGTACCAAGCCCCTAAGTAAAGTACCTAACCTCTAAGTAAAGCACCTAGCCCCTAAGTAAAGCACCTAGCCCCTAAGTAAAGTACCAAGCCCCTAAGTAAAGTACCTAACCTCTAAGTAAAGCACCTAGCCCCTAAGTAAAGTACCAAGCCCCTAAGTAAAGTACCTAACCTCTAAGTAAAGTACCTAACCTCTAAGTAAAGTACCTAGCCCCTAAGTAAAGTACCAAGCCCCTAAGTAAAGTACCTAACCTCTAAGTAAAGCACCTAGCCCCTAAGTAAAGCACCTAGCCCCTAAGTAAAGTACCTAGCCCCTAAGTAAAGCACCTAGCCCCTAAGTAAAGCACCTAGCCCCTAAGTAAAGCATCTAGCCCCTAAGTAAAGCACCTAACCTCTAAGTAAAGTACCTAGCCCCTAATTACCTAGCCCCAAGTAAAGCACCTAGCCCCTAAGTAAAGCACCTAGCCCCTAAGTAAAGCACCTAGCCCCTAAGTAAAGCATCTAGCCCCTAAGTAAAGCACCTAGCCCCTAAGTAAAGCACCTAGCCCCTAAGTAAAGTACCTAGCCCCTAAGTAAAGCACCTTGCCCCTAAGTAAAGCACCTACCCCCTAAGTAAAGCACCTAGCCCCTAAGTAAAGCATCTAGCCCCTAAGTAAAGCACCTAACCTCTAAGTAAAGTACCTAGCCCCTAATTACCTAGCCCCAAGTAAAGCACCTAGCCCCTAAGTAAAGCACCTAGCCCCTAAGTAAAGCATCTAGCCCCTAAGTAAAGCACCTAGCCCCTAAGTAAAGCACCTAGCCCCTAAGTGAAGTACCTAGCCCCTAAGTAAAAAGCCTTTTGAAAAAAAAAAAAGAAATAGTGAAAACGCGTGATTGTCAGGTGTACTTGTGTCCTCAGTAATGAGTTCTATGGTACTTGTCATTATTTCACATTGATCCCTGTGCATAATGACAGCAGACAAACAGTTAGTAATTAGTGCTCACGCTTGTGTGCACACATTGATCTTGTGAAAAGGTGGATTTGTGTTGTACGTGTCCACATCTTTAATTTGCCAATCAGTGGTGAGGACAGTCAAGGCCAGCCCTCCACCCACACAGGCATATAACAGAGGGAGAGTGGACAAAGAGGACTTTGAGTCCAGCCTCAAGAAGGGACAAGCTCCACTGTGTGTGCGTGCATGTCTGTGTGTCCACCATGGGAGGACACAAACACTGAAACAAAGACCCTGCTTGTCTTTCAGCCACAGTCGCGCACAATGTTACTCGAATGATTCACAAGTAGCAGTGACTGAAAAGGACTCTCTCTACAAAGGAAAAAAGTCTGCCTACTGTAAGGAGCATTGATGCTTCTTTCCATTGCTCTGTCATTCATTAAGTGGTAATGAGTGTTGACTATCTGGACCTGGTCTTACGTTAAATGTGAAGAACCTGAAGCCAAGTCATGTTGATGATGTTAACAGAGAGCAATAGAAAGAATGGGGTGGACGAGAACACTAAGATACTTTGGATGTCAGTTTTTTGGGTTTAGGTGACCTGAATTGAGATGAAGCACTTTTTTCTAAAGTTAACTTCAGATTCACCTTCAACAGTCTCACAGCAAGAAATCTGGAAACTGAAAATAAGGGAATAAGGGAAAGAAATCATGCTGCGAGAACATGGGCGCACTACTGCAGTGATTTTATTTGTGTCATAGCAAACTAGAAATCCTTCCTAATATCTAGGGATATTTTCATTTAGGAGGGTTTTGGTGCTGTCAGTATGTCGACGCAGATATATATTATCATGTATATATTTGATATTACTTTTGCATTTTAGAGGTTCATAGCTTGAACACCAAACAGGAGATTACCTTAGGCTGATTGCAGAGGTATCTGCAGAGCTCACCAATATACTGGAAAACAGTTACGTCATGTTTTCTACAGTCATTCCAGAACTGGGAGGCTGAGAATTTCTTCTTCAAGACGCAGGTCGCACCTGTGATAGAACAGATGACAATGTTATTAGAATTGCTATTAAAGGCTTAAATTCTCATATTCTCCTAAATTTTATTTAGATTTTTTACAATGAAGCCTGGCTCTGTGTAAAGGTCTCTCCTGTTACATGCATGCATGTATTCTAAAAATACGATCAGAAACCCTGTTACCCATATACATGGCAGAGATCATGTATATGGGCGTTCTCAGGGAGAAATCTACTTTGGGAAATCAGGCTGTCTAATCCCAAACACCGATTACACAGAACAGGTTTCTCATCTACATGACAGTTAAGAAACCAGATTAGTGGAGAGAGCTGACTGTACCAGAGGTGGGTTGTAACAAGTAACAATCTCCGTTTACTCAGCTTTAGACTGGAGATCTGGAACAAAGGATGAGAGTTACAGCCCAAAACAACTCACCAGCCATGGTTTGCCCCTAAATTGGCAAACTTCCAGTCTACAGCTGTTGTAATGATAATGTTTCCAGCATGGGACACCTACACCATATATCTCTATATATATATATCTTCAGCATATCAGAGGGCCCTACATACAGAGAGGGAGTCCCTGGTTAAGTACCAACTAGAACTACCACTACTTCCTCACTGATCACTTTCTCGACTGAATACTCATGCAGGTTCAAAAACATTATTCTTAAACATTGGAATGCCCTCTAAAGTGAGTCATCTCTAAATATCAGCAAGGTGCCTCCGCTGGTCTCATTCAAACGTTGCCCCAATCCGAGAGACAGGCAGGTTCAATCTGGCTGTCTAATCAACCTACGGGTTTTTTTCTGCTGTGGCCACTGAGCACAATGTTTGAACATGTATGTTATACATGTATACAAAATACGCCATAAAGTCTGTGACTGGTTGCTGTAATCATTCCTGCTCTACACTTGGAGAGATACCTTTGTAAAGCAACAACACTTTAAAAGATAGGCAGTGAAATCCGCAGTCTTTGTTTAGTGCACTTTAAAGTTAGTTATAATATGAGCTTCATCACTTTGAATAAGCATCTTTGTCCTGACAGTCACGTGTAGGTTACAGCAAGCATTTTACTAATTTCTATACCAGAGGGATTCCTCCAGGCAGAAATTTGTACAAAAATGACCATAGCTTTGGAAGATCCATTTGATTTTACTAACTCAGAATTCTGATCTTTCATATTAGATCAGCTTGGCTGTCTCTCACCAAGCACTCACCTCACTGTGAGTATGGAGAGTAGGAATGATTGCAGGGACCACTAACTCTTCAATTATACATGAGAATTGTTTTACAATAGACTTGATAGAATCACACAATGTCAAGCATATCTCAGCCATTTGCGGAAGCAGCGTCAGACTTGCAGTTCAGGACCTAAAGTTCTACTTCAATCTGTGCCATCTTGAAAAACCTCGGCGCGTTTCCACCGAAATTACTGTGGGAAAAAAAACTTTCCCTCAACCCCAAACTTTCCCTGAAAAAAGTACCTAGTAGGGGGGAAGAACTTTTCAGATTACCCAGAATTCTTGAGTGATTGGTGGAACACACTTGCAGCGTCCCGCACTTCTGTTCCAGTGTGGCTACAAACTTGTTTATTTCATTTCTACAAGCTTCACTTCGTTTGTGTTTTGATCATTTGGAAAATGGAGCAAAACAAGAGAAGCTACGAGAAGTGGACGGACGATGAGGTCCAGGCTCTATTTGCCGAGGAAGAAATTCAGCGGGACGACCGAGTCTATGGAAGAATAGCCGACAAGCTGGAGGAGCTAAATGTAGGGCACACGCCGAAAACAAATTCGTGAAAAGTTGAAGAAACTTAAGCAAGATTATAAGAAGCTGAAGGACCACAACAGTCACAGTGGGTCCGACCGCCGTACTAAGTGGTATGACCAGCTCGACACCATACTGGGCCACAGACCGGCATATTCTGGCACCCCCCTTACAGCATCAGCCTGATTTGAATAAATGTTCCGGAACTTTGAGGTGCGGTGGAAACTCAAACCACACAGATTACCAGGAATTCTTTTACCCAGGTAAATAAATTCCTGGAAGTAAAAGTTCCTGGAAATGTTGGTGGAAAAGGGGCTTATGTGTTTCAAATCTACAACAGCAATCACTTTTCTTGCATGACGGGTTAGGGTTGGCAGGTGTAGACCTGGTCAGACAAAAACGGAGCAGGCAGCCTCATGTCTAAAGTCTAAAGGCTAAATGTGAACAAAGTCAACATCTATAAGTATCAGGACACTGGCCTCACCAAGCCTTGTTGGCACAACCTGTCAGGATATTGGAAGGACATTGAACTGTCTACTTTGGTAGCAGCTGGAACACATGCTGAAAGTGAGGATTCATCAACAGGACAGCAGCACAGAACTGGCCTCTTTCCACCCAACCATTTTAGAACTGCAGCACTTTTAAGCTAATGCTAAACAAACAGTTTCTACCATACTGGACCCGAATATAAAGGGCCATACAACAGACCTTTCTAAGAAGAAGAATTATTCCATTAATCCCCTAATGGGGGAATTCTTTTTCTCTCACACTCAGGACTAAAATACAAAGCAGTCAGGAGCAGTTAAGGGGTTCAGTGCCTTGCTCAAAGGCACCTCAGCAGTGCCCAGGAGGTGAGCTGGCACCTGTCCACAGTCCACAGTCCGTAATGTGCTCCATGCTGGATATGAACCGGCCACCAGTTCCCAAGCCAACTCCCTATGGTCTGAGCTACTGCTGCCCCTATCAGGGTGGAAACACAGCAACAATGACTTAAAACAATAATAGTATTCTCCATAATAGTCCCCAGTGTCCACTTCCTGCTCTAAACCCTCTAATTAATCTGCTAGTTGAAGTGAAATAACAGGTCCTCAAAGGGGTCACATAGTTTGGCAGGTCCACTGAGGTCAGTGAATACTGTCTGCAGTCCTGAACACCAGTTTCCAAACAGAATTGCGTCTCTGTGTCAAACATGAAACTCAAATCATATGACGTCTAAAAGCATGAGGCCGAGTTGCATTCAGGTACTGAGGACACGTGCCCTCATTTCATCATATCACAGATAGTCCTCTCTGTGGACAGGTTTGGTTTAGATACTGTGAAGTTCAAAAGATCAGAAGATAATCGTATATTTGAACTGGCTTGCTTTCTGTTGGAATACCTTCATTTTGCTTCTTCTCTTCTGTTCTTTTTTTCTAACAACTGGGAGTGTCACCCTTTTCCATTTCAAGGATCCTAAATGAGCTCAGAGCACTCCATTTTATCAATAACCTGTGACTAGGACCACCATCTGAAAAAGAATTGTTAGATAATTCAATTTTTAATTTGACATTTACCTTGAAGAAGGATGAGAAGCCTCTCTAGAACTTTCCTATGGGTTAGGGTTAAGGCCACTGTATGTATCACTCAATTACGATCACTGCAATTGCATTACTCTGGCAGGTTTTCATAGGAAACAAACCCTGCCAGTCTAGTTTCAGTTCTCTTAACTCTGTAACATCCAGTTTTCCATTCAGTAATTTCTGAATGTATGCATTATTTACTACAGTAACAACATCCAAATGAATGCACAACACCTCAAATATGTTCTCAATGGACAGACAGGCTATTTTTTAATTGACTTTTTGATTTGCAGAACACAAACGTTTCCAGTCCGTGTTTAATGATCAGCCTTTTGTCCAATAAAGCAACTGCTGCTAGAATTTTTTATCATTACTCCCTGATGCCATATTTTATTGTTTATTTTAACATTAAAGAGTAAAAATCTAGTGAATCCAGACAGTGATAGATAATGAAGATATGGCTGCCATTCCTCATGCACTCAACACCTCCCTCAAATATCATTTCAGCCACTACGTCTGTCCCCAGATGTGTGTTTAAAAGGAAAAAAAGAATCCCTTGTTCACGTGTGACAGCGTCACAAGCTACATTAAGCTACGAGCCAGGTCACATTATCTCAGAACCAGAGGTCTCCAGCTACACTTGAGAATCACAGATCTGGCAAAGTAACAGCGCCAACATAACTAAAAACCCCAGTTTTTAAAGTTAATTTACATGATACACATATTTTTAGATTCCGCGTGACTTACATGTCATTGTAAATAAATGTCCATAAATCAGCTTAGGAGCAAAGTAAAAACACCCCTCATACCCCAGAATCAGCATGTTTTTAAGTTGTCTTCAATATCAAGCTGATCCAGTGACAGTCGTCCGTACATGCATGAGTACAGCACCACACTTTGAAAACCCCAAATGGACAAAAACATGCTTAGAACGTGCAGTGAATACAAAACAATGAGTCATGTGCAGATTTCTGAGGCCTACCAAGCTCTATGGTTCCTCCTATACCGATCAAGGAAGCTGCACTGTGGTAGAGCGGCAGAGGGATGTACATCACATCATGTTCAGTCGCCCCGAAAATGCAAAAACCTGCTGCTGCCTTCAAGCTCTGGAGGTGAGTGATCACTGCAGCCTTGGGGAGCCCTGTGAAAATGAAAAAGACAAAATGCTGCATTAAGAGACACTGCAAAAGAAACATTTGATACTTTCCGTCCATTTCAAGTGCACTGCTAAATGTTAGCAGGAGCTCATAACCACTAAACCACCAGATGCTCTCCCTTTCCCTCTCTTTCTCTGGGTTTGTCCTCACTCGTCCGCGGTTTTTCTCCGTTTCTTGAAGCCCTTGCTCTGTTTTAAAGTCACCTTTCGGGTCACAGTGACGTGCATGTGATAGAGACGCTGAAGACAGCCAAATTAGCAGACGTCAAAGCATTTCTGTTCTGGCAGCAATGGCGTCCGGTGGAAACAAGCTTTTAGTGTCTTTCTGCGAAGCCTGACCTCACGGTGAATTCAGATCCATTTTTTATGAAAACAAACACCATTTATTTAGACAGTATGATCTATATTATATTGAGTTTTCACGTTAAAGTGAGACACCAACCAGGACTGTGAGCAAAACAATCAAACCAAACCATAACCTCTTAAAATTGACCCGAAATGTAACTTGGCCCTTTTTTATCCTGGGGTGGTTCACACTGAGTTCAGTCATGAGCAACCATCCTCATTCAAGTTGTGCACAAACATAAATGATTTTCCACAGGACATGGGGGGAAGCTAAAATGTATTCATCTTGATGATGTATTGGATCTTCGCTGGTCTAGGGAAATCATATTGACCTGCAGGTCTTCATTTTGATATTAAATGCTTTTTTATCAAAATGTATCAGCTACATTCTTAAAATCTCCTCACAATGGCCCTAATACTTATTAAGCTAATTAATACAGAATGTAAAATGTAGGAAAAGATGTCTCAGACTCTGATGCACTTTCAATTTAAATTAAAATAAAGCTTGTCTCATAAAGTATTGTAGGTCTTCATTTAATTTAATGAACGCTCTTGTCTGTTCATGGTCACAAAGATGTTTTCACCAGGCTGTTTCATCAGTGTAGCACTTGTGATATTGATATATTGATATTTTATATACAAAATGCTTAATAAAAAAAAGGAATGAATAAATTAGAAAATAATTTATCAGCAAGCTAGCAGAGTGACAGCTGTGTTCATGTTCTTGGCATGAGGTCGGACACAATAAAGACGCACAGAGACCCAAACACTGGGAGGAAGAACTATCCCCAGAAGCTCGAGGAGTCCTCTGGGGACTCTGCATGTGCTCTGGTTACCCAGGTACCAACACAACCACAATGCACGCAGGTGGTTTTTGCAACAGATAATTGGTAGGTCAATGGGTTTTTTGCTAAACACTAAAAAACAAACAGCCTAAAGTTAATTCCACGTTACCTGGTACTTAACCTGAATAATAGATTATGATATTATTCAGAAAATATTAACAAAAATGTCACAATAGACATGTATGCAATTGATCAGTCATTTGAGGTGAATAATTAAAAGCATTCACTTTATTATGGCCTATGAAATTATTCGCTTTTTTAATTGAATTCAATCTCGAATAACTGATTTTCGGGGCCATTCAGGAGCAGCTGTAAACATTGGTGTGTGTGACAGAAAACACACGATGCTGTAGAAGTAGAATGTGATATGAGGGTGGCGGCTGGTGGTTGTGCTTTATTTCACTACATTCATCCGACAGCTGAGTTGCTAGTTACTTGACAAATCGAGATTTCAAAGTACAGACATGATTGGTTAGAAAAGATTAGTCGATTAATTAATAGAAAATGAATCGTAGTTAAAAATGGCTCAAATCGTTTGACTCTTTCTTCATGTAAAAACATGACATGGTTCCAGCTTCTCAACACTGAAGATTTGCTGCTTTTCCTTTACATAATCTGCTGCTTGGACAAAACAAGTATTGTAAAGGTGTCGCTTTGGGCTCTGGCTCAATGTGACCGCATTTCAGTCAGTCAGTTAATGGAAGCTAAAATCAGCAGATTAATCCATAATGAAAATAACCATTAGTTTAAAATGACCGAGTGCAACAGTAAATCCTGCTTTAACATGAAGCAAATTAATAATAATAATAATAATAATAATAATACATTTTATTTGTAGTGCACTTTACATTAGCAAATCTCTAACCCTAACCCTAACCCAGATCAACAATTGAAAAATCTGTCAGCATCATAAAAACAGCAAAAGAGAAGGGTTTTTAGTCCTTAGAATGTGTAACTGTGAAACTGTAATGACTACATTATCAACACACAACCAGCTCTTCAGCACCACTTGGAAAGTTTTCTTCACGAGCATGCTAAATAAGAGAAACCCTGATGACATTTTAAATACTGGTTATTTCTTCATTTCAACTACAGCTAACAAAAGGACATATTTAATCCCTATATTACAAGAACTCCTAACTGAAACGGTGTCAGTGCTCTCTGAGCTCTCTGAGGAAACCAAACACTCACCAGTCGTTCCAGAGGTGAAGATGTACAGGGTGGGGGATTTGAGAGAGGTGGTGGCGCGCAGCGCGGCCGGCACAGGCTGGTCGGAGGCAGCGTCGAGCTTATCCAGCAGAGTGTGCACCTGTGTGTGCTCACTCTGGCTCTTCATGGCCCACACCTGAATGCTGTCCTCCAGCAGGCTGGGTAGGATGCCGTCCAGACATTCCACTAAATCTGGGACATGGAGACAGTCACACTATATTGAATTATTGTTTTTAATAACAGGGTGTGATGTATGATATCATATCACAAAAGATTTACTTTTATAAGGATTATGCAACTAGTTTTACTGTTTTACTGAGTTGCTGTGGACATTTTAAGGATGGAGCTGTAAGAAGTGTGTGCAAATATCTTTTTCAATCAGTGGAATTATTGACCGTACCAACTGAACCTCCACTACAAGGTCTAAAGTCACATGCAGTGCCTAGCAAGTGTTTCACAATACAGCTCCGACTATTACTATTTAGAATGATTCAAATGATTGGAAAAAAAGATCCCACTTTATTCCTACAACTGTCATAGACAGAAGAACAGCTTCAATAGCAAGAACCATAATCTGTTGCTGCTTCCTATGTGAACAGTGCTTCGGTATGGCATCACATCTACTCTTATCACTGTCTGTCTGTTCCTGCTACTCCATGACTCTTTCTCCTGTTGCTCTCTGCTTGTAATGAGGACAGTGACCCTTGCCAACATCATCCTTGTTTGGTTGAGCAATGATCTGTCATCCTGTCACATGGCTGCAGCATGATGAATCCTATTAACTGGAGAAACAGGAGTCTTCCAGAGAGACATGGGTGGAAGCTGAATGCGGATGAACTGCATGCCATATTGTTATGTCATTAAAACAGACACAATATTACACATTAAATCATGTTACAGCAGGGTGATCCCAGTTTTTCTAGATATTAGCAAGTTTGGAAGTTCTCAGAGTCCATACCTGCATTTGACAACGGCAGTGAGGAGATCAGGAGATCAGGGCTCACTACTGGGCATTATATTAAAACCACCAGATCTTTAAAGTACGTGTCGTCTAACAGGCTTATCAAATGTTTAGAGTGTGTGTGTGTATCAAACGTGTAAAAAGAACACAATTTAGCTCCATCATGTTTTCGAGTGTATTGTTAAGCCTCATAAAAACACTCCGACATTTCTATTGAAATATAAAATTGGTTAGTCGATCAAAAAAAAAAAGAATCAACAACAATTTTGATCATGAATTAATTATTCTAGTTGTTGCCCAGCGTTTGCTAGTTGTTCCCGTCTTCAGTGTGAGGCTCTGCTGTTTTTCTCTCATGTTTAAATATGAATCACTTCTACTAACATGTGTTGTTTTACACTCAACACTTTTGGGCTTTGGGCTGTTTGACGGCATCTTTTTGGGTTCTGGAAAATTGTGAGTGGGAAGTTTTGCTATTTTCAAACATTTTACTGAATAAATAACCTAAAAATGAGCTGTGGCAGAGGAAAGTAAGTTAGTTGCAGCCCTATCTGACATAAAACAGGATTATAAAGATGTTAATTTGTGAACAAACTATGTTGCCATATGGGGCAACATTATGACACATTAAATGTGTGCACAGTCTCAAGTGGAAACACACGTCACTGTGTTTGTTATTGTGTGTGAGTGTACGGGCTGATTTCACAGTTCTTGTCATGTCAGTGATAAACAATGTCCACAGGTCTGAGATCAGGGGCAATGCAGGCTTTTATCTTATTAGTATTGGCTGTAAATGAGAGGTGGAAAGACACTGAGTACATTTACGCAAGTCTTGTGCAAAAGTACAGCTGTGAGGTACTTCTACTTTACTGCAGTATAGTCACTTTAATCTACTGTGTACATCTACTCTACTACATTTCAGTGGGACATAATGAACTTTTGACCCCACTATATTTTAACTAACCACAGTATAATTATATTTCAGATTAAGAAAAAACAACCTGGTAAAAATTCAATTAGCGGTACCAGCAGTATTTTAATTACAAAAATTCATTGATTGTTTTTTCAGTTGAATTTCAATTTAATTGTTTAGTCTATAAAATATCAGAAAACCAGAATATCCAGTTTCCTAGTCCAAGGTGACATCATCAGTAAATCTTGTTTTGTCAGCCCAGAGATATTCACTTCATGGTGACATTAAACGCAGATAAACAGCACTCTGAAGACTTGAATGCAGGACTGATACTTGTGATAGAGTATTTTTATTGTGCGGTTTTACTACTTTTACTGAAGTGATTTCAGTCAAGGATCTGAATAAATCTACTAGATATCTTCTCCTGGGATCACAGCTGATCCACACTGAGCCTCCAAAGGACATCACAGAAAATCCCGCAGGACAGAGTCACCGTACGAAATACTGCTGGGAGCCACAAAGTTAGATTATCTCAGGGCAGAGCTGTTCAGCTGTAAAATGCTCATCTAATTCTAATGGTAAAGTGCTCCATGTGTGTTGTATAATGTAGGAAATATGGTCAAATGCTGAATCATAAAAAAGGTTCTCTGGTCATCCATAAGTGAAAGTCTCATACTGATGATGCCTGCAGCTCAGAGGAAGTCTCAGGGAATTCTGGGATGTTGGGCAGTCTAAGACAAGCCTGTGTGGAGGATCAGGGACCTGGATAATGTTAATAATCGGGTTTATTGGCTACATATTATATCCCAACTAGGATTAAAACCAGCATGGAGCAGCGTACATGTACACAGACAACTGGTGGCATTACACTGAGCAGGGGCTGGGTACGGTTTAATAAAGTTCCTTTTAAAACTAAGTAGTAGTCAATAAAATGATTAAAAGGAGAGAGAGAGAGATCAACCCCCTGAGTGCGCTCTGATCAGTGGTACCAGAGTGATGACAGGTGAAGATGAGAGTTTTACCTGAACCAACTATCAGAGTTTTGGCTCCACAGCAGTTGAAGCAGTGAAGCAGAGACTTGGACTTGATGTTGGTGTTGAGGAAAGCAACGGAGCAGCCGACCTTCGCCAACCCGAACCAGACGCACAAGAAGTCGGGCTCATTGCTCATGAGCAGGGCAACGCAGTCTCCTTTCTTCAAGTTCACGTCCTCCAGGAAAACATTGGCGAGTCTGTTGCTGCGACGCTCCACGTCCCGGTAGGTGTGGATGCTTCCGTCGTAGATGACAAACGGCTTGTTGGGGCTGCGTCGCGCCTGCTGGATGAACCTGTCCAGGACCGTGCACACGTTGGATGTGAGCTTGAACAGCTCCAGCTTCACGCCGTACCTGATCACCTTCAGCAGAAAGAAGAGGTCCCACCAAAAGTAAGGGAAGCAGAGTTTCTGCAGAACATGTGCGGAGAAAAGACCCGCGGCCAGAGCCGAGAGCCACCCCAGAGACAGAGCCATGTGTGCGGGCACGGCAGCTGGGGCACCGCTCACTGCACGCACTGTTACATGTCCAGGTGTTTACCGTGGACTGTCTGCGTGATGTAAGCCAACGACTGGTCCGCACACGGCAAGTTACACAACGCAACACCGGAACATGGGAGGGGCTACCTTCAAAATAAAAGTGGGCAATGTGACGTTTAAAAACGTGGTGCGTATAGAACTACAAAAGGCCACCAGTGTTGGAAACTATATACCACATAAGTGAAGAAAAAGTCGAAAGTGATAAACATTAGTCATTGGTAAACCCAATTTGGTGGTCTGGTCTTGGTCGGCCCTGTGACTTTCCTTAATTGTGACATGCAAATAATTCTTCTTTTAGGTTGGTCTTACAGCATCACCCTGTAGTCCAATAGTCAGAAACAAAAAGATACCAACAGACTGACTCATAGACACAACATGATAATTGTGGACAGATATTTAGACCGCTGAGCACACATATACACAGACGAGCACACATATGTCAGATGTCAGAATCAGCAGATACTATTAGTATTATCAGCAGATTATACTAATTATACTAATGCTTAGTATTGAAGGATTCGGATCACAAGCAAAGAATGTGATCAGAATCCCGGGTTGTTCCCTGTGGGATGGCTAGCAGTCCAGTGTGACAACAACAGACAGGAAACAAGGTATAGACTTGACAGGAAAGGGATTCTTAATTATTAATTATCAGAAACATTCAGGAAGGAACAGCACAGCAGTGCTTGCTCTTCACAATGATTACAAAATACTGGATTCATTTTTTAAATAGACATTGTTGAATATATGCTGGGAAAGCACAAGATAATTGTTGAGATAATTTTCTTTATGTAGCCTAAATTCACAACCTTGCCTCACAGGGTTCTGCTTTAGAAAGAAAGAAAGGCAGCACAGGAGCATCCCCTCTTTCAGACAGAAATGCAAACTATGGCTGACTTGTGGCAGAATTCTTGGGACGTGAGCCTTTTATTCAGAAGGGCAAACTCACCACATTTCCTGTATGGCTGATTTCTCTAGGCCACTTGTCAGTGTGTCTGGGATCATGTGACAGTTGCTGTGGAGATGAGTGGGAGGGTCCCAAGATGCTTTCCTCCTCTCTCAATGGTCTGACCCTCATGGCCTGGAACGGTCTGTGTTTCTGTGACTGACTCCCAGGCTGACTGAGTGATGGAGTTACACCATTGGTCAATCGAGTGTTGGAGGTTTCCAATTGGCTTTTTAAAATCTAGAAGTCCAGATAGACATCCAGTGCCTAGACCACATCCCTCTTTGGGGAAAAGAATCCCACAACCAGAGAAAGATCTGATTGTCCGGACCAGCCGGTGCTGTGATGTAAAGTTTCCTCTGACTGTGCACATGTCCGGATGCTTGGCCACTGTGGTGGGTCACTGATCCACTAACTTTGACTTGGGGAGACTTGGGGTTAATCACTTTAACACAAAATAATTGTTCAGAATTAAGTAACTGTTTGTTTGACACAAATGAATTCATACAAACAAAACTATGATCCAAACACACATCAAATTGCATTGACTTCTAAAGAATCTGAGGTTGCAGGTGTGGTTATGATGACATACGCCAACTTAACATAGTGGCCAAACCGTGTTAGAACAACAATGACATCTTTCATGTGTGCCATTGGGCCCAAAAAGACTTTTGTCCATTGACTGACATTGTGGCAGAGACGTCTGCAAATCTGTGGGTAGAATTTTTTAAAAGAAATGACTTGTTTCACCACCTGAATTTGATCCATTCAGTCTGATAACATTTGGAAAGTCTGGAGGGGCTGCAGGATTTAGTGATTTTATCCCCATTCAAATGAGTGGAGGGCTAACTGGAAATTATCCAGTTTAGCAGGCCCTGGGCGTCAGTAAGCATGCTCTATAGGCCCAGTAATGTGGGAGATGTGGGTACTTTTACACCCAGGAAGTCAAATCTTTATTGGAACTATCGTTGGAATGAACGGGGCCCCGCTCCAACGCTTTATCCAGTTAACTTAATGTTACTTAATGGTCTAGTCTGGAGATGTGAACCTTAGTTTCCCATACTGAGAAATTGGCTAAGCAAAGCCTCGCCCCCACTCTGCCTCTGATTGGCTCTGATCCCGATATTTTTACCTTAACCATCTTATTATACATACCTAAACCTAACCTATCAAGAGTTTGACATTAAGGATTCTACACTTTGTGTTTATTGACTCATGAAGTCATTGATTCTTGATCTTCAGTGATTCATGACTTGTCTTTGCCATTCTAGGAAAACATACTTGGTTTACTGTGAAAGTCTGGCACACCATATCTCCAGATTCTTTGAGTATAGACGGAGCCCTTAGCCGCTACAGCCCTTCTTGCGCTGCACTACCGACTTTTGATCCACGATCTCACCAGGAGCAGGCAATCGGCTCGCTACCACCTTTTTCTTCAGTTAGCTAGAGTAACCCAGTGGGATCTATACTCAGTCACGGTAGTTGCACACACTCCAAGAATAGAAACTAGTTTTAAGACATCCTGTATGTCATACTCTTACTTTTCACCTTGTATAAACTATATAATATACGGGCTAGTTAATAAGCTACCATTTACTATTACTATTGCTTCATTATAAGTTCTCTTTCAAATCAAACATCTTCAAATCGACACTTTTTACTAATATTAGTCGTGTTATTATTATTCTGATATTAACTATTGTCATGTTTTTCAATGTTACCATATTGATCATTATTATATTAGTCATATTCCTGTTGTCAGTAATATAGTTGCTGTTAGTATTGTGATTGTTGTTTGGTGCTATATAAAGATAGATAGATAGATAGATAGATAGATAGATAGATAGATAGATAGATAGATAGATAGATAGATAGATAGATAGATAGATAGATAGATAGATAGATTTAACCTCCAGGAATTCACATTATAGGCACTACCACTGACTATGAGTGTATGTATGTTCAAAGTCAGATAACAGAGTGATTGTGGCAGTTAGGAGGGAGGAGAGACACTCCTATTGCTGCTGAACAGTCTGCTGACTCTGTGCTCAGGTTCTACTGGAGGCAGCACAGTGGGGAAAGAATGTTCTTGAAGGAAAGTAAATGTTAATGGTTACGAGTTGTTGCTTCAGAGGAAGCTGAGGTGAAAAAATGTCTTGTAGCAGTAGTGTGAAGTACATGTAATTTGTACAGTAACCATGTCAAAGTATGTTTTCTTTTCTTTCTTTTTTAAAGAAGGGGAAGAATAAACACTGCACACAAAAGGAAGTCAAAGTCATACAACCGGGTGACAAAAATTCAATCGAATTGATTGATTAGATTAATTAATTCAATCTAATGAAGTATGTTTTTTTTTACTTAAGGTTTGATTGTGGTTTCACTTTCTGTTTAAAGATAATCTGGCTGACTCCATATGATCTGCTCATCATTATTCATTCAGACAAAAGCATTTATTTTCATTCACATAATGAATTGTTGCAATTCATCACATCAGCAACAATGTCAAGAGCCGGCCTTATCAACAGTGTGCACCACTGCACAGTTCTGTGGGACAGTGAGGAGAAAGCCTCACAACTGTCCACTTTGTGTAGCTTCGTGGTGCTCAGAGGTCTGAGTGAGGAGATAAGTTATCAGACTGTCGCTCAACACGCCACATAAGTCTACACATCCATATTTTGGCAGCTTTACAGTGATGCTGTAATCAGTCGTGCCTTTACCACCAGACATATCAACTGTTCTTGCTTAGCACGTGTGAAGTGTAAAGACTTGTATCTTTGTCTTTGTCTGCCCTAAACCTGGGGGAGTCAGAAGCTTCAGACCTATCACAACTCAATAAACCTTTCCAAAGACCCACGTCCCCCAAACTCTACAGCTCCAGTGTGTACTTTGATGCTGATAAATTTGAGTTAGATGACATTATATGCCTTCATCAGGGTTATTTTTTTCAGACCAGATACGCAGTAGATGTTATTAAACTGTTTTTACAAGCTAAGTAGTACAAACCATGACATGAAGTAAACTGACTTTAACATGAGAAATTAGTAGACTGCCCCTTTAATGACCAAAGTAGTTAGTCTTGGCCTAAAGTATAATAATAGAGGATGACTATACTATGATGTTCTATATCTTTCTTATTAATACATCCCATGTACCAATGATGAATGTATCCTACTAGCAACAAAATTCTTTCAGAATATGCACTTTGAAAACTTGACTCCCCAGTCTTCGAGTAGATACATGGCAGTCTAGCTAGTTTAGCCAGTTTATCCAGTTGAGCTTTAAGCTGAACGGAGTGACAAGTGTGCCATGCACTGCTTCCATACTGCACGTCACTCTGGATTACAGATTACAGGTAAAGCTGACTGCACATAAAAATCTTATTACTGTTGCTATTTCATCAAGGAGCCATGAAAATGCAGTTGCCCAATTTGTGATAGTTCCTGTCTCCAACAACAACTGCTGGGATTTCTGGATGTTGTTGCTGCAGCATGTGAACACAGTTTGCAACAGTAGCTGCTATTTGTGTCGAGGGGTGCATAGATGACAAACAGCAGCACACATCCAAATTCCATATAGACATACTAGTCATACCAGACAGTGATACAGCTGGCCACGACACTCTTGATGGTTCCTCTGTAGAACAGAGCAGCCAGGATGCCAAGCTTTCAAACATGGGAGAATTTTGCCTCCACTTGCATGTGGGTCAGCCCAGCTAGAACCCAGCTGGATCCCCGTGCACTACAGAACATACTGAAGGCCAGTATCCAGCCAACCTTAAAGAAAAAAATCTGCAAAGTCTCTCCAGTTTGTGCAACAACTTTGCTTTAAAGGGACATCCACACCAAGAAAGTTAACTAAAGCTAACGATAGCTATTCCTTAGGAGTTGAGCAAAAGTCAACTGGACTTGTTGAGGGTACTTGAAGACGTTTCGCCTGTCATCCAAGAGGCTTCTTCAGTTCTGACTAACTGGTAGGGAGGTCAGGCATATAA
This sequence comes from Pempheris klunzingeri, assembly GCF_042242105.1. Taxonomy (NCBI): domain Eukaryota; kingdom Metazoa; phylum Chordata; class Actinopteri; order Acropomatiformes; family Pempheridae; genus Pempheris; species Pempheris klunzingeri. The sequence goes on along the minus strand of NC_092030.1, from coordinate 10,870,730 downwards.
ACACTGTTCAAGTCGTTAGGTCCTGGGTGGGTCCTATGTTTACCCAGTCGACATGTATGTCGTTAAGTCATATGAGTCATGGTGTGAGTGGGTGTTGAGTCACCCCTGTGTAATAATGGTTCGTTAGCACACCGGGTCATCATGTGGGTCGTTAGGGTCACCTGATTCAACGCGTGAATGTGTGTTGAGCTGTCTGTGGAGGGTGCTCAGGACAGCATTGTAAGTGGCCGACAGATGGTGTCGAAGGCCACCTCCTCTGTGTAGCGAAGGTCGCTCCAGTTTGACAAAGATGGCTTCATTGACTCCTCTTTCAAACTATTTGTCTTCTCTGGCCAAAACCTGTACATTGCTGTCCTCAAAGGAGTGCCCTTTGTCCTTTAAATGCAGGTGGACTGCTGAGTCCTGACCTGAGGAGTTGGCTCTCCTGTGTGGGGCCATGCGCTTGTGGAGCGGTTGTTTGGTTTCTCCAATGTACAGGTCTGGGCATTCCTCACTGCATTGCACTGCATACAGCACATTGCTCTGTTTATATCGGGGGGGTTTGTCCTTGGGGTGGACCAGCTTCTATCTCTAACGATAGCTATAATGCTAATGATTTAAGCCTCCACACTGATGAACAATGATGTTCTGTAAACAGTGGCACCAAACAAGTTCTGCATGCTCCAGCTCTGTCAGCATAAGATATTTCCAGTCCACTGTCATCCAGGACATTGCACTGTATGGTAGTGAAGTATGGGCTCCACTCACTCATCAGCATCAGAGCGGTACAGCAGGATCTTCACATGCAGAATTCTGCACATACGTTTTACAAATACACAGAACGTGAGGGGCAGTGACTGACCTAGCTCTACACAACTGTTCAATTTTATTGTCATATCAGATTTCATCATATTCTAAACTGTCCAAATTATTAAACAAATTGTATTTTGCTTTTTACTTTTTTGATTTTTCGATGCTTTGGCAACATTGGTCCTAAAACTTTCATGCCAATAGAGCCAATTGAATTGAAGTGAATTGAATTGAGAGAGAGAGAGAGAAGGGCTCAGTGTGAGCCGCCACGTGGGACTGATCGCACATGACCATCCGCTGCCCCCTCCGCTTTCCCCCTCACCATCTGAACTATTGAACTATTGTGTTCACGCAACATATTTGATGCTGCTTCTTAATGCATTTAGCAGGCCTACATGCATTTTAAAGAAATGGTCCCGTGTCATCACACCTGTAATGTGAGCCAGTTAGCTGCTGAACTGCTGAGGACTTGAGTGAGTCATGGCTTTGTCTCCCTGAAAAGCAGAGACGAAAAGCAGTCAGACAAGATGGACTGCCGCGCTGGTTTGTTCACTTTCCTCCATTGTGTCTTCACACTGAGTCTCTGGAGAAAGGTGTGGTTGAACCCCATATCATTCTACAGGGATGACACAACATTCGCTGATGAAAAAAACAAACTTGAGGAGCTCACTGGACCCGTTAAAACCACGGACAATGTAATAGCTGTATGTATGTCTTGCAAAATGTTATTAAAATGATACCACAGAGGCTCATATGGAGTAGAATGGGCAACATCAGCTTGTGAATGCATCTTGGAAAAGCCCAGACTCCATCACGCAAGACTCATGTGTAATTGGCAGGGACATGTCACAGACATCGATTTGAATTCCAAATGGTAGGCTTTATATCCACAGCCTACATCTTGCGAGTCAGGTGTTCTCCACTGTAATAATGACCCAACCCCACTCCCCACACTCACAGACTCACAGAAACCCTCCTGCTAAATCTGCGGGTGCTCAGGGCTGTGATATTGAACACAAGGTAAGCAGGGGAAGCCCAGAGTGTTGTTGAATAAAAAAATGTCAAATAAAATGTCCCAAACCCACAATTGTATGCAGCATGTTTGGAGTCATCGGGGTGATGTGACATGTGTCCAAATGCAAAGCAACACTGCATTTCAACATATAAAGGCAAAAAAGCAAATAAAAGCACAAGAATCTAGAATCTAAGGCAGTGCAATCATGCAGCTTCTACTTCTAACTTTCAATTAGTTAACTATTCTTATGACTGCAATGCAGGTTGGACTCAGTCTATTATGCTTTAGGCCTTAATTAAAGTCCAGGTCACATCGGAGGGGTCTATTTTTCTTAGCTGTGCAGGTGTCAGGTAGTCCAAGTCCTTCAGGCTCTAACTCTTAGTTTGTATTGAGAGTATGTATTGTAATTCTCTCCTTTGCATGCATTTATACCACATTTTTGCTTTCAAAACACATCTGACTGGCTGTAAAACTGACATTTGATAGGGCCATGGCCCATGTCACTGTTCCAGTATCAACAGCTTTATTCAACAGCTACTGTACGGAAACAACAATACCTGTTGTCATCAATACAAAGTACAAGGAGCCAAAAGTTTGGGGAGCCGTCCTAATGAAGCCCAGCAGTGGGTATAAGGCTGTGCCATCATAATCTACTACAAGATGTACACTCCCCTAAGCAAAGGGCAGATCCTCAGCAGCTTGATCTGACCTGACTTGATCTTACATTGTGTCTGCACTGGCGAAACTCCAGTGACCTAGAGTGAACCACTTATTTGTCCAACCATCATCCATGTGTATCTATTTCCACCCATCTTGTCAATAGCCACTAACTTGAATCTGAATTTGAAGCTAATCACTCGAATCAGGTGTGTTGGACCAGGGAAACATCTAAAATGTGCAGGGCAGTGGACCCCCAGACCAGGATTGGGAAACACTGGCCTAACAAAATGCTTTCCCTGTTTGCTGACTGAGTTTGATGCCAGGACATACATACAGATCGACAACAACCCCTGTGCCTCTGCAGCTTTTCTAAATAAGCTTTGAACTCCCACTTGGTCCCCTTTCAGGGGCTACTTCTCCTAAGAATTCCGATTTTCCTTAAAGTTGCCAATCTAGATTTGAGATCATTCAGCACTCTGCATCTGGAGCTTTCCTCCACTGTCTTGTAAGCCTTTCAATCTCCCATTGCTGCATTTACCTCTAAAGCTAGCCTTTTTAGACTCTCACAACACTCAAACATTTCTGCACCACGTTCATAGATTAAATCTCCCATCTCCTCTTACTGCCGTCCTTTTCAGCCTTCTCAGTGCACCAAACAGAACTGTTTTGCAGAGCTGCTCACTAGCCCTGGGTCATTTTACTTTGGGTTTCTTCCCATTAATCCTCTACAATAATACATCTCCACCTAGTTCTTACTAAATCACTTCCTGGTAGAGGACAAGTGGTGGTGAGGGAGACGAAACTAACACACACACACACACACACACACACACACAGGGACATACAGTACATTAACTGAGAACATGCAAACTCCTCCCAAACAAAACCAGGACTGAAAGCCACAGTCCTCCCATTGAATGTTGTATGGTGAGAAACACCGGCCTCAGAGTCATACGTTGACTTTTAACACTTAAATAAATAAATGTTTCAAATTCCTTCGGTGGTTAAGTTGGCCATTGTGAACAAGTATGCTTTGGAAAAAACTGCCATGGATGTTTTCAAGATATTGTGCTATAGCTCCACCTCTTGTTAAACTGAATAACTACAAAAACATTAGAATTAGGGTGTGTGGCTGTTAGGCAAGGAAGCATTTTCTGAATCTAAAAACAAGTACTTTTAATATAAACTTAAAATGCTTCATAAAGTGCTTCAATATGTCTTTTATCATACTGGTATTTTTTGTGTGTTTGCATTAATATGTCCATACTTTACTGAGTTCAGTATTCATTTTTACCAGAGATGCAGCAGGTTATACTGTAGTATTGCTTCTTTGAGAAGCACCCAATAATAACATAATTCCTGAAAATGTAAAAAAGTCTGAAAATGTAATAAAATGTTCACCTAACTTGATCAAAAATGTAATAAAACCCAATAATCTAATAACTTTACCAATAATGTAATAAATTGCTCTGACTGATATTGTACTAACACTTTTACTGATAATGTAATATCTGTCAGATGGATCTGTTTTTTGTTTTTTTCAAAACTGATGGTGTAATAATTTTGATGAATGACGTAAGCGGTATTTTGTTGTCAGGCAGAGAATCATTAAACTAAAAATGAACCTGCCCATACGCATGCTGATTGGTCAAGTTATTATATGGGTTTGATTACATTTTCCATCAAGTTAAGCACAAATTCAAATGACCTCTTCAAGAAATTATTATATTATTGGGTGGTACACCTTGGCCTATCAATGACATTTTGTTTCAGGCTCAAAATACCTCCAATATATAACAGTTATTTATTTAATCTCCCAACAGTTTGGTGGTAAATGGTTTCATATATGTAACCACAGCATTTTAGGCTAAAGAATAGAATATACACTGTTGCCCATAAAGTTGGAATAATTGTTCAATACCCCCAATTTTGTTAAAGCCTGAATACACAGTTTGCAAAGGTTAATTGTGGTTTAAGTTTCACTGTGATATGTTTGGAAGAGTTTGATCAATAAAGTTGAGAAGATATACACTTTATTTATCAAGAATAAGTCACATTGTCACAATCATTTCATGAGAAGAGGTAAAAAACATTTTATTCCAACTTTATGGGCAACAGTGTATTTAGATTTTCCTCCTTTTGTTTCTTTGCTCTAACCCAGATAAAAATCAGATAAACTTTGTACCTTTCAAAACAAAGAGCTACACACAGTTTTAGAAGAAACTCACAGAAGTAAAAAACAAAAGGCAGAGGGATTAAATGACTGATATACTGTTAGATCCAACTTTGTAAAGTGACAAAGGGTAGAAATAAGAAAATAACAAATACATTAGGACAGTGGGGACAAGGTTCAAGGGGGTGGGAAAGAGCACATTAGGGTGGTACAGCAGGTGTACTGGTTGGGATGGAATCATACAAGAAAGGACATTTGCATGTTATAAAACCAGCTGGAAATCTTCTTTATTCTGACCTCTGCAGTTTGTACAGGTGGTGCTTCTCACCCTCAGCAGATACAGAGCAGGTCCTTCCTCCTCCGGTGTTCTGCCTAGTTTCTAAAGACTTCCAATGAGGCCTCCTGATAAAAAAACAGTGCAGTGCAGCACCAGTGCAACAGGAGACAAAGTCACGGTCAATTTGTTTGCTGCAGCTTTGGCTTCATTCCCTGGTGGACTCACCTTCTCCTGCCCGGTATGGAGATATTTCAGGAAAACGTTGTAGTGCTTTGCATTCATTCGCCACTCCAATTAGTGCTGTAAAGAGATTTTGAAAATATAAAAGCCTACTTAATAAGTATGCCATATGCTATATGCCACAAGACTAGATATGTTTTGAGACATTAAAAGTCAGGGAAAAAACAAATACTGTATTCAAGCATGACACAGTTTTTACACCTGCTTTTCAGTTGAAATTTCTTCTGCTGCTGTGGTCATTTGGCAGTAATAAATTGCACTTTGCCTAGTTCTAAAGTTTAAAGTCTAAAGTCTAGTTCTAATATCCCAAATATTGTCTTACCAAAGATCTTACCAAATGTTGTGCGTCTAAATAGGAACATCTGCACATTGCACTAAACATGCAGTTTTTAGCAGTTTCACTCTTCCTCTATTTCTCTGACCTTCATATGGTAAATGCTTAGTAAATATAGTTACTAAATATTCCCAGTAGCCTCGGTTTGAGGTATATTTTCTCTTACAGAATGTGTATTTGCATAGTTAAAGGTTCTCTATATGGCATTCAGAATATTACTACAGCAGTGGGGGGTGAAACACAGCTGTGGAGCCAGAGGCAGGGCAGGGTGGTGTACAATTGTTTTGGTCTGAGATATGATATAGGGAACCTTTAATAAACCTTGGGAATGCAATTTGTACTTGGAACATGACCAAATAAAGAAAATGACAACATCTACATCAATATACACTTAATACACTGTTGTAATTTAGAGACAGAGGCTTTACACTGAAACACATGCACAATTAACACAACTCATTAATTGTTCCTGTGGGAACCTTAATGTAGATTATTGATGTTTAAATAATTAGCATGTAATCATTTAATTTAATGTGTTAAACAGCATTAACCTATATGGTTCATTGATCTAGAGGGAATGGGGAGGAATCTTTACAGGTTGATGTATTTCCAGTTCACACTCGTGTATTCTAATAAATTAATTGTTGGATTCCTCGCACGTACATGCTTTTGGAATATTTAGAATGCATCTCATTTGTAATAGACTTATAATATGTGGGAACAGGTGACACTGACTTTTGCTCCTGTTGCTTCCTCTAATCCTCTGGGGAGAGGATGGTTTTGGGTGGTGGTGTGGTGTCAACTTTACCAAGTGGTCCAGTGGATCTTTGTGTAGGTTTGGATGACTGGAATCGTACAGGCTCATCATACAGATTCCTCACGCTTCCGTGTGTTTACACCGTGCTTGCCTGGCCGCAGTGGACAAACCTGACGTGATTGGTCAGTCAATCAATACACCGACTGGGTGTTATTTTGTGCCCTGAAGTTTGCCTCGCAGGCAAGGCTTCCTGTACGCCTGCTGCTCTCGTAGCATTCAGCCATTCAAATATTTAAGGCTAGCTGATCAAATGGGTGAAATCATGCTTCTTTACAGACAGCTAAGTATTAAGAGTGTTTATAATCCAAGCGTCCGCACAATTGGAGTCTATAAAGAAGGCGCGCCTTTAAGGCGTCGTTCGGGCGGAAATGTACCTGTTACGCAGTCCGCTGAGTCAAACAACACCCTTTTGGCGTAAAGCGGAACTTCACGGTGACTTAACAGCGCAGTTTCCACACAGACTGTGGAGGAGACATCCCCGCTTAACGTCAGCCTTTAACATTCGAGCTGGCGCTTGTGGACGTCGACGAGAGGTGAGTGTGCAGTGTTAGGAAGAAGCTCCGGAGCCGTGTGGCCCGTTAGCCGGGCTTGCTGTGGTGCCGTCACCGAACGACGAGAGGCTGTGTCGTGTCTGTGTTGTCTGACATAACTTTAGCATTAGTCGATGGGGTAAACCGTTATCGCAGTAGCTAGTTGTTTTTTCCCGTGTTAATCTTTACTAACGCTCCACAGTGTCCAGTATTGAGGAAACCTAGCTTACGCGGCAGTTAGCCAGCTAAGCTAGCAGAAATGTTGAGGACAGTCAGCGCTGAAAACATGACGTGAAGCGACTCAGTTTGATGGAAGTAGACAGACCCCCCCCCCCTACATTCCTACACTGGACCAAAGAACAACACGGGGTTAATGCTAATGTTATGTGCACAGGTTCATTCTTGACCTCAAAGAGTCAAACTAAACGTCTCGTTACTTTAGTCTGTTTGTGGAGTTGGCAGCTGTCTCTCCCACCTTTCATCACAGGATGGAGTTCGCCATCGTTTGTGAGCACACTGGGCAAAAGCAAAAGTGCATTCTCTTAAAGATCTGTCATCATAAGTGGCTAAAAAAGTTTGAGCTGTAAGAAGTAGGAGCAGCTAGATCAGGGGTGTCCAAACTTTTTTCAGAGGTGATGTACATCGCCTCACCTCTAGTGGATTAAAGTTGGCAAAATCAATCAAATGTAAGTAAATTCTGCATGATAACTGAATATGATTCAAAACAGCCTTTCCATTAGTGGGCTTTCATTTATTAGTTGTGGTACAAGCTGGTCTTTGCCTTGTAGGCTCTTGTTCAGTGTGTTAAGGTGATCAGTGAGATCCAACCAGAGAGGGTCACTGAGCTCATGAAGAGGTCAGTCCTTCTCTCTTCAAAACTGGTCGATTTCTGATCTCAGGGAATAAAACCGCTGCAGCACAGCATCAGCATCAGAGAAGGAAGCTTGAAATAGTCTGTGCTAGAGCCCTGGCGCTCAAATTAACAGCCTTACCTCCACTTTCTTGCCCCTTGGCGGACACCGTAGATTCCTTTGCACTCGCCTGTCCCAGCTGGAGCCCCATCCGTCGTACCTCCACACAGCTCGTCCCATTTAAGTCCCATCATGCCAACTGCATCTGGCACAGCTTCAAAAACATCCTCACCCGTCGTGGTGCTCTTTAGGCTGCTAAGATCAAGCAGCTCCTCCTTAATGCAAAAGTGATCGTCATTAGTTATTAGCTGTGCTCTCATCGCACACCACGTCTGAAACTTTCTACACTCACTTGCTCTCTTACGTTTCCTTAATTCTGCCATTTTGGGTCACCTGTAGCAAATTTCTTCTTCGATTACTCATTTTATAGAGAAGCTGCCTCGTTCAAGACAGTTACTCCACCTAGCTGTGAGACTAAGAAGTACAATACAGTCCAGCGCAAGTTCCATGTGTGGGCCGTATTCCAATACATTTTTAGAATTTCCTGCGGGCCAATGAAAATTGGACCACAGGCCGCAGTAATAATATGAATATAATGATAATGCATGATATAATTTAGGTAATAAACATTGTTGTAAAACTTGAGATAAAAGCAGATGAATAATCTTCACATTCCTATGACGATACTGGGGCTGAGAAATGTTCAGTTTTTCCATGTAAGCACCTTTAGAAGCAGCTTAGTTTATTATAGTATGATATAGACATATGCCGCAGACCCTCCTCTCTGTCATCAGGTTTATCTGAATCAGCTCTCCCCTGTTTCTGTAGATAGGAGATGCCCATTAGGACCTCGGTGTGTCGGCCACCATGATGACTGATCGCTGCACCGTGTTGCCGGAAGTTTTGCCAAACCAGTGTCTGTACGCCCATGTGAGCTGCCGGCCTGAGCTGACCTCTGAGGCCCTGTGTGGGTTCTCCGACGAGCCGCCTCTCCCAGGTAAAACCATGGAGGAGTGCAGCGTGTCGTCCAGTGAGCAGCCTCAGTATTACACGCAGGTGTCGACCAAGCTGGATGCTCAGCTGATGTCTCCAGAGTTGGATGCTGCATACATCAAACAATGGTATGTTTCAATTCGGTTTTAATTTTAGTTTCACCAGTCAAACACTGCATCACACTGGCTCCAACTCCCAGTTGTCGTTCAGTAGAAAGCTAAATGAAACAAGACTAGGTGGAAACTTAGTATATGATTGGACTGTGCATGGTTAATTTGCTAAATTGTTAGACAGAAAGTCAGTAGTAGTGTCTATAATTCTCATATTCCAGGATATTAAATGTGCACGGAGGGTGATTCAGCATCTTGACGTGCGGCTGGAGATTCATCACGTTTTGATTCTTACAAACAACAAAACTGCAGGAGCTCACAGTGTGCTCAGCTCAGCTTCTCTGCACGGCCGCACACACACTCGCTGTCCATCACAGTGGTGTACATTCCCGGCAACGTTAACAGTTGGGTGCAATTTTAGTGCTGCTCCCTTTCCTGCTCTCAGTCAATTAATCCATCTTTATTTATATAGCGCCAGTTCATAGCAGCATTATCTCAAGATGCTTTCCATAAAGAGCAGGTCTAGACCAAACTCTTTAATTAGAGAGAGACCCAACGATTCAGGAATTCAACATTAAGGATTCAAGAATCCCCACATGAGCAGCATCAGTTGGGTCTGTGTTGGGTGTGCTCTGCTCTATGCTGGACTGTTGCAGTGTGTAACCTCTGCTTGTCACAGCAAGTAGGCTTTATGCTTTCTGTGCTGTAGTGTTTCTGTGTCATTGTGCTGTGACACATTGACAGTATATTTAGTGGTCACTGTTTCAGATGAAGTGAGTGAGTGAGTGTGTTTGTGGGTGCCAGACAGGCCCAAAGCAGCATGGACCACATCCTGCATTAGAGGGCAAAGACTTTACAAAGTAGAACATTGGTTAACTAATTATGACTCCAGATTCTATGAGTAAAGGGGCTGTGGGCCCACTGGATTCCTTTAGATTGCCAAAGAATAAAATTTTAGATTGCCCCAGAGTATGTAAGCCATAATGTCACACTGTAATGGCACCAAAACTAACAACTCGATGTCTTCTCCCTCATTCTCCTCCTCCTCAGTGCAGTGCCAGAGAACCCCATGTGCCGCATCTGTCATGACAGTGGAGCCCAGGAAGAGCTGCTGTCCCCCTGTGACTGTTCGGGGACTCTGGCCACCATCCACCGCAGCTGTCTGGAACACTGGCTGTCAGCCTCAGGAACCAGCTTCTGTGAGCTCTGCCACTACCAGTTCACTGTGCAGAGGAAGTCCAGGTCACTGTTGGAGGTAACGGGTGGTCAGGGAAGCTGCAGCACGAGAGGGATTCAGTTCACTGATTCATTGCACCACATTTGATCTAAACCTGACTGTGCTTTAATTTTCGTTCTTGGTGGTTTAGTGGCTGCAGAACCCAAGTCTTCGTCAGGAGAAACGCACCCTGTTTGGTGACATGGTGTGTTTCCTGCTCATCACCCCTCTGGCCACCATCTCAGGCTGGCTCTGCCTTCGTGGTGCCATAGATCACTTGCACTTCTCCAGCCGGCTAGAGGCTGTGGGGCTCATCGCACTAACTGTCGCTCTCTTCACCATTTACCTCTTCTGGACTCTGGTTAGTATTCTGAGGGGTGTGCATGCTATGCAGTTTTTATTACGACAGCTTGGCTGGTATTTGCAGCTTGTGCGTCTTGTATTTGCAGCTTGTGTGGACAACAGTGCAGGATGTATGTCCATGACGTCCATTCTGTCTTCCCCAGGTGTCTCTCAGGTATCACTGTCGACTGTACAACGAGTGGCGACAGTCCAATCAGAGAGTAGTCCTCCTCCTCCCCAGGTCCCGTGGTGACAGGTCAGCGCTGCACTCCTTACAGGGTTCACAGCGAGGGAAGCAGCCATCCAAAGAGTCGATGGTGTGAGCACAGAGTCAGGCTCTCACCAGGGATGGACTGGTCATCTCCTGCTCTTTTTGCACTTTAAAGCTCCGCTCTGAGATGTTTTGCAAGAGCTGATGTCACATGTGTGAAAGGCCACAGGTCCAAGCAGCACTTTATTCTCAAACTCATTGTGAACACAGTAAAGGACTGCCTCGTCCAGACACAAAGATTCTGTCAGCTGTAACAGCAGCGAGCTCCTGTTGAAAAGCCTCAGATATTTTCACACCATGATGAAGGCTTTATGGATCTTAATGACTTCAGGAAACAGTCTGACATTTGAGAAGTTTCCTAGAACATCAGACTGCTCCTTTAAGAATGACTGACGCACGTGTATTAAATAAGAAGCCGTGGACATCTCTGCATCTCAGCAGCACAAACAGACACATGCTGCATGGATGGAACAAAGCGGCCGTGTGTTTGATGTGACGTCAGCCCCTTTAACCTGTAAGTGTCATGTGCCTCAACTGAAGTCAAGCACGGCCTCTAAGTCCTCTCCTGGTACAGGTTCATGCACTCAGTCTTTTTGAACTCTGTCATGAAGTCCATGGACAGTTTGGGCACTTTTATTTAACTGATTTGGACGCATTTAAACCAAAGGCTATTTTTTTATTGTTTTGTTTAATCTGTTTGTGCGTTGGTAAAATAGAAAAATAAAATGTTTAATACAGTTGAGTTGATGTGGTTCCAGTGTTCACTCATTTTAGATAAATACTTTCCAGGCATCACGGAACTGATTTGAAAGGAAAAAAGGAATGTTAAAGACAACCGACATTGTTGAACATGCAATACACATGACACGTGTCAGGCTCAACAGAACAGTGTTTTAAAAAAACTTTCCACAGGGATGATAAGATCAGTAGAATTTACTAAATTTGATTGAACAAATTGGTATTTGTGTATAATAAATCTTAATTATAGAGCAATATACATATAATATATAATATATATATATATATATATACACATATACATATATAATCGCTATAGATATATACACTCACCCAGCTAGTTGAACTAAAGACCTAAGATCATATATGTCCTACATGAAGTGTCCTGTTTAATCTGAAGAATGTGTGTTGCACAGCTGCTGTTGTGACCTAGTTTCTGAGTCCGTGGCATTTTTTTGTTAATATGAAAGAAATTAGATTTGCCTTTTGATGGAAACTAACAAACTGTTATGTCACGCTGACATGTTAACATTTCCAAGACTGCATTGTTAGGAAAACTACTTCCAATTGCACTCATGAATGGCCCTAAAGAGTGGAGGAGCCGGTAAAGAATCACATGATCAATCACATGTGCAGTAAATCAGTAGATCTCTCTGGCCAAACCTCCTATATTTACCTGTATAAACAGATACAATCTTAATGTTTTATCAAGATATGGCGATAGTGATGAATTCCATGCCACCGTTAGTTTGTTAGTGTTGTTAATACTACATACTAAGTTCTTCCTACATTAAGAGCTACTGTATACTGTTACCCACTCTTCTGTTCACTCCTCATTTAAGAGTCTAACCAGTCCTCCATTCTGGTTGATGATGTATATACTCTATGGAATCATCTGCATTCATTGCAATGATAAAATTAACAGTAAATCACCTGAAAGAATGGAAACTCCCCTGAAACACTGCACACATTTTTGCTCTTACCAAGAGAGAACCCAGAACCACTGTGCATTTGCTATTGGTTATCATCCACTGCACTGAATAACTAGCTTTCTCATTAACGTCTTTCATCTGAGTGGACATTTACAGTAACTGGGAAGATATTTTTACCTAAATATTTCTTTCAAAATTGACCATTGACTCATTGGGCAACTGGCCCCCTCAAGAACAGTTCTAAAGGGTTCTAAAGCAAGCTTAAGTGAGCCCTAAAGCAGACCAATCCAATCAGTTGCTGTTTTCACTGATGAGACAAATAGCAGCTCAAGACGAATGCTGACATTTTTCAGTATAGCTGCTGTTCTGTGGTGGCACAGTTCTTATAGACATAAACCACACTTTGTTCTCGCTGCACTTTAACAGCTTTGTGCTGCTGCCAGTAAAGTGATGCAGTTGATGCAACAAACTCTGCACACTACAGACTTGACTCCTCCAGTCACTTTGCTGTACATGTACTATTTCCTTCCCCTATTCATGTTATATAAATACTATCTAATCCTCCTCAGAGGACATATCAGATGAATCACTGGGAGAGCAATGCAATTTTAGAGCACTTCACTTATCCAAAGCTTTGCCCATGATACTCATCTTACAAATGCTCCATTACAAGTTTAAGTCCTGCATTCAAAGTACAGAAACATTGGTTCAATGGCACTGACTGGAGAATCAGTTCCACCTGATGTTTATCTCCATGAACTGGAAATTCAGTTAAAATTGACTCGACAGTTGGTCTCTGCATCTGGCCTCAAACTGTGATTAGCTGGGCTTTAATCCGTAGACTGATGTATAACTTGGCCACAGTGGGAACTAATAAAATAATGTTTAGTTGTGCAAAGGCTGAAGAGTATCAGCAGATAAACTGGATGGATTATCTAAAAACAGGTAACTAGGAAGCTTGGTGATAGATTCCTCAGGTATTGTGCCGTTTTCAGTGAACTTTGTAAAGCACTATGAGACACTCTGTTGTGATATTGGGCTATACAAATAAAATTGAATTGAATTGAATTGAATTGAATTGAAGTTTCCCATTAGCTACTGTAGCTCCCCCTGCTCTGTGCTACCTGTAACCTGTTTAAACCTCAGACAAGAATCAGATGCTACAAGACACCAATCCAAATGTTCCCACAATAATTACCATGCTTTGAAATAAACTAAATGTGGATGGATATTATCGAATAGTTCAAAAGTAAAAGAATCCTGTTATGATGGATCCTGTAGCATAGGCTGTACTGGACTGTCAGAGGATTTCTGGTTATTAAAAATACCACTGCCAATACTACTACGGCATCTGGTGAAGACCACATTAATCTGTTAATGACTCAAAAACCAAAGGTTAGGACTTGGACTTCTCACTGGTAATGACAGTTACCTGCCATCTTCTGGTCTCTGATGCCTGCTGATGGAAATCGGTAAACAAATGGCAAGTACACAGCTACGTTTTTATCATCTAGCATCATGATTTAAAGCCTTTTCTTCTAATTTTAATAATTACTGTTAGAACTGTAATATTTCATGATATAACTAATTCTGTCTTCTACATAATACAGTAGGCACAGAGGTAGAGCAGGTCAACCACTAAACGATAGCTCGATCCCCGGCTTCTCCGGTCTGCATGTCCAAGACATTTATCCCCAAAAAGCTGTGCCTCTGTGTGGGTGGTTTCTTCCTGATGGCAGGGAGGTGAATGGGAATGTAGTGTTAAAGTGCTTTGAGTGGCTGAGCAGACTAGACAGGTGCTATAAGTGCAGAACGATGTATTAAAAAAAGTAAAACAAGCAAACATTTATTCATTCAACTATGAAGATTACAGCAATAGCATGCATAGTAACAAACACAAAGGTACCTCAAACACTTCAAATATCAAAAGTTAAGAATACAATCAACACTTCGCAATTAGTGGTGCAATGCTTATTCAAAGTCAGCGAAGAGGGAGGGTTTACTGTATGACATCACATTACAGCCCCCAGGTGTAGAATGTGATGATTGGAACCTGTCAAATTATTGAGATGGCACAAGTTTTTATTTGTAGAAAAAAAAATGGGACATCCTGGTTTTCACCAGGTTTTCACCAGGATGTCTGCACGGACTTGTGCTTTCATTCCATTTCTTTGTGGTGTCCCCTAGTCACATTTTTTTTCACAGTACCAATACTTAAAAACCTAATTTTGGTAACTCACCAATTGCTAACAAACTTCCCCTCTCTGACTTCATCATCAAGACAACCGTGTTAAGTTTTCTCCTGAAGATACTAGAAGAATGGCATTGACTTCACATCATCTTAACATTCTGCCCAGTCAAGGTCCAGACTGATGGGAGGAAGTCATTCATTACATTAACTCCCGTTACTGTGGAGCTTTTAGTGTACTTGTCCTTTCACTATTTTTTTTTTCCCATTTTTTTCTTTTCTCATCACTTCAAAGGCCTAAAATATAGCATCAATAACAACAATAATAATAATAATAATAATAATATAAAATGAAATAACAAAATTAAAATCTATTTAAAGACTTCCATAGCACAACATTATTTACTTGAAAGACAAAGCACGTCCTTCAGTTTAACTATTTTGTTGGAAGAGGATCTGAACTACAAACTTTGTTCAATAACCATGTTATTTTGGCTTTTCGGATGAAAATACATCTACCAAGAGCAGTTTTGCATTTGTATGAGTAGTAAAAAGATAAAATAAAATCCATACATTTTATTGAAATACACTACAAAAGATAGAAAAATAGTTCTAGAGTTACAGTTGGCAGCAGACTTGCTGGGCTCAGAGGAGAAGGAGGTGGTGGCTTGCTGGTGCAGTGGGATCACATGATGCTGCAGCTGCTTTTTCCAGTGCGAGGTCCTTCCTGCACACACACATCCATGGTACCATTCAAAACACAGTGCTAATAACGCCCTGACGTTTTACAACACACCAACATGGAAGCTGTACAATGAAGTGAGATTAGTGAAGAATGTATATGTATGTTTGTGTATATACAGGATATCGTCCTGATTAGCTGATAAGTCCTTTTAGGACTAATGTATTAGAGCCTGAGGCAGAAAGCCTGAGTTAATAAAGCCAGTTTATAACCACCGTCGTGATACCCGTTATCTCTGACTGCGAGTTTAGAGGTAAGAAAAGTGTGGCTATCTTCTTTACACGACACAGCCCTGGCCTAACGTAGTAAAACACAACCATACATGTCAGCATGAAGTTTATTTCCAAAATATTAGTCTTCCTTTACACCTCAAACCTCTGTCCAGCCTCACGAGTCAGATTAGAGGAAACGACAGTGAAGAGGCAGACAGGAGAGGGGAGAGAGGTGGTATGTCATCCGAGAATGTGCTCAGTATAAATATTTTTAAATGTAATGCATTTAGTGGTTGGACTTAAATGAGGGAATGCCTGTACTGAGCCGCTAGTGAGGCTGGTAGTCTCACCTGCTGGTGGAAGAGGTCTTCCTCAGCAGCTTCCACTCCACTATCATCATCTTCTTCGTCCGGCTCTTCTACAGCTGTTGTGTATGTTGTAGTTCTTTTTGCGACCTCCTGACACAGACACACAGACACACAGACACACACACACACGCAAAGAAAAACCGTGTTGGAAAGAGAGCATTATACAGTGTCACCGGTTTTTGTAAAGCATAGGAGTTCTTTCTTGGACAGCACCTTGATAGAAAAGATGTGTGCCTTTTATACATCAATTACTTTTTCTGAAGATATGGAGGAGAGACTAATGCACTAGTCTAGAGGTGGTGATAGCAAATCAGTGCAACCAAAGGATCCTCTATGTTCTAACCGTTCACACACACGTGGAGATGATGGATATACGTATGGTCTCACCTCTCCCTGAGGGTCGATCAGGACCACATGAACGTCCTCCCCTGAACCCCAGGAGGGATGGTTCTTCCACACCAGGTCAGTGGGAGGTTTGGAGCTCACACCAGCATCGGACGCCCAAACCTGCACACGGCAAACAGCCACATGAGGGTTCAAAAAGCACCACCGTCATTCTTATATTCAACTCAGTGGAGAGCATTCAATACATCCTTCAAGTCCAGAGCAACTCCTCTGAGATTTTACACAGAGATTAGCAATCAAGTGACATGAGTCATTCATCTCTTATGTAAGATTACCCAACAGGGACAAAAATGTTTCTTCAGAGTGTAGACTGTACTTCATTCTAAATTGTAATTACAGCCACACTGTTAAACACTCGGACAGCAGCCTGAAACAGAGCCTAAGACTCTACTAGTAACCAACTGTTTCTCTCTTGGCAATGATTCTGATACCTAATCAGAGCCAGTTGACTTTAAAACCTGTATATCTCACTCCATGGAACTCATTAGAATAATTTTTATCTAAGGTAACATGAGGAAATGCAAACAGTGTGTAAAGACTATTACTGACACTCTTCCTTAAAAAAAGACTCAAGACTTCCTGCTTGTCTTCTCCCTGTGAGAGTATTCCTAAACATGCTGGATGTTTCCTTTTTTATTTTAACTTCTGAACAGGTTCAACAGAAAATGAGTTGTATTAAAAACAAATTCTTACCGTGACTTTCTGGCCAGCCTTCAGGACATATTTTGGTGTGAACTTGTAGGTGGCCGTAGCATTTCCAATTGTCTTAATTATCTCAAATCCCACCATGGCCTGGTCCTGAGACAGACAGTCATTGACAGGAAAAAAATCAGTCGAATAAACAAAAGGTTATGCCAGATCTCCACATAAATATTAAGGCGTGTGACGCTCAACAACCCCAGAGCTCACCTCATCTTCACTGTTGTGGAGGCTCACAAACTTGCCGTCGGTGTCGATCTCGTCAATGCAGATGGGTCCTGTGGCTGAGGCGGAGTGAGCAATGGACACCGAACTGCTGGCTTCCTGTTCCTCCACGTCAACGCGCTTTCTCTTTCCTTGAGTGGTGTGCACGCTGCGGCTGCTGGACGAGGCTCGAGACACGGTGACACGAGATGAAGGACTGGGAGACAGCTTCAGTCTGGGGGAGGGAAGTGCCACAGTTAAGCATCCAGGTCACTAAAGAGGCACAGCTGCTCAATCAGAAATGGAGAAGACATTTAACTGATGCCATCACTAATAGCAAGCCGTCTGGGTGCTCACCTTTCTTCTTCTCCCTCCAGAAGTTTGCGGTAGGCATTGATCTCCATGTCCAGAGCCAGTTTAACATCCAGCAGCTGTTCGTACTCGTTCAGTTGCTGCTGCATCTTGGCCCTGATCTCAGCCATCTCAAGGTCTTTGTCTACCAGCAGCTTGCGGCTCGTGTCTTTCTCCTGAGTCAATGCTGCCTCCAGCTCCGCTATACGATCACGCCAACCACGACTCTGAACATGGGCAAGGAGGTCACAGAGCAAGCCAACACTTTATCATATGGAATTCAAAAAGCTTTGATACTGCTTCAAAAAAATCAAACCCAATGTGAAGCATCGCAGAGTAAGATACTGAGGCTGATGTGAAGTTTTTATTTATGTGTAAACTCTCCATGTCAGTCAATCATTGTCAATCAATCAATTCATGTGATTTGGATATCACAGGGTTTTAACAAATATTGCTTCCTAAGAAAACCAATCCTAATTCTGTTAGAAAATAAAAACTTTAGATAAAAAAAATGCCAACCTCCTTCTGCAGTCCTGCCAGTTGGGCGGTGAGGCTCTCCATCCTCAGGCTGGACTCTCTGAGCTCCTCTCGGGCAATATTGGCTGATGCTCCGTTCATCTCAGACAACTGACGCAGGTCCTCGAGCTGGAGATAGACACACAGATGATTCGAGAGTCAACAACATCAACACAGCCTCACCCTGAAAGAGGAACTGAGCTGCATCAGTCACTTCCTGACACACAGGAAGTTAGTTAGTGCCATTTGGTATGTTGGCTTTCTTACACACTTTAGTTTCACTTTATTGTAAAACAAGTAAGAGATTGTTGCTTATTTGCATATTATGTATGCAGATGATTTAAACTTGTTAATCAACACTTATTTTAGCTTTTTTTTTTTTAAATGTATTATGGTGTCAGTACTACAAGCATTTTGACCATCTGTGCTTTCCTGATGATTTGATTGCTGCCAAATAATAATCTGATCTTATTTTTTCCTTTTCATCTTTTTATGGATCACACAAAAGGCCCAATGCATGTGGGTCCATATCCGAATTTGGTGTGGAAGAATTTGACTGGTCAGCCTTATCCGACACCTTTGGGATGATCTAGAACACAGACTGTGAGCCAGGCCTGATCGTGCATCAACAGTGTTGGACCATACTGCTGCTCTGTTGCCTGAAAGGCAGCAAATCCCTGCAGCCAGGTAACAACATCTAGTGGAGAGTCCCAGAAAACTGGAAGCTGTTGTAGCAGCACAGTATTGCCACATTGTCAGAATATTCAACTAGGACATATGGTTTCCCCTGCCAAGCTCACTCAAAGACAGACCCCTTTGTATTATAGGATACCACCTTTTTTGAAAATTCAGACAAATGCCAATATTTTGCCTGTTGTGCCTTTAATCAGCAACTGCTTTGATACACTAGGTTCATGTCTCTGGTGTTAAGGTGTGCACAGGAAAAATGTGTGTGGAATATATAAAAAGGAAGGACCTTTTAAGACATTTTAAATAAAAAAAAAAATTGTACAGAAATTCACTGTCATTCCACATGTCCATCACAGTAGGTATAGGAATGGAGAAAATGTGTGATAGTGCTGACAGTGTGGGTTCATACTTTGGCCAGGTAGGCGCTCTCCATGTTGTCCTTATAGATCATTATCTGCTCCTCATTCTGAGTCCTCATGTCAGTCAGGGCCTGAGTCAGTTTATATTCATACTCCTCCTTCCGTCCAGAGTCCACCTCCACCAGACGAGTCTCGTAACGGTGTCGGGCCTCCTTCACTTCCTGTAGCACAGCACAGCACAGCACACACTCAGACAGCATTCTCAGGTTTGATCCTGTTCTCTTTACCACACATCAAATGTGGTTAGGTTGCACAAATGAAAAATGAAAAAGATAGTGATTGATCAATTTAATAAATAAAACAACAATAATTAAGACATTCAATGCTTAGCTGCAGCCCTACTGAAAACTCAAGCTCCTCATGCTTTTGCAGATGAGCTCCAAGTCTCAGAAGCCAAATCAGCTTCATTTCTGATGTTAGAGGATAAGTGTAGTGATACTCTACACCTCGTACTGGCAGTAAATCTCATGCGCAGACCCAAACCAACAATGAATGTATCCCACTAACAAGTACTGTGCATGTATCACAGCCTGACAGCTCCACTGCTGTCAAACTCAGTCACACACACACACTGCCCTGCTGCCAAACAGATGTACCGTTCTCTCCTGTACGAGTAATGTTTGCTTAAAAATACGGTAACCAGCTGTGTAAAGACAGCTATACACTCTGCTGCCAGTTTATTGGGGAAACTTAGCCAAAAATAACACTGTTTAATACAACAGTCCTGCAACAAGTCCTCCTATCATGAAGGTTATAAAAGGTCATTCTTTGTTCCAACAGTTTTAGAGAGGCGTTGACTCACCTGTATGATCATTTTGGGGGATGCACTTTCTGGATTATACTAATAGGTGTTCCTATTATTTTGTCCACCTCATTTACATCAATGACATTAGGCTGAATAACAAACACCACTCTGTACAATGTAATACCCTTCAACAGCAGCCCAAACTACATCCTTCTGAAAAAGATCAAGTTAACAAGCAACACCACTCTAAAAAGTTTCAACTAAATCTGATAATTCTAACCTTCAATAAGTATTAAATATAACAGGACTGTGAGTTTTAGTTTCCTTATCTAGGTTTAGCTAGGTGAACCTTATAAACTGGCAACAGAGATTTATCCTACTGAAACATTGTTCAGACAGTCCACTGGGACATAGAACCATTTTATAGCAGTAGTATTACTAGCCATGTATCTGCCACACACAGTGTTGTCTACTGCGACTTAATAAAAGGCAAATTCTCACCTCCTGGTGCATGCTCTTACGGAAGTCCATTTCCTCAGTCAGACTCTGGCAGCGGTTTTCCAAGTCGACACGCAGAAGAATCTCATCAGCAAGGTGCTTCTTGGCCTGAGCGAGACTTGTATCCAGCTGACAACACACAAAAAAACAGGTAACAAACACACATAAGTCCAATCATTTATTCAAGTACAAGATCCAGTATAAAAGCAAATAATATTCACAAATATTCTTTTGTTTTGGCACAATGGCTCTCTGCATCATCGCATTTATGTTGAAAAGAACAGGTACAAAAAAAGGAAAATCGTTCTAATCTCATCATATTGGTGTTACAGCAGTGCTGTAACCATGCTGAGAACGGCTCAGGTCCATCTTACATCCAGGATATAGTCAAACCATACACGCCAGCTATACTCTGACTCATGCTCACTATAGATGGAGGCATCAGCTAAAGAAATATAAGGTAATGTACCTCTTGCAGTTGTTCTTGCATGTCAGCCAGTGTGGCCTCCAGGCCTTTCTTCTCAGACAGCGCTGTAGCCAGCATGGCCTCTTTAGAGTTCAGCTGAGCCTCCAAGTCCTTGAGCCTGGCCTGGGCTCCAGCTGCCTCAGAGTCTTTCTTGTTGTAGCTGAAAGGAGGAGATCAAAGCATGGTAAGTACATGCAGATGACAGTGTGTGATGCTGGTGATGGTTGGTCAAGGTTAAAACCTTAAAAGCAGGCATACAGGTCATACAGTCATACAGGTGAATGTTCATTAGCTACACAGTAGAACAGATCATTAGCAGCAGATACAAACTCTGTTGACAACCAGGCCACCCACCTTGGCCATGCATATCACACAGGCTGTGCAAGAAATATGTAAAATAAAAACTGTAAAATGCCTCTACAAGGTATCAGGCCTAAATGAGTAGAAGGGATGATTAACCCTCTCTCCTGCCACATTTGTGTGAGCAAGTGACACCGAACTTGCTACACTGCATCTTCAGTCTTTACTCAACAAGCCCACAAACAATATAGCCAGATTTTTTAATCATTACAAAACTGAGCCCACAGTGCGTCAAAACATCTTAGAGTAAACAGCTACTGCAATTTCTTGAGAATTAAATCAGAATTTTGATATCACGGTAGATGTAGTCTGGGATATTTTAGAATTCTGTATCAAACTGAATGTTTGACAGAATTTTGAATTCTATCCTCACATAAACTATTGTAGTCAACTGAAATATAGCAGTTTTGAAAATTACAGACACATGTTTTCTGCACAATCTCTAAGAATTTCTTTCTGATAACAGAATTTGAATCACTATTCAAATTATCATCTAGGGCTCAAACTAGTGAGTTTGAGGAGGAAGACAAATGAGGATTAAACATATCTGTTGGCATGTTTGTTCTGTATCTAGGGCTCAAACTAGTGCGTTTGAGCCCTAGATACAGAACAAACATGCCAACAGATATGTTTAATCCTCATTTGTCTTCCTCCTCTTTCTATTTTTCAGCATCATCCACCTTCCTCCGTCTCCTGAAAATGCCTGGGTCTGACTCACAGCTACAATTTTCAGATTTTTCCTGCTTTTTACTATTCATAATAAATGCCTTTTAATTCCTTAATTCCTCTAACAAATTAGAGTCACATATCTTTCTTTCAAAAACACAATGAACATCCGTTTCCCATCCCTGAGCCTGGACTGACTAAGTCAACAGTGGATCTGTTTCAATGGGTTTGTTGGTGAAGTAGAACGTTAGGAGTTCTGCTGGAACAGCAGCCAGTTTTTTTCTGATGCTGTGCCTCAGCATTATGATGGGTGGGTGGGACTGCTGCAAAACAGGGCTAACTATGACTGGAATGTACAGAGGTATGCGAGAAATATTTTCTGCAGCACGGCTGCACACCAATACTACGCTGAATCTATTCCAGAGCTGCCACGTAGGACAGCCTGGCTGTCACCTTTACTGTGATTTTAACATGGGAAAAGTTAAGCTTTGATGCTTAGAAAGTAAATACTGCACAAACAGATTGTCGTCTAAAAACTCAAAAACAGTACGGTAGTGACTTGCCAATCTCAAGGCAACCCCGCCCTAAAGCATACCTTGTTTTATCCTCTATTCTGCTCTAAATGGGAGAATAATTTACTAAATGAATATCATGCTGTAATGAAGAAGACTTCAAACTAGCAATTCACAGTGAGAAGTTGGGTTATTTTCTCCTAGAATACTTTATAATTGGACTTGTGGTGGAGTCACCCCCTGCTGGCCATTAGAATTAACGCATACTCAAAGCATTTCCAAATTAACTTCTCTTTTCAGGCCCGGATGTATCCACTTCTTATACAGTCTGCTGCTCTTACAGATTCAATTCAATTTTCAATTCAATTCAATTTTATTTGTATAGCCCAATATCACAACAGAGTGTCTCATAGTGCTTTACAAAGTTCACGTCAACTGGTCAAGGAAAACCACATACTCAAGCAAGCTGCCTCAGCCACCTGTGTTCAACTGTCAGAGTGCTTGACCACACACAGTACTCCCTCTGTTCAACACCGCACAACAGCTCCTCACCCGACAGCTCAGACTGAAGGACATGTGTGAGTAAGGTGCTGTATACTCTGTTCATATAGTGCTATTAAGTGCAATTAATCTCTTGTTTTGGGTGACTTTGTAACATCTGTTCAGGGCCTCCAGGTGAGAAACAGCCTCTTGGATAACTGGCACATTTAGATCATTGTTTATTCAATGTGCACTACCCCTGATAAATAAAGTCAATAGAAAAACAAGCAGCAGTGCACCTCTGCAACCTTTGTAACGCCATCCTGTGGGATTTTACACACTGGTGAAATGTAAGTTCTTTTCAGCTAGTTTGGTTTCACACACAGCCAAAGTAACACAAATACACACAGCTATGGCAACACAACACTGCTTGGGGTTTACTAGGTGACATTTACTGTTGATTAATTAATAGGCATTTGATTTTTGATAATGCAGTTGAATCACCACATTTTAGGTGGAAACACTCTACATCGTCTATTCATGCGCCTCAGATCAGCAGCT
Organism: Pempheris klunzingeri; assembly: GCF_042242105.1. NCBI lineage: Eukaryota > Metazoa > Chordata > Actinopteri > Acropomatiformes > Pempheridae > Pempheris > Pempheris klunzingeri. The sequence continues at coordinate 10,847,300 of NC_092030.1, read as the reverse complement.
GTGAGTAACAGTTGTGGCTGTCGAATGTATAGAAAAATCACACCTTGCTTCATGAGTGTCAATACATGTGTGTTGTGCAAACAAATGACAACTAAACCAAAACTCAGTAAATACAATTTAGATATCAAAATTATGTCTGGTTCAGTAATGCTGTGTACCACTTCAACAACAGCAACAAAAAAACATAATTTTCCTCATGAAACACCACTGGCACTTATAATGTGCTCCAGAGTTTGTGCCTACTGGTCTTGACGGATACTACCAGTAGACCCTGAAGGCATCATGTCACCTTCAATGACCGCTTACGCTCGCTCTGTCTGCCGGTCTAATTAAAACACAGGTGCATTTCTCTAATCAAATTTTCAGCTTAATAACCTCTCTGATGTATTTATGCAGCATTAGACATGGTCCAGGTTGAGACTGCAAAAGCCGGGTTGACAGTTATTCTCCTTTAGCAACACAGACAACAATGGTGGGCGGGTAACAGCCGCAGTCGCCCTTTCAAAAAATATCGGCTATCATTCTTTACCATTTTTTGAGTGTAAGCTGGTTGAAGCTTGATGTGGTGTGTAAACGAATGAGAGAACAATAAAATTCAAAAGGCTTTTTATAGGCCGAATTTGAGTGACGCTCGCAGCAGAGGAGAAAACGTAACCCCACACGGACTTGCGTGCGTAATGTTGAAAAAGTGGCTCGAAAATCAAAGTCAGCATACAGCCTTTAGCTAATTGTCCCGAGTTCCTGTCCGTAGTAGACTATGCAACATGATCAAAGTGTTAGTGGCTTACTTCTGTAGAAGCTGCTCATGTTCGGATTTGATTTTTCCCAGCTCAATCTGCAGCCAGGCCCGCTCCTTGGAGGAGTCATCCAAACACCTTCTGGCATCGGCTAACTCCGTCTCATACAGGGCTTTCAGTCCGGACACCTCCCGGCTTCTCCCGTCTTCTTTCTCGTTAATTTGTAGAAGGAGTACGTCGTTTTCAGACTCCAAACTGCGGACCTTGTCAATGTAAACGGCCAGGCGGTCGTTGAGGTCCCGGAGCTGCTGCTTCTCCTGCAGTCTGGATATCCTGTTCGGACTCAGCGGTGTGCCGCTACCGCACGTGCTTCGCTGGCCGGTCGGAGTCGCGGTCGCCATTGTGGAAGAGCAGTTAAACAAATCGTATACAAGACAAAAAACAAGCCAAAAACCAATTTCGCTTGTGCAGGTGTAATTTAGATTCAAGCGCCCAACAACAAGCGGCACTTCCGAAAACTATCTTGTAAGTATATCCTGTCTTTTCCTAACGAATGAAAGGGGGATTGGCTTCCTAATATGGCGGCTCATTGAAAATTTTACGTTGTGTACCATTAGCCAATGGCGTAGCTCGACGCAATGCGTTCTTTCAACTTTAACTTTTGGGTGCACCCGTAAGAATATCTGGCGTATGCCGACAATTTCCCAAGCAGGCGGAGTCTATTTCCATCATACCCTAGTTTTAAGCGGCCAGACCAATGTGTCGAATCGGAGCGTCCCGGTGTCAATAACAAGCGTCTGACTTTTCCAACAGCGACTGAGCCTGGATTCATTCCTCTGTTAGTGTTTGTACCGTGTAAGGTGAGGATGAAGCGGTCAAGGAGCGAAGAGAAAGGAAGACATTTTGACACCGCTAACCTACTAACACAACAAGAATATGAATAGCACAAAAATAACGTTAATGACCCAGATATAAAACAGCAATTCAGCAGTAATTAGGTTTTTCATACTGTTTTGCTGTTGCATGGAGAGGCGAGCAGGAGGGGTGAGGGCAGGGCTGAGCACAAACCAGGGGGGCACCTGGCACCAAAAGCTGAATTTGAATACAACATGATTGGTGACACACAAGAAATGGGACAAAATGACAGACGTACACCAGTTCTGAATGGCTCTAGATTGAAATGACTGAGAATCGGATGCACTTCTTGTTTTTACGCATGGATCCTGTTGAACTAACCTCACTAAGAACACAGGAACCCTGTTGCTGTGAGCCATCAGTGCTTACCACCACACCACCATGCTGCCCCACGGCCCTGGATGTCTTGGTATAAGGATTTAAGTAGGCCATCATGGAAGAAAGCTGGTTGGAAGTTGACCATCAGAATGTTTTAAAACATCAATAGTAATATTTCAGCTATAACAATAAAACTAACCCTCCGTTGCAGAGGGTGTGGCTCAATAAGAGATGTTTCTCCTCTTTTTCTTTTTTTTGGATTGGACTAAAATAGAAGTCTACTGCCAGAAGGCAAAAAAGAAATAGGAGAAATTCTTTTCAGGTATGATGTTCAAGAATTCAAGAACAAATTCCGTCAGACCTCTTGTGTTAATAGCCCATAAAATGATAAGAACTAACTGGCCTCATCCACCTTGGACCAAGGTACACTTATTGAGACAGATGGTTGCATGGCTGTTGTTTGTAGAAAAGTGAATAGGCCTGTGCTGTAAATATGTAACTTGATCATTTTGGCTGAATCTATATAAACCTTGTGTCTTTGTATTGTTTCTTATTTTTTGAACCAATATTATTTGTGTATATAAAGTCATATTGCCAAGGAAATAATTTTGATGGATGTTAAAAAAAACAAAAAACTTCGCAACTGCGATAAGGGCTGTTGTCATTCTTTTGAAGGCAACAAGAAGAGAGTGACTTACATGTGGTTTAACAGAGAGGGATATTCCTCATACATAAGAAGACATGGACTGAATCAAGATCATTTTGACACCACAATTTGATGTGTTAGAAGAGGGCATATAACATGTCTAAAATTGTATAACATATACATAAAGTGCATATACATATTGTATTTTACATAACATTTGTTTAATGTATTCATTATTCAAATCTATGTATTTTTAAATACTTAATGACTATATCCCTGGTGTGATCACTTCTTGTGTCTTTCCACACTAACACTGCACTCTACTGCTGCCCATTCCCTTCAGTGCAGCATTTCTCCTTTTAAACCCTGTTCTTTATTATTATTATTATTATTATTATTGCAATAGTATTTGAAAATAGAATGCTGGAGACCATGCAAAACCATAGAAGATAGGGAATAATAGACTTTAGAAAGGGGTTTGACAGTTGACTAGTGGGGTATGATGTTAATCATCACTTCAGTGCATTATGTTCAAGTACATACCAAACTTCAGCAGGTTGCAGATCCATCACCCCTCAGAGGTCAACCCAGCATGGACAGTCCACAATAAGATAGCTATGTAACAGTCATGTGACCGGCGTCCAAATCAACACAGCCCAAAGCCTGAGTGCATGCAGCACAGAGCATAAGACAACAGTGCAGACCTGGGCCAGCCCTCACCTTTAAAGAGGGTGGACCCAGCGGGGCAAGCCAATGGCACGGAGGCATCAGTCAACATTGGTGTGAGCAGCAAAATTCAACTCATCAGTGTGTTTTTAATGTGTTACATTGTGTTACATTAAACATACACGGCATACGGCCCACCAGGAGGTCCAAACCGGCCCGCGGGATGACTTTGCAAAGTGTAAAAATGACAGAGAAGACAAATTTCACATTGTTCATAATGTTTTGTAAAAAGATAGTTTATTAAATGTGAACATTTTTAGAATGTATTTGTACTTTCTTGCACTAAAACAAAGGGAAAAAATTGGAGTCGTCCTTATTATGTTATGTTATTATATTATGTTATTATGCTGTGATTTAACTGGTCCAGCCCACTTTAGATCGTCCTGTATGTGGCACCTGAACTAAAATGAATTTGACACCCCTGCTCCAGAGGATGAGAAAAGTGTGCATTTTTAAGCACAACATGCCTTGTAACGCATAGGTAATGCCTAAATAAATGAGTTGACATCACGTTTTCACCTGACCCCATCCCCCTCACCACCACAGAGTGGCCAAACAGACCTACTTAAACTTTTAAACAGAGGTCCACAATAGAGAAAAGTTCGATAATGTCTCTATTCAAGCATGTAGGCTCATGCTTATGTAATAAGATCTTCAGCATCTGGTGAGAGGGAGCTCGCAAGCTTTTTTTTTCCTCCATGCTCACAGCACTGCTGGATAATAATCACATCAAGGATGAAAAGTGCTGTCAGTTCTCTCGCAGACTGTTTTACTGATGGACTTAAAAGTCATTTTGGAGTTGAATGGCTGTTAATCTCCATGAGTTGATCGACGACTCCCTTGTCTCACCAGTGTAAACAACAATGTAGCTGCCATAAAGATGCCCATCATTCATTCACTGAATAGAATATAAAAATCTGCTGTCTGTCTTATGTACAGTCCAGCAGTGCCTAGGTAGTTAAAGACAATGGAACATTTAGTCATTAGATTCCTGTTTAAAGAGTTTGACTCTGTGAGCAGCCAGGAATGAGAGTTTAACATTTAGGAAAACTTGGTTGATGGTCTGATCTGATGATCTGATTGAGGTGATTTTCCACTGCACCACAAGGGTGATGCTCGATAATAAGGCTCACCTAATATGACATGAATATCTCCACTCCAACTTATATTTGCACCAATTCATAAATGATAAACATATTTGATGTTGTTTAGCATAAGAAATGGTTACAGTATCAGCAATAACACCCTCACAGATGTTGCCTTATGTCGCCTCACTTAATACAGCAAAATGAGCAACTTCATGTATGGAGATTTAAAGTGTTACACAATTTTGTAACTTATCAAGCAATTTGTTGTTGTTTGCATTTATATTTCTTTTGGAAATGATTTTAGACAAATCTTACTCCTCAATGATTGAACTGTGGTAACATTGCAAATTTCTTGGGACTCTCACTTCATGTCAGTCCTGTGTAGTTGTTAAATGTAGATTTAGTGCAGTAAAAGAGTTGGTTTAAATGTTAGATATTGACTATTACATTTTCACAGCAATTCTTTTAAATTTCACACAGCTTAAATCATTTTCCAATAATTTATATACTGACTTTAATTAAGTTGGTGTTTCTTGGTTTTCATGTAGGTTCTACTCTAACAAGATACTGTATAGTTTTAAGTTTTCCAACTCAAAATACCAAGAAGTGAGAAAATGTTACCTTGTTCTGGTTTAGATCTAACAGATTTTACAGTCTTGGTTTTGTTCTGCACATGAGATTGGTTCACAAGAACGAAAATATAGAATTACACCAACTTTATCCGGAATCATTTTTAGTATTTATGGGACAAAATCTCTGAGAACATGTAGTCTTCGTAGACCTGGAACTCATATTACAGTACACCTGTCCTCCCTTATGTCTATAGTGAACGTACTTCTCCCTGATGTCCTAGGAAAACATTATTCTACTGTGCCAAATAAAATAAAATAAAAAAGAAATATAAAAACTGCAAGAGAGACTGGTACAATGACTTGGAAATGGTTTATTCAATTTTACTTTATGACACAAATTGTATACTGTTTTTCTAAATGAACTGTTTTCAAAGCAGAAACAGACAGCACAGTGTATATTTACAGCACATTCACACAGCAGAGAATCATGAGCATCAGTCCTTCAGTAAAACAGGACAATAATGCAAATACACCACCATCAAAGTGTACTGAGTGAGATTTAGTTTAAATCTTAACAGTCAGACGGCTGAAAGCTAAATAAAGCATTGTGATTTTAGTTCCATGCTACAGTGGCTCCTTATATAAGATCGAATGTACTTTAATCTCAGTATATTTTGATTCTATTTGAAAACACATATTAGCAATGTGATTATAATTGTGTATTATTAGTTGTTGTATTGTAAGAATAGGTTGTACCTGCTTCTATATGTTTATGTTTATATCACAGAATCTACAGACAGTTTACAGTGTGTTTGATCCTACTTGATGAATTGGAGACCTGGCTGTGCAGCAAGAGAAGAGCATCATGGGAAAACACACAGCAAGTGCTGACAACAGGCCACATATGCTCAGCTGCATTCATGTCAAATTGCTGTAACCTAGAATTAATCATGTGTGGTTGTGGTCTTGATCTCATCCAAATGCAAGAGGGACGTGCGATCGCGGTGGTGGTTTTCTACCCTCATAGCTTAGCTCATCTAAACACAAGCACTTAAGGGTAATTATGGTATAGTTGGTTGGTAGGAGGCAGAGGTAGTTGTTTTTTTATATGACATATGTCAAAATAAACTATAAACATCTTTCACCAGTTATTCATCAACTTATATATATATGATATATTGCAGCCAAAACGTCACACAGATAGTGGTAGTGCCTATAATGTGAATCTCTGGATGTTAAATGTTCATCTTGTAGTGGTTCCAGTAATATTTGTTCTGAAAGTGCACTGAAGTGGCGGATCACACGACATGGTTAGGTTTTGTTTGAGTCGAAAAAGGTTCTAAATGCAGTAGCAAGAACAAAACTTTCTACTCATATCTTTGTATCTTGATTTGAAAGAGAACTTATAATGAAGCATATGAAGCTCAATGATAGTAAACAGTAGAGTTTATTAATTGGTCACTGTGTTATAAAGTGTAACAATGATGAGGTGATGGCATTCTCTTGAAGAAGAGCTGAATGTCAGTCTGTAGTTTCTCCACCACCAGTGGACACCACCTCATGCTGAAACTGGTAATTAAGACAGAGTTTAGTTCAGTTTGATTCTTTCCCTTTGCTTCTTTTCTTTTGGAAGGTTTGGTGGACGTGTTCCTGCCTGTAATGAAACCATATTGTTTAGTTAATGACAAGTGATCGATGAAGGTAATCCATTCCACGAAAACCGCATGAGATTAGTCCAATAAAATGTAGTCTACGGTTTTTGTTTTAGTCATTGTGTTAAATGTCTGGGCTAGTGTTGATACCTACAGCTGGAAACAGAGCACCAATGCTTGTGATTCTCTTCATTTTGAACCTTGAAGGAGAAATTGATTTGTTCATGAACATCGTCCACAAAGGTTTATATGTAGCCTTACTATTGACAAGACTGAAACCCAGAACAACTGTTGTTTTGCTACAGCTTTGGTGTCTGTGGATTCTATGACTGTAGATTTATCTCATCAAGCTCTGCAGTGGGTCTAGACTTTCTCTCTTCTTCTTGCCATGTGGGTTCTAGTTATAGTCATATCAAATACTCCCGGTGTGAAGCTTTATTGAAATAACTGGGTGAGAGGCCGTATTTACATCTTTACTTCCAAGGAAGATGTTATTACTGTCAGTGTGACAATTTTGCCAGAATTATTTTGACATTTTGCCATTCTGTAGTAATGAAGAAAAGTCAGGGGACCATGAAAGCATTTAGGACTCATTTTCTGGGCACATCTGTACCAAATGTCATGACACTCAAAGAATAGTTGTTTAGACAATTAACGCAATTGACTTTGACGCACAGAACTTTGTAAAGCACTGTGAGACAACTCTGTTGTGATATTGGGCTATACAAATAAATTGAATTGAATTGAATTGAATTGAACATACAAAAACCAATAATGTCACCTTATGATGACACTATTTTAATAGTAACGGTATCAGTAAAGTCACTAGGATTCATCCTCTGGGGAACGTGCATGTCTGTACAATATGTCATGGAAATCCATCCAGTATCCATCATCACGTTATTTTACTCTTGGGTGACCGACATTGTCATCCATAGAGCCACAGCGCTAGCATGGTTAAAATCCCAACCATTTAAATGAATAAAAGAAATAAAAAGCAAGTGAAAATAAGCATTAGGCCATCATTATCACAAAACTTCACAGCATTTGACATGAATGCAGGACCACAGTATTAAAGAATCAGATATGATTGTAATTGAGTGCAATATGCCCTGGCAGATGCTCCTCTATGATTGTGCTACCTTAAAAGATTTGTGCATTACAATTAACAGCAATTCAAATAGTCTTCAACAATGTTACCCTTTACGAGTCTTTTACAACACTGGTTGCAAAATCAACTGTGATGTTAGATTGTAAGCAGTATTATGTTCACCAGCGATCTGTAAATGGCACTGTTTAAAATCCAGGTTAAATTATGACTGATGTTGTTAAAATGGATCGTTTCTCATCGCTATCCGGAAATCTCTTGAAACAAAACATTCATCTTTGTAAGAAAAATCTAGTTGTTACAAAATAAACATTTGCAAGCATCTGTTGACAATGGCATACTTTTAATTTCCATTTAAATTCAAATCAAATTATTCAATCACATATGATGCAATGGTTTAAACATTGGGATTGAGTGTAGATTTGAAAAATTAATTGTGCCCAAAGATGATTAATAGTGTCAGTCATGTTGACATTTTCTCTGCTGCACATGCATATGCAATAGAGAGGAAGGGGATGATGCCTTCAGAGAGAGAAAATAGGGCAAAAATCAGCAAAATAAAAGTCAAGTAATTTTAAGAGTTTCCTATGGTACTTACTCAGTAGTATCTGGCTAGAACAAATTAGGTCAGCAGTTGGAGGCTGAAGAGTGCATATTGGTTAGCATAGTCTTCAGCGTACATAGGAAGTGCCTGGGCGAAATAGTTGAGCAATATCACCGTTCATTGTTGTCTTACATGTGCTGATAAAATGCAAGTGCATCATAGGGCTAGAAATTCCATTTTCATATGGCTGGGAAACATCTAAAAGGACTGTATCACTAAAACACACCGATCCAGGACAAATAAACTATGACATAATGATGGTAAAAATGCTTGTGCATGGCTAATAAGCCATTAACTTTAATCTCTACGCTGATACCCTGTTAGAGTAAAACTGATCTCTTTCCCAGTGAATAATTCGACTATAAAAGTGCTTGTTAGAATGGTTCTCTAAGGAACATCAAGTGGGCAGAATAACTGGATTCTCTCTGGAAAAGGCTAAATCAACTATAACAAATGCTATAATAAATGGGGCCAGGATCAATAGATAGTGTAATAAAGTGACCCTACATCAGCTCAAAAAGGTGCATTTAGTGTTAAGTCACTCTTTAAGCTTGAATATTTGTCAGCTTACCACATCACAGTAAGTTCTTACACAGCACAGAGAGACACCAGGAGGCTAAGACAGTGAGGTGTGGTGAAGAATAATGGCTACCCTGTATGAGTGAGGCACCCTAAGGTCATCTTTGACACACACTGTCTGTCTCTGGTCTCAATGAACCTACGACTATTGACAGTGTGAACAGCTCACAGTTTGACAAAGGAGTGGCAGAAATCTCCATGCACAGGAACGATTTGGTATGTCGCTGAAAATGTAGCCTCGTTTTCTAGTTGAAATAAATCTAAGCACATTTCAGTTAGATAATATTTGTGTAATAGTTCATATTTTCCAGGAGCCACTGAATAGAAGCCGTAAATACTGTAGAATACTAAGCTTGGTCACCAGCCACCAAATCATTCAGTTTTCAAGTGAGGATATCCATTATCACCTTTGTTGTCAAGTGCAATAATCCCTTGGGCTGGGTATCAAAAGGCAGTACTTTCTCAGTACTGACTAGAATGTGTCAGTAACAGACAGTATCAAAAGCAATCAAGTACTAAAGGTTTCCAAACCCGTATCTGGTGTCTTGGATCAGATAGTTCCCAAATTAATTTGCCAGTTTTAGACTGTATTTTGTTAAGTTCGTCTACAACTAATTGTGTTAATACATTTGAGAAGTCTCGCTTTTTTGTCAAATGAAAAAAAAGGTTTTATTTAAAAAGAAACATAAATAGGCGTAGAAAAAATTTTAATTTTGGAATCTGTAGCGAAACTGATGTCATCATTAGTATCAAAAACTTTCAAATAATACCCAGCCCAGGTACACACATATACCGAAAGGTGTGTTCAGACTGAATACAAAGCTATGTTTGGAGGCAAAAAGTTTGCATATTACGTCAATGTCAGACACGCACGCTAATTTACTTCAGGCTGCACAAACTGAAGCAGTCGTTGCAGTCGCAGTCATGAGTTGAAAGTTCAAAAGTTCAAACTGAACCAAAAATTAGCACTTAAACCTTGGTTTCATGTCTACAACGTATTAAGACATGGAAAAAAGAAGGAGGAAAGGAAAATAACACAGCGAGGGTGAGTTCTTGGTTCTTGCGCAAATTTGCGAGCAATGTAGACAAACGGCTAAAAGTAGCTAACATCTGTGCAGGTGGCACAGCGAAGCACAAACCTATGAAATTTGTGTTAAGAAAGCAAGGCTGAAATTCACTTTGTGTTCAATCTGAACATACCATAAGAAAGCCTCAAACAACCAGCAAATAATCAAAGTCTCAAGTTGTCCATTTCATCATATGTGCATATCGTTCAAACTGTCTCAATCTGGCAGGGTACACATACTCACAGCCAGCCAGGACAGTGTGGAGTCCATTTGATCCATGTAGGGTAGAGTATACCCATATTATGGGCATTCTAAACTGGCCTTTGTTCAGTTAGCTTGTGCATGTGAGAGTTTAATAGGTGTGTGTGTGCGTGCACACCCAAAAAGGCAGTGTGAAATGGAACAGTGCAATAGACTGGGTTTCTGCCTAAACTCAGGGCAAACACAGTAACACAGAACATGTGTCTACATACTTATGTGCCAGTGTGCTTGGATGTGTGCACTTTGTATAGAACCCTAGGCCAGAGTGTAGTCAAACTGGCCCTTCTCCAGACCGTCGAGGCCATCAGCCCAGGTGGAGGTTGGCATACTCCGGTAGGGGTCCAGCAGGATACGGAAGCATCTTACAATGAGGATGAGGAGGAAAACAAAGAGGAAGATGACCAAGGCAAAAGTTGTCTTCTGCTCCAGTGACATGGCAGCGATGGCAGAATCCGACGAGGAGGAAGACGAGGAGGAGGAGAGGGCGACGAAGTGTCCCCCAGAGGAGTACAGCAGAGAGGAGAGGGCAGAGGTGAAGGGCTCTCCCTCCATCATACAGGAAGAGAAGAGTGTGACGGGGATGGGACAGTGGCACTGCAGCTCCCACAGGGGGCACTGTGGCATCCTCTTCACACCGGCCCAGCCCAGCCCCTTCAGATAGACCTCATCGTCTGTAGAGACAGAGGACCGAAGCACAGCTCTTAATATATGACAGTCACAAAGTTTTTAAAGGGTCAGTTCATTCAAATAGTTACTCATTTACCATTAATAGTATCTTTCCATGCAGATAATCAGCAGGTTTTATTTACCTTGGTTTTGAGGTTTCTGCTCCATCTGAGGTGAATGGAATATTGTTTGTGGTGCTTGTAGCACTCGGTACAAAGTAGTTCCAATGACTCAAATGAATGAAGCTAGCAGCAATGCGCACTTCCTGAAAATACAGCTCCTTTTCCACTCAATCAAACAAGAGGAATGATTATCGTGACAAAAGACTTTTTCCAATGTACATAGGCATGTGAGTGTTAACTGACAAAAGTAGCAACAATCGTCACAAAAAAGGTCAAAAGTGGATCTCTTTTCTTTCTGGATAGGCCTCAGTCTTTTTAGCCTCAGAAAAGGAAACCAAGACTTTCAATCTGAAATCAAGTTACAAGCAAAGAGTGCAAAGCACAAAACGTCTCTTTGCCTGTTTCATTTTGGATCTTGGAAACAGATAGGAAAAACAATTACTGCATCCACAGATACAGAGAGAAAGAAAACATGCAGAAAGCAAAAAACTATTAAGCAGATCCACACAGAGGTTAAAAAAGGACAAGGACAACAAGTCAAAGATGAGCAGTGTGTACAGGGAGCACACATTCCTGCACTCTTTACAGTCAGCAATCAAGACTGACTGACAAGAACAACTGAACGTCATATTCACTGTCAGTATGTAATGTAACCTGTCATTTTATGTCCACTGTTAGGTTTAACTCAAACACTTCCTGACATAATTCTGCTCTATCATATCATAATGCCTTTAGAAATGCAACAATAATTTTGCCAGACAGGACTGAAAGAAGGAGATGAAGCATGAAGCCCTGTTGCCCTTGGTAACATGTTTAGGATGAGGGTATGAAGAGAGGACTGAGAGATGCTGTCTGACTGCACTTTGTCATAAGAAGGACCAGTCTGGTGTTTTCTATACTTTTCTTATTGTCAACAAATAGAATGAAAACACCAACAAGAACAATGCATTAAGATGCCTATAAACATGACGTAAGAACAAACTTAACCCTTTATCGGGTAAGGGACCATATTTGGTAACTTAAGTGGGAGTTCAAAATGCCGCCCCTTGCCTCACCATGAGGCAGTAGAACTACCAGATTTCTCCAAGCCAATCAGCGACAATCAGGCTACATGACAAGACCGGCAAGAAACCATATATGGTAACTTCACTGACCTTGATTTTCACCATAAAGTTGAATTTTTTTTTCTCTTGTAATGGTCTTGTAATGACCACCAGTAATGGTCTAGGGTTGACATTTTGAATTTCTAAGTATTTCAATGAGTGCCCTATAAAGGGTTAAAGGCTTGAGATGGATCTAATAAAATCTGGGTCTCAAACTGTGCCAGACTGTAAAAATTCAGTTTGGAAAAGAGTGTTTGGAAAGAGTTCATGATGGTTGTCTCTCAACTGCCTTGGCTCATATCTGTCAGCCAATCATATTGTTGCTGTAAAACTTCAAAACCGTTTTATGATCTTTGTTATTTCAGGTGATGTTGTGCTACCATGACGTATAACCTTGAATACATTTCTGTTTAATCTACCGAACAGCAAACATGGGACCACAAAACATTGAAGCGGAGGAATGATACTGTGCAGAGAGGGAGAGGAATGGGGGCTAATGAAATCCCACAGCTCATTTTCCCTCTTGGGCAGGTTAATCCAGCCATGCTCAGAGGCACAGAAGTTTTGTGGGCTAATTTTGCAGCAGCCTGGTATTGTTGCAAACGATTTAATTAAAGCAACCACAATGGATCCTTCTTTTGTGAAACGGCACCTTGAGACGGCTTTGAGATTTAATCAAATGAAGTTGAAAGCTTCCAGACAGCATAAAGGCAGTGGTAGATGACAGATATGGGTGGGATCCTCTGCAGCTCAGAACAGGCTGCTTTACTCTGTTGCTATAATAACATTATTAGTCATTTCACTTTTGATCTAATTGGGTCTAGTAGTTGGAGGGTGAGTAATTGTTTATTCACTTATTAGTCATTTTTCTACAATTGCTACGGTCATTTCTGTCACACATCATCTGCTTATGCTGGTGAAATGACCAAATAATCAACTAAAAGATAATTCAAATAATAAACTCTTCAGGCTGTAAGACTCCTGGGCTCAACTTCCATTCTGTAAATTAACACGTAAATGAACCTTGAACCTTATAAAAGCACTTAGTTTTCAGACGTTTAGTCACAGCCCCCCAAAGACATAATTTTCCACTTTGATAGCCATGTACGGCGTTCATATCACAAAAACACCAAAAAGATTTTCATTTTATCACCTTATAAAGTTGTCGGCAAACAGTTGCCTATCGGCCCCCACCAACTCCAAAGGGGAAATCCACGTGTTAATTCTAATGTGCAATAACACATAAGACTAGTTACACATCCAACAGATACAGACCAACAGCAGCATCAGCATGGAGCCATATGTCTGTCCAACATTCACTGTCTTAAGCTTTTGCACTGAAAACTGCTCCCCGCTTATATGTGCTGATCTTGGGAGGGACACAAAAAGACACTGCTGTCCTCCTCAGTTTAAGAAAGGGCATGATATAAAGTTGCCCCACAAGTTAATTCCTATGCATTTAGCTACAAAACTGATGCAGTGGTTCGAAGACAAGCACTGCAAGTAACTTGGGTAAAACTTACACTGCTCTCCCTGATATACTGTATGTTGGTCCATGTTTCTCGAACCCCTAGTTATAGTTTCAAGTGGGGATGCATGATTAGTGATGGACAAGGGGAGGTATGGCAAAGGACATTTTCATTTAATTAACACCTGAAAGTGCCATTTCCTGCAATATAGAGCCTTCAGTCATAACCAGTAAAGCTAGTCTTTCACTATAAAGCTCAGTTTATACAGCAAAATAAAATTCTAAATGACTTTTTCATTGGGTTATGTACTGGTTTAAGCAGTGAATGACCAATAAAATGTTGTCTCAGAGTGACATAATGCATGTATTTCATAGTTTGTCAAGAGAAACTGCAGCTACTTAACTCATCTAAGCCTACTACAAATTTGTACCAAGCTTCTGTTGTGTTTGTGACCTGATTCAATATTTCAGTTTCTAATTCACAACAGACTTTTTACCCCAAACCCTACAAATAGTAAACGGTAAAGGACAGCAGCCTAATCCTAACCACCCTTCATACAGTCCATGTGTGTAAAAGTGTATAGTGTCTCATGCTCAGATGTTATTTCCTTCACCTGATTTCGTTCTGGCAGAACGCCCCGACAGCCACACACGTATTCAGGGCACAGCAACGTAGTTCGTTTGGACATCTTATGTAGTTTTCTTTGGACCACAGTATACACTACTGTGCTGTGCTGTTCTGACTGGGCCTGACCACTCTAATGGGAGAGAGGACTTCCTGTGATTTCACATAAAATACAAAAAACACCCAGTTACAACCGCAACACACTTTTGCACCATGCCCTGCCTCCTGCAGCCCTCGGCTAAACCAGACGGAGTATTTCAGTGGGGGATAACAGTCTGACAGACAGTCTCTTGCTGTGTGCATAGACTGTATGGTTGAATGCTACATGTGTGAAAGGTCCGGATCTGATTATCTGGGAATTATCCCGAGTTTATATGAGACAACGATTTACTACACACAGATTTGCACCGTTAGCCGGTCTCACAGTCAAAGTTGGTTACAGCAAGTCTGAGGCTAATGACATGAAACCTACTGCTATGTGGGCTTTGTGTGCTACAATATATCCAGCTAAGATGATCAAAACACTGTACAACTGCCCATTATAACCATATTCATCAGTAGCAAACGACAGTTAGATATATAACGGAGTATTTAGCTGCAATTTTCTTCTCAGGAGTTGGTGGAGACCAAACCAGAGCTAATAGGACAGTGAATATTGGCTTAACGTGGCCAGAGACATGACTCCATGCTGATGTTCATGTCTGTTGTTCGCTAACAAGTTCACTATATCAAATTCATACAGTGACAATCTGTCAATGTTGATTTTACAGCTCCTTTTTTCTTGTTTTCCAAATGGCCAAAAAAATGAGTTAATAGAGGTTTAACCAATGGAACACCGAAACAGCGTTCATCCCCTCACACCAAAATAATTTTTGTACAGTCCCTTACCCAGCATAGCTTGTGGTCTGACTCTCTCTCTCTCTCTCTAGTCTCTCACTAGCTGCATCCTAATTCAGGGGCTGCATCCCCTGAAGGACATGGCCCACAAAGGTGTGTCCTTCATAGGACCTGAAGGCCAGGCTGAACTCACTCCTCCCCAGATAGAACTAGCTGCACAGAAACACACTCAGGTGTGTATAAAGCAAGTATCTACAATAAAATGCATTGAGCCTCACGCAAAAACCACTTGAGGGAAGGGATTTCAGAAAACTTGTCCAATTTTCTTGTTTTGCATTTTCACGGAGTCTAGAGTTCAGTTGTTTGGAGAATTCTCTCTGTTTGACAGCTGCCTTTGGGTCTTTGTGCAGGTCTCTGTCCGTTACAGAAAAAATCCTTAACGTCTTGCCCAATATTAATTTAGATTTCAAAAATCATCCCTCAACCCCCATAATCTTCACAATCTTATCCTAACTTCCTAACTAAAACTGTAAACACGATTCTTCACCCATCCTGTTATGCCCGCATCTGTGTTTAGAATGTACACAAGACTGCCTATCACTGGCTAACTAATTTGTTCTAATGGACAAGAAAAGACAGGTATTCCTTTTTAGCTTTTGATGGTTCAAACACATAAACCATGTTGGTGGAGCAACATGGCTTTTGGTAAGCAAATCCCACCATTTTAGGAAGTGTTCGTCACACTTATCGGCCCGGATGAATTTAAATCATTATCCCATGGTATGAGTTGCCATTCAATCATAATATTTGAGTGTTCACTTTGGTCTCCATCTCCATTGTCATACAGACATGTCAGTGGTGCTGCTATTTCAGGCTCCGGTCTGCTAACCTCAGACATACATTGTACCTCTTGCAAGAACATATTCATTGTCTCATCCTCAACCTTTCTTCGTCTGTGAGGCTCAATTTATTTATTTCATTCACATAAATGTCACCATGGAGAAACAAAGGAAACTCTACAGTACATTTTAGACCTGCTGTCAGAAATCAGCAGATAAAAATGGAACTAAGCAGTAAAATTAGATGGAATGATATGAAGTAAAATGCAATCTAAAAAAAAAAAACAGCACATCTTGCTAAAGTAAAGTGACTGACTTAAATGGGAGGTAATCAAAGGGACGTGAAGTCACAGAGATGGACGACAGTGCTTTGGATTATAGCTGATATCTCACTGTCAGGTGTGAGAACAGATCATTTTCACCATCGACCGTCATTACACAAGCTTCGTCAGTGTGTGGTCCTATCACAGTTTTAAATCTTATCTCAATTTAGGATGACATTTAGGATTTGGTATTATATAAACATGTTTCATGACTGCATTTGGGAAAAAATCCTATCTTAGGATAGAACTTTTGTGACACTTTGGAGCTCACAGGGTCTTCGCTTTGATTTTCAGTTTGGAAGAACACTCACTCAGATTGTATTTAAAGGTAACGTGGTTTGTTCACAATGCACAGAGAACTGGATAGGTGGATAGATGGGGGGGGGGGGCTCATTGCCTCACAGGGCCTCATTTTTACTTTTCTCATCATTTGTACTCTATACTGGAATATTCTGACCATGCTGACGACAAAAGACCCATTTTGTCATTTAGTTAGGAGGAGATTTAGTTGTTGAATTAGTTAGTTACAACTTTATGATGTAAATGTGACAATTTACCCCCACAAAGCATGACAACCGTGACAAATGACAAAAAATACAAAATGACAGAAAACAGAAAGTGAACATATGTCCCGCTGTCTCCTAACTCATAGTGTTGCAACAGCTGTCACAACACCTTTACATCCTATGTGAAATAGGTCATGACCCTGCATGTCCCACTTTACGCATGAGCTGTTTCAGGTTGTGGACAGTATCAGCTTAAAAGGTGTGATGATACATTCACATCTTTTCTAATGACAGTGATTCATCTGATGCAGCCTCATTCAGTGCAGCACAGAAAACGCAACATCATGACAGAGCCCTGGGCTGAAGGAGAGATGGGAGGGTGGGTGACTGGGTGGAGGAGTGTGTGTGTGTGTGTGTGTGTGTGGGGGGGGGGGGGGGGGGGGGGGGGGGGGGGGGCAAAGTGAAGTTGCCGGCAGGGATCAATCTGACAAGGACGCTGCAGCCTCATCATTTCCATTCATATGCAACTGTTCTTTCACACATGACTGAAGTGAAACATGCCAGCTGAGGACAGAAACCTGCACAGTGTAAAAGTGGTCACACGTCCTCGTCGCTCAACAAGTGCAGAGCCGGATCAGCACTGAGCCCCCCCCCCGCCACACATCCAGAGCACAGGAGGCTGCCGCAAAGATGCTCTCTCTCTCTCTCTCACACACACACACACGCGCGCGCATACATGCAAACACACACACATGCATCAGCCTCTCTGGAAGGAAACAGCCAATTGATGAATACCTCTGTCTGCTTGCGGGGCGCTGGGATCCATTTCCAGAGTTACAGAGGGGACCACGGGGTTTGGCCCATTCTACCTTCACCTCTCCGCTCCACTGGCGATGCGGCGGACAGATGGACCACAGCTGAGGAAAAGGAGGGAATCCGACAGGACACGGAGCTCTGCCATCCCAGGCTGAGGCTCTGCAGCCTCCCAGCCGGCTGAGGTGCTTCCTAGCTCCGCTGAGAGGGAGGGGCGGACCACTACAGCTGTGCTTCGCCAGCCTCTGCCTGCCCCCCACCCCTCCGAAACGGGCACACTGTCAGACAGATTTAGCAGCTGCTTTCAATCAACTAAATATATATCAGCTAAATATTGAGAAGGAAATACAAAAAATAATCACCCAAAGATTTTCTGTTTTTCCCAACAAATATTGAAGCAACCAAAGCACAAACACACATACTATTTTGAGCATGTTGAACATTGAACATGTTGCCTTTTTTCCAAAGCATGGCCATGTTTATGGTTTATATATATATATAAGTCTATTCCCATTTCCAGGCAGCCATTGATTTCCATTCATTTCCGTGCACTAGGTGAGGAGGGCTTATTTTTAGCACCTTTCCAGACCAAGACCCAGAAATAGAATTTCTGTTAAAGTGCAGCAATAAATTGCCCCAAATTCAAAAGCTCTGCACACCGTGCACACGCCTGTTTTCAATGACTATGGCTGATTAGATCTCTAGTTAGTAGGCCGATTGTCCTTTTCCCACAGTAGACATTTTGGCACACATTAGAAAGGACTGGGTCGTTGTTGCTGAGCTAGCTCCAGGGTTCTGGTGGTCACCTTTTCCTGCTCTCTACAGGTCTATTATTATTATATTATGATGGCATCAAGCTCTATGTTGTGATGGGGTTGGTGGTAGCCAGGAACAGAGGGAAAGGACCCAAACGCAGTGAGGTAACGAGGCCATGCATCACAGGGGCAGGAAAACACACAAAGGCAGGAAGTAATACATGAGAAGGAGTTAGAAGTAAAATAAAACAGGGAACAATAACTACACGTTCACAAAAAGCAGATCATGACACTCTACATGTGTACTAATAGCAATGAAGATTATATTTTCAACTTCACCAAGACTTTGCCAAGAGAAATGCTGTCTTTTCTAGGAAGGTCCGGTCCACACTAACACAGTTCCACATATTCACACCTGATAGCTGCCGTTTAACCATTGAACCTCTGAGCATTTAGGGATTAAAGCCCCCGAAAACTTGAACTTCAAACTTCAAGTAATTCTCCATCATATTAAATATTCATGTCTAAGTAAGCCATTCTTTGAAAATCATTATTTATTAAGAGTTTAACAGTAAAAAAAAAAAAAATCAGCTAATCTGCTTGGTCTGGTCTATATGTATGTGGTTCTATTTGACTGGGTTTACAGTGGACAAACAAACATGAGCAAGCAACCTACAGTTGTCATCAGATTGAGATTCAAATAAAATCTGACATCTGATACATGATGTTACCTTTTTCCAACAGAATCAGGGTTTTCTGGAAGCCACATATTAAACATATATTGAATAGTGTTCTTGCTTATTGTTTCACTAAGCACATTGTATAATGAATCTGGCCAAGAAGTGTGTATATACAGATATACATGTGTGTAGTGAACTCCCTAACCTAAACTTAAACTATCTTAATATTAGTATTAACATACCAGACTGTAGTGTACAAGTACTGTACGTGGGAGGGGAAGAGCATCCTCCTGTGCACACAAACAGCCTGCAGCTCATAGCCAAGTTATACAGTCTCAGTAAAGACCTTCATATTGATTTTTTTAATGCCTCGCACCGTCAGAGCTCCAGTGTATGTGTTTTTAATGGAGACTGATTTCCAGCATCCTCACTGCTGCGCTTGGCTGTCTGCATTCAGAGGACAAGCACTGACAAAGAGTTTATTTAGGAGCTGTCAGTTATTACTGTAAGCGATCTGATTCAATATAAAAGCTGATTCAAAGCAACTGAGTGAACACTGATCACCTGTTCTGGGTATGATGATGATGATGATGATCTGACAATTATTTTTGCGGGGTTCATTTCAAATCCTCTCTGTTCTCAGGTGTGAAAGTTAGTCGGCAGCCTTAGGCCTTAATGAAGCCCTGGAGCAGATGCATAATACTGCAGCAAATGTCATGGGATTTTTCTGGAAGCCAATCAAAGTAAGAGACAGAGGAAGCAAATAATCCCCAGATTATGGCATGGATACAGGAGGAATTCTAATTAAAAGAGAATCTATTTAAGATGAGAGTAAGAAGTACAAAAGGTGATCAGTAACATTCAGTCAGTCATTTAAAGATATGACTCATACACTGTATGCTATAAAGGAATCTCTGCCTGTCTGTGCTTCACATCTCAAAAACTGTTGATCCGATCGACTTCAAACTTGGCGGGTGTATTGCTGAGAACCGAAGGCAGTGCAGTGTTGAGTGTGAAGTCGATCGGATGAGCGATTCGAAAACGCTGCAAGCGGCACTTCCAGGAGCTGAGCGATCCACTTGTTCCGAAGGGCCTCACAGTCCGAATGTGAGCGTGGGACCAGTGCAATCAGTCGTGTTACACTGACAGGACACAAGCCAGGCACGTCAGGCTGTCCTCAGGAGGTGAATTCATGTTTTCTCATGCAATGGTGACATAGGAAAAGACATCACGCCAAGGTCCACTCACTACACCAGATGAATATGTATATACAGTATACTGGGGCATCCATTTTAACCACATTCAACAACAAAAAAAACGCTGCTTTGGATATTTCTTTTGTACTGTGGTTATATAATAGGACAGCACAAACATCGGTGCATTCTACCATCTCAACAGAAAAGACATTTTTGTAATCACCCAAACCTTCTTGTTGAAGCCACTTCATTGTCCATGCTGTTGCATGCAGATAATCAAGCTCAGTTTACCATCAGTTTGAGATTTTCACCATTTTCTTATAAATCTTAAATTCACCTCCTGAGTTTAGTTTTCCTCTTGTCAGTCCAATTCCTATTTGCAATCCTAAAATGCTCTTTTTCCTCTACCAGTGCACTGATCTTTATATGTCTGAGATAATCAGCTCTTGAGACGACAGTAAGATCCTAAACTAGCCTTGATTGACTTATGCACCTACACAATATCAGAAATTTGTCTCAGTGATCAAATTCAGGTATTTTATCTGTTGTCAGAGTTATATCACTTAATTTGAAAGAGTTAAATCAGGATCTACAAAGAAACTTCAATTTTCCTTGATTTGTCACAAGTACATTTCAGATTCCTTCTGACCCGGTAGCGCAGTGGATAAATGCACATGCCATCGGCCTGGGGAACCCGGGTTCGACTCCCTCCCAGTCCCGGCTACCAAAAACGGGCGAGGGTTGCGCCAGGAAGGGCATCCGGTGTAAAAAACTAACGCCAAAATCTACAAGCGGATCATCCACTGTGGCAACCCCGGAAGGGAGCAGCCAGAAAAAGGACAACAACAACATTTCAGATTCCTTCTATAAAAAAAGAGCATTATTTGAATAGCAGATGCCAGGCCTGCTGGTGGCCTAGAGCAAGGGTCCAACCATGAGCATACCAACAGGTTACCCCAACCTCCCTGATGCTGCATTCATCCCTAATCCTAGCCCTGACATTAACCCCTATTATAACCACACACCCCCTGACCCTGACCCTAACCTTAACCTTAACGTTAAAACCTCTCAACTGCAGAAAAAAAGAAAAAAGCATGTGACAATAAATTAGGTTTGATTTGATTTGTCACTTAGATATTCCAAAGCCATACCAAGCTGACAATATAATATAGCTCAATATGTAATGCTGCAGATCCCGGTCCACTTTGATTTGATGCCAGGATCAAATCCCAGGTGAGCTTATACATGAAAGGTCATTTAAATTACATTTGACATCAATGTAGAAACTAATTTGATAATGATAATAAAAAGGCATTGACTATGGTGGACACAAGTCAAATGAAATGATTAAGGGGATTCTAGACACATCCACATTTAAAAATACCATTTCAAACATGGGTAAACATTTGAATATTTGAGCGTGAGGACCTTTTAACACCCATGCTCTCAACAATCCTTGAACTTTTTCTTCCAGAAAAGTGTTATTTAGGCAAATAGGGTTCTTAATGCAATCCCTAGTCTAACCAAAGAACCCACAAACAACAACTTCTCCAAAAACTGATTCTGCAGAAGCCAGTTACTCTGGAACCTTTTTGGGACTCATGTAGTTGAGGAGATGCAGAGATTAGACAAAATGTGATTGGTTAATGGTTAATGTTAGGGGGATATGGTTTTTATGGATGAATCCTGTACGTCATTCAGCACTTAGTTGCCTTTCCATAACCACAGAAATTTTAATCACTTACACTGCCCAAAGCAACTTTTGTAGGAGAACATTAAGATGTTCACAATGAATTTTTGCAGATAGAACACACTACATATCAGTATGAACAATTTGTATGTTGGTAAAATTAGATAGAAACAGCTTTATCGGTGATGTGTGTGTGCACGTACAAGGAATCTGACTTGACAAAGAGCAAAACATATATGATAAGCATCAGTGAATAATAACATACAAGGTCTAATATGGAAGATATGTACATGTTATAGCAGAATGTTGTATTCTAATTTGTAGTATGTATAATGGGTAATTCATTGGTGCAGTGAATGTTTGGTTGGACTGATGTCATCAGAGGGATGGCCTGTGGAATGAAACTGTTGTTGTGTCTGGTGGTTTGGCGTGCAGCCCTCTGTAGTGCCTATCAGAAGGGCCAAGTCGGAGCAGGTTGTGTCCAGGGCGTGACGGGTTTCCACTGACTGGGCTGCAGACCCATCAAGCAGACTGGAGAACGGAAGAGTAGAACTGGATGAGCAGCTTCTGAGGCAGGCTGAAATTTGACATCTCCACAGTTTTTAACACTGTTTAACTGCAGGTTCTTATGACTGCACCAGGTGGCCAGCTGTTCATGATCATCAGAATGACTACAAATGATCTGAAACATGATCTGCGTTGCATTACATTTCCTACATACCCTCTTAGGCAATGCAAATTGGTTGTATATTAACAAAGTTTACAGAAAACAGCATTGGACAATGATACATGGGTCACCTAAATACTGTCAACATGCTCACAATGATAATGTTAACGTATGATATAATATTCAAAAAAAAAATTTGGAATCATCTTTTGGGTTGAATAAATATAAGTTAAATTCAATGATGATATGTCCTTAATCCTTAATTTTGAATTATTGAATCATTGGGTCTCACTGCATTAAAGAGTTTGGTCTAGAACTGAGCCAACGTTTGTTATGAACTAGCAGTATATAAATAAAATTTGATTTATTGATTGATTTGTTGAAATGGATGGACTGACCAGCCAACACCACCATCCATATATCAAGGCTGCAAGAAGGAAAGATGACATTGAGAACATTATATAGATTGTAATATATAATCAGCTTCCCTCAAACAATAACTTCATTATATTGCATTTAAATTTGTGAAGAAATCACTGATTTTGGCCAATTACAGCATATTTTCTGAAAATTCAGTCATTAGGGTGCCGGATATCTTATATCATCAAACTCATCATGTGTTTTTAGCTCTTACTTTTTCAACATTTATTATATTTTTACATCAACACATGTTCCTCAGGGTTCAATATTTGGTCCTGTCCTTTTCATAATCCTTAGTGCCTACCTCTTTACTCTATAATTATGGCAATTATCTTTTTAATCAATTAACTGCTAATTTTGTTCATGTCAAAATTGATATTTTTCCCCAAGGTCTACACACAGTTTCAAATCCTTGTCTACACAAATTCATATATACTAAGTCTAAAAGTACTGGAATAATTCATTCAGTGTACACATACAGAACTGTAAAATATGCTCGTGGTAAGTTGCTAAAAACCCCAAATACAAAAAAATAGTCTGTGGTGTTAACAGGTTAATGTGGAAAGATCAAAGTAGCAATGACACAAAGTGAATAAAAAAGTGATTTAATTTCTTTGTGTAAAAAGGCACATTTAGAGGACACATTACACAAAGATTCCACCCAAACATCACCAGATTACTGTCCTGTTCCTGCTACAATTACTCATGGGTCAAATATGCCAAATATTTGTGCAATAAAACAAGTAAGAATCGACGAATGGGATGTTTTTTAAACCAATACATTACTTCATCAATGTAGCTGTGTCCCAGTTGCACACTATATTTCAATGCTAAATGGATTTAGTGCATTCACTGGAAAAATGACTAAATGAAGTACATGCTGAAAGATCAGCATCCAGACTAAACTTGCTTGACTTTAGAGTGAGAGGTTGAGGGCAAGGCTAGGTTAGCAAAAAGGGTGCTGAAGCCTCCCTTGAATGCAGCAAAAGTTAAATGATCATCACAAATGATGCCCCGTTAGTGTGCAGGCTGAAGCACAACTGTAAAATCTCTTTTCATATTATTTAACGTTTACTGAACCAAAACTCAACGGGAGCCAACAGACCATTTCAGACTCATTGTGTCATCACAGTCATGGATTTAACAGAGATCCCGTTATGACTCAAATCAAACGCTTCAAAACAATAAACCATTTTCAGCACAATTGCTTCATATTGATTCAGAGCTTCTACAGGAAACTGTCTGGCCCGTGAAATTTATGCTTTTTAAAATAACTGTAAATCTGCTTGAAAATATGGGAATATGCACAAAAACTCAATATCAGCTGACATTATGAAGGCCTTAAGATGGAGCTATAATGCCAGATGAGCCTGATAATGCAGGAGTTCATCTTCATGTCCCGTGTCAAAATCTAGTATTAAAACCGTTGTTCTTTCATAATTATGTTTACATGTTGCATCTTCCCAAATTAATCTGCTCAAAAACTGTTTACCACACAGTAAATCATTACATAAATTTAGCATCAGCAATAAGCATATGAGGAGGTTAACAAGGGGCAAGCTGCTTAATGTACCCCCCCGGAGGTGTTGCAGCCTGGAAAACACAAATATACACACAAAATGAAAATGAAAATGAAAAACATTTTTACCAGTTATTAAAGGCTCTGCAATGTGAAATTTTCAGTGGTGTCAGAATATCAGCGCATACTTAATAACATTTCCTATAACTAGAAAACACTCGTTTTTTGAATAACCATTGCCACAATAGTGTACTATCAACTTTAGTACAACATGGAATTTACAGTGTTACACTATATAGTAGGAGACACCACAGGTCCATTCGGTTCCTAGTATCCCAGTCGGGCCTGGTCCACAAAGGGACTCGTTTTTAAAGAATGAATCCATGTAAGTAACATTCAGAAAAATTTTCCAAAATGTTGAATCTGTGACGACCTCTAGTATATATTATAGTATCCAACTGGGACACAGTACATGGTCTCTACAATAACCATAAGCATAATAAAACTAACAATAAAACTAAATATTGCCACAATATGTGTTAAGGTAGTTGATATTAATAGACATAATGTGTAATCTTTCAAAGAGGATGATGAGATGATCACTTGGTTAGGTGGTTAGGTCTTCTTTAAAGCCCGAGATGGCAACAGAGTATTCTTTTCTGATGGCCATTCAGTAAAACCCTGCTGACATTTTGGAATGCCAGCAAACATCTGAGAACACAAACATCAATATCTTAAAGAAAGGTGCATTTGGCTTTGTCCCGCATGGACATGTGGAGTATGGATGGGGAGCTATGGGGACTCACGCTGTCCAATAGGCTAGTTTCTCCTCCAGCGTGTGACCACCAGCTCCCACTATGTGACAGAAACTGGAAGCACTCAGCATCAAACAGTCCTGGGTGGCAGCTGCTGTTTGTAGATTCCAGCTAAAGCTTTGGCAGCGCTCTGGATCATCTGGCGTTGGGTCATGCCGGTCATGGTCTGATGCCAGTCTGCTCGGTTGATGTTGGGCACAGTGCGCTCCAGGACCTCACCCACTGTCACAATCAGACCTGACCAGCGCAGGCTGTAATCAGGAGGGGTCAGAGACTGGGCCTGCACGGCGGAAGGTTACAAAGCAGTCTGATGAATTTCTGGAGGTTTCTAAATAAGTGATATTGAATAAAGTTTCTTAGGCTGAAGCTGATATTTATTCCCATCAATGACAATAAACAAGGCTGCAACTACAGCAGTGGAAAATTTAAGCGGCTAAAATTGCTTCTCATCGTATGACTAAAGGATGCGAGATGCCAGTGCCAAGAAAATTAAGACTAAACCTCTATTCTATTCAAACAGCACACAAAGAAAGTGAGGCCCCCCCCCCCCCCCCGGGTTAATACATCAACTCTCTCCTTGAAAGTTCTTTTTTCTTGACCCTGATACGGTGTGATACCTGTGAAAGGGTCACATGTGATTAACAGTCGCTGATTTGTACCTGTTGGACGTGATCCAGAGCCAGAGGAGTTGCCTGAGTGAAGACCTTGATGTGGATGCTGTGACCAGGGTCCTCCAGGATCAAACAGCCGATGTCAAACCACCTGGAGACAACCAGAGGATTTATTATTATTTATTAGTTACAAATACTGAATTGATTATAGATGTGGACAATTCAGTGCAAATATTCACTGGTGCTTATCTACATATGAAACATACATGAATAATTGGCATCACCTCTCAGAAACAGTGTGCATGTCTGAATTTTTATTTTATACTGGCTTGGTTGTCTAAATTATGTGTTTTGTCAAAACTATATATGTGGCACAGGAGGAGGCGGCAGAGATGTTTACAGGGGAAATATTATGCAAAATGCACTTTGTCTTTCCAACGTAAGAGTGCCTCGCGTGTCTAGAGAGCTTCAAACCATGAGAAAAGACCGTTTTCTCAAAGAATGTAAATTATGCGATGCTGGCTGGACAAAACCACACAACAGCCTACATGTCCTCTCACCGTCTGTACAAGTGAAGAACTAGCAGATTTCCTTTATTTTGGATGAACTTGTGATGGAAATGTTCTCACAGCGACTGCAAAACATGACTGTTGAGTGTGTGTAACATTATGTTAACGTTAACATATCAGAAAGAACTTCAACCCCTTGTCTGTTGTTCCCACAGACGCAGTGTTTATCGCAGTGTTATGGAATAGGGTTGTAATCCACTGAGGGAATAAGAAACTAGCTTTGTTTCTCAGTATATATGTGTGTGTGTGTGTGTGTGTGTGTGTGTGTGTGTGTGTGTGTGTGTGTTGGTGTCAGAGGTTTTCTTGTTACTTGTCAGGAAAGAGCTCAGCAATGAAGTTTTCCAAAGAGACCACTGGTTGCTTCTCATGGATCACACCGCCTCGACGCAAGCAGTCAATGCGCTCCTGAGCTCCCTGCGTGTGCGCACACACACACACACACACACACACACACACACACACACACACACACAGCTCAGAAGTGAACTACAGGTCTGAGTTAAACCACTGCAGGTCAATGCTTCCCGTCTTGTAGGATCTGTTCAGTTGGGAACGTTGGGGGGTTAAGTGAACAACGTAGTGAGTTGGAGGGACATTAAAAGTGACCGCAGACATTCAAAAAAATGTCTTCTCATTACAAAGGTCCCCAAATGTTCGGATACCTCCCTTCTGTGTCCCGAGGAACAGAATGAAAGAGGGTTTGTCCATGTGACACTGTCGTCCCAAGAGAGTGGACTTACTTCTGATCATTTAGAATGACACTGTAATTGTCCATCAATGAAAGTCTATAGTTGAAATGATAACTTGAACTGAATAGGTGATCAGAAAAGCAATCAGCAACTACTGTATTTTGATTAATAATGGCCCCAGTCATTCATCCTGGTCCAGCCTGTGAACATTAGCTGTTGTACAGAATACTGTTCAGAATCCAGACCAACATAGAGGCCTGGCCATCTGACAGACTCTGGATGAGGCAAATTCTGTTCAAGTTGTTGTCAGCTGCTCTTTATTGGGAGAGGGGTAATTAACAAGATGTGCTTTTGCCAAATCAATCACTAATAAATATTAAGGTTTTTCTTTACTATGACACTTTCTTGTTATATTATACCTAATTCTCAAAATGTAGGACTTGTTTTTCTAACAAATAATTGGCAAACTAATTGATAATGAAAGAATTGTTAGTGGTAGCTACGGGCCTTCTCCAGACCTCATGGCCTTTTCCAATTGTATTGGAAAGAAATGGAACACGAAAATGGAACACACTAGCTCTACAACATGTGAAGCAGTTCCCAACTTTTGCTCAGAACTGATGAGCATGAAGGAAAAGTAGAATAAAACACAATCCTGTGAACATGTTCCACTGCAGTGGTTCTGCCCTCTCAATTACTTTCATACAGAAAACTTTAAACGATAAAAGCAGGCTGGAGGAGCAGCAGTGAACTGACCTTGACACCGGCTGCGTAGCCCACAGGTTGTGGGGCGATGTTGGACTGACCGGGCTCTCCAGTGACCATGGCCATTCCAAAAACCTCTTGGAAGGCCTCTCTGACCGCCTCCACATACATCTCCTTATCTGAAGTCACCACAATGTCAATGTCCCCGCCAGACTCTGGAGAGCGACAACACAGCAACATTTGTAGAGGACATCTGAACATTTAGCCTGCTTTTTCATCGCGGGGTAATAAGTGATGAGAAGAGTGCAGGTTAACCTACTGATGTATGGAGCCATGCCAGGATCCAGAGTGGTGATCATGGACTCCACTGAGTGCTTGGTTTTGTCCAGGACTGTCTTTACTACAGGGTTTCCTGCTACTCCCTGAGGACACACAAGGAAAACAGAGGAAGCAGAACGACGAATTTTAAAAACATTCACACAGTTTAATTGCATTTTCACTATTTGTAAAGAAAAATGAAATCAAACTACAATCAGCACACAGAAACACACCACTGCATATTTCATATACACACATATACATGCACTCCCCTCCAGATCCAGATGTAAATACCTGGAAATAAAAGCTGAAATGTTGATCTCTTGTCTCATATTCATCTTTTGATGTCAAACCCAAATGTTTTCAGTCTACAGCAAAAATAAAGGAACTGGCCTCACTGTTCCAATACTTTTGGAGGGGAGTGTATATACATCACATATATATCAATCACCTGGAATGAACTACATCGGCAGCAAAACAATGGTAAAAATTTTTGAAATTCAATGAGCTTTCCATCACTATGGAAACCCTGGGAGTTATTAGAGAAAGACCGATATATATACTCATATTTTTCTTAATATTAAAAAATCCCACAATAAGACCCAAACCAACAGTATGGTGTTACAGATGTGTGAGGGGGGTGCTGTGGAGTGTCAGAGGTCTGGGTTTGGAAGCTTTTACTGAGCATGTGAAGGATGCGTTCATGCAACAGTAAAATGAGGCGCGTGTGATTAAAGTAGTTTTACCTTGAAAAAGCCCCAGATGCCTCCACCAGTGCTGGAGTCTCCAGACACTCTCGGATCTTCCCGCTCCTCAGGGAAAGTGATGGGAGATCCAGTATCTATTCCTCCTGTCATGGCTGGCTGATGAACCATGGGGTTCGGCACTACACCTACAAGGTATGATGGGACAGTTTTAAAAAAAAAAAAAAAAACTGCCAAGATTAAAGGAGTGAAGGAGTGAAAGTCAGCATATCTTGGTCTCTGCTGCCTTAAAATAGGCAATTTTAAACCTGTCTCATATGAGTCACCTCACTTTATAGAGGAAGTATAATACTAACTGTGTTTCGTGTTCACATTTTTCAAAATGAATGACAATTCAAGCCGATTAAAAAAGGAACACCAGTATCACATATTGCACTGTAAATGGTGTGTTACAGAAGAAGACGAGCATAGCTCTAACCTGGCATGGCGGTAGGACTGGAGAACGTTGGCATCAGGGGTGTCTGCGGCGTTCGACCGGCGTGACCCCGTGTGATGTCATATCCTGCACTCATAGAGAAGCTGGATACAGGTGGGCCTACAGGGGGGGCCGACATGCCAGGAGCAAAGTGGGGAGGTGGTCTGATGGGGGAGGCCAGAGGGGGCAAAGAGGGGGAGGCAGAAGGAGGGAAGGGAGAGCTGCTGGTGAAGGGGGAGGCAAGTGTGGAGGTAGGGGGAAAGTGGGAGGAGAGGGGTGCGGCTGGGGCCAGAGGGCTGGTGAAAGATGGGAGCGAGGGAAGAGGAGGCAGAGCGGTGGAGACGGAGGGGGAACCGATGGAGACAGAGCTGGTGCCTGGGAGGGACAGAGGGCTGGACAGACCTGAAACACAAAGAACACCTCAGAGACACTTTTCATAGTGACTTTTGTCAAGAGCTCAATGTACAGGTCAGGCTTTCCATCTTCAAGACCATTAATATATATAATATATATGATCCTATCCACTACATTCTGTAAGGTATGATAATAAAATCATAGATATACAGAATCTGTGATATCCTTGTTTTAGTCAGTAATGGAGTGGTAGACCTTCAGGTGTCCTACTCAGCAGGACTGTGCCTGAACGCATCCTGTGTGACACTGACAGAGGCCTGGGGCTGCTGCTGCTGCTGCTCTGCTTTCACTATGTTGCTTCTTTGGACAAAAGGTATCCACAACGTGTTTCATACATAGAGCTCACTACTCATAAAGTTTGCTCTACAGTGGCATGGAGTTACAACACGTTTAATGAGCTTGCTCTCACAAAAGCTCTTATTTTTCTAGCTTTTTCCATTCATTATCAGAATTAAAATCACCCACCAGGGCATGTAACATTAAAATCAGGCAGCATCTCTGAGAGAAAGAAATCAGAATCAGAATTCCTTTAATAATCCCCAGGAGGAAATTGCTTTTGTTCCACACAGCTCCAAAAAGAATAAGAATAAACTTCAAACACAAAAGTAAAAATATAAATATATAAAAGTAAATCCCGGTCGAATAGGGCTTTAGTGCTGCTTTATCCATGCTAATGCAGTCTGCTGACGTTAAGGTCGATCCCACATCTGAGATTTTTTTTTATTGTTTAAAAAATAAATAAATACATTTACATGATCCTTTCACAATGTTCATATTGACTTACTGAGTGGATTTAATTTTCCACCGACATTACTCATTCATTCTGTGCTTCTTAGCAGCCTATTTTAAATTCTGGGATGTCAGAATGCCCTTTAATGCAATGATGCAATGATATGGATTACCAATCTGAAATTTGCCTCCTCCAATCTGACTTTCAAAGTACCCTGACAAGAACTATGACAAATGACACCAACAGTGTGGGCTTGATTAAAGAAGACTGGACGCTCACTGCAGCAGGGGAAACCTGGTGTGCTCACATAGCAGCACTTCACAGGTTACGTCTTACCTGCGGTCATTGGTGTGGTGCCTGCTGTGGTGGCCACAGTCAGAAGCGTAGGGCTGGCAGGAGGTGTAGTCTCAATGCCACTCTCTTCCATCATCTTCTCTGCCTTGACCTACACTTCAGCCCAGAATACAGCTGCAATAAGATGCTGGGATGAGTCCCTCGTTGTTGAGCAAATCACTTTTAACGCATGCATTAGCCTGGTGAAGCTGATTAGTTATTGACCACAAACTTCAAATAAAGACAGACTCACAGCTTCTTTAATGTCAATAGAGAGTATGGTTTATTTCTCAGTGGCTATTTACTGCAGGCAACCTACTCAGTTTTTAGTGCCCGAACAATCTGTGGCGTCATGTTACCTTACATAAAAAAAGATTATGAAGAAAGAAAGAAGCTACACAGATTGATTTTAAACCTGTGAAATCAGTGCACTGGTATCAGATCTGAGCTAAATATCTCAAGATGCTCTGAGCTGAGATTAAGTTGGATGGTGCATCTCTAACTTACAACAACAGTGCATACCCTCCAATGGGCGCAAGAAATTGTATAAGCTGTCAGGCTTGAATAACCAGCTGGGCTCAGCAGATGACTTCCAGGGGGCTCTAAAAGCCTGTTTACCATCTAGTTCATTTTGATTCAATTAACTTCCATCCACAGCAAAGCGCTTAAAAGTCCAAAATATAAACATAGATGTCAGGGAGCTGAAGGTTCCTGCATTGAGGCCCTGTCTTAAAATGTAGTTTAAAATGTTCGATCAGTTCACTTCAGTAGGCCCTGTGCTCACATTAGTGCACATTCCTGAATACATGTTCAACTCCATCATTAGCACAAGTCATCAAGCGCTAACACACAGTTTAAGATGTGGAGGAGCAGCACGGGGTCAGTGGGGGCTCCCGCAGGTTAATCCAACCGTGAAGACACGCACCGCCTCTCCTGCTTGGATGCTTCAACACTACAAGGAGGAACTATTGTGCCTCCTCCACACCATGACGAGCAGCACATACATAACACACACCGCCGTGGTACTGCTCTGCTAAAGGACAACACAGCTCTGTCTCAGATTGTACTGGGTCAATGCTACCTTTGTTTAAAACAACAGCGGCCTATCTAATCAGACATTCTTCAAGCACCGCTTCACCGAGTGCGTGCCTTTGTGTAAAAATGTTGGAGTTTGAAAAGAACTCTGTTAGCTTCGTGTAACGGCTTCCAGATCAGCTGTACACGTGTACAAACAGACTGAGCTCCAAAGACAGATAAATGGATATATGGAAAAGGTGGCATGTACATTTTAAACTGGCGTTAATTCTTCAGGAACTAGGCCCCAGAGAATAGTACGTGTCCCTCCTTTAACACAACAGAACAGACAGCTTGACTACTCACCTGCTAGCTGGACTAGCTAAATACGACTCACTTTCACATGAATGAACCACCGGCCCACTTTGATGACGTCATGTGTTGCCACGTATACTCGACTGTGCCTCCTCCCATTACCGGGAACACCCGAACAAACTTCGTGAAACCACGTGACCACAAGTGTCCTTCGTCATGAGTGTGTGTGTTAAACAGAAAAGATCTATGTTATGACAACTTTTCACTTTTTTCTGTCACTGAACTGTCTAGAAAAGTGTGTTACGTCTTTTCTTTGGCTTTTTTCACACAAGCCCCACGTGTATACACAGAACTGCAAGCCTAATAAAACCTAATAAAAAAAGCCTAATGATAAAAGAACTGCTTTGTTTGAATTTACTTAATCGAAGAAATTAAATCACAAATGTAAGGCTCCAGTTATCTGTCCTTACAATCAAATCGAATCAAATTTTACTGTCACGTAAACAATCATACACAGCATGATGTATAGTGAACGTGTAAAGTTCCGAGCTCCAAATCTAACAATCAGATAAAGGAAAGTATGATATAGATTCATCTAACAATAGAATATATAATGAATCTACCAAATAGATAAAATAAAACCCAAATATATCAATTACAATAAAAATGACAAGTGGAACACTGAACAATATGATTAGTAGTGGTTTTACAGTGTTGTAAAGTGTAGTGGTGATGGCAGGACTTCTGACTGCAACCAAAATAAAATTGCTGACACACATAGCAGCGGAAGGCCCAATCTCTAACCAGGCTCAGAGAGTCTACTGGGAGAAGGTGGAGAATCTGACACTGGTGCTAGAACAACCACCTCTTAATGAATGTCAGCAAATGCAAGGAGCTCATACTTAAATCAGGCCACCCAAATCCTGAACGAGGACAGCATTTTAACGTGATTCCCACTCACAACGTCCAGGTGAGTCAGAGCAGTATGGGCGAGGCGATTTATGGCGTCACCCATGGATCTGTTGGAGTGGTACACTAATTATGGCAGGTCCAGTGTTCGACAAGTCTCCCAACGCACTCCATCATCACAGCGGCCACAGCTACTGGCTGATAGTCATTGAGGCAACTGGATTGGGGTTTCTTCAGGACAGGGACTATTGGCAACATTAGAAGCGGATCGTAATTAGGGACTGGGCTACAGAGAGGTTGAAGATCTTCATGAGCATCCGCGCTGTTACTGAGACAGTGACGGCATGCTTGAGCTCTTCAGCCAGAGAGACGTCTGCAGTCACTGCCCTGGAGGAGGTTGCTTTGTAATCTAGCCTCCTTCACTGCTCTGCGGATGTTGTGTGATGCAGCTTGGTATTAGTCCACGTTCCTGGTTGCAAGCCCTGTAATGTACGTGACTGTGTGGGTCTTTAGAGCATTATGGATGGTGTGATCCACCCGTGGCCTCTGATAAGGAAAGGTCATGATTGTCACCTTAGGGACAATGTCATCCACTAATTTCCCAATGAATCCCACAACAGAGTACGTAAAGATTGTCATAAGAAATGAACCAGAACATGTCCCAATCTCTGTCACACACAGTATCATGAAGAGCAGTCTCTGATCGGTCCGTCCAGTACGCGACCTCCCGCTGAATCCGAACTTCCTGTTTCAGCCGCTGTTAACATATCGATGTTAATTTTTACTGTGACAAAAGAAAGATGGCACCATGCTCCTGATTTGCCAGAAGTGGGGAGATATATGTACCCATCCTTGACCTATGCGTATCAGTGGTTCAGGGACCTTTCACTGTGGGGCATGTGATGTGCTGCCAAAAGTTTCCTTCCTGGTGCAGTCATGTGACCCAACATCAGTTTGTGTTCCCAGGACACTATTTTGAAAATGTTGGTCTGCCTGATTAAAACCTCTGACACAACTAGCTGATTTTAAATAGCTTGTTTTAGTTATTGAAAGGTAAGTTCTTCGGGGTCTTATGGGTTAAAACAGCAATTATATAGTGATTCATATTACTGCGACTCTCTTGCTGATGCTCACGATGATCTGAGGACTAAAATATGTGCTGTGTCCATTATTGCCATCAAGTACTGGAGGATACATAAACACTAGGCATCATTTTACATCATACTGCATCTCCATAAGTGAGAATGGTATTGTCCTAAAATGTGGTCTATCTTCCCAAAAGTTACGCTCAGCCAAAAAAAGGCAAATTTAGGACAAGAGTTTTCAAACCATAGATTATGTATAATTGTATAATCCATAATTAAATTAATCTGGCACTGTACCACATGTGGCTGTGGTCCCTGAAAGGTAGAATGTAATACCTCCTTCAGATTTAGATACAGCGCCTTTCTAGTCATTTCTACCACTCAAAGCGCTTTAACATTACATCCTCATTCACCCATTCACACATCATTCATTCAGGAGGAATCTAAGTGGGATAAAACTTAACTTACCTCAGAAACATGTCATGAGATATTCAAATTTGTGAGGGTCAAAAAGACGTCCTGTTCCTTTAGAGCAGCAGTATGCAGGAGTGGATTCAAATTTCACAGACAAAAGATGTGCCACGAATTAAAAGTTTATTTGAATTTCTCTCATTACAGCAACTCGTCTACAATATGTCCATTAACAAAATGAATATAGATAACTAGGAAAATCTTAATTAGGGATTAGGAAAATGATTAGGGATTAGGGATTGTGTTTCAAATCTACAGTCCATTTGTACTGTTCTATCAACAAAAAATATTTCAATTTAATTGAATATTTACTACTATATCCATGTCCAGATCAAAAGATCATACAAATAAGGTGAAATTCATTTGAAACACTAACAGATTTCACTTGGGATTTCCACCAGGCCACATATTACTGTAAGTGTCACTGGTGCTAAGTGCTATGCTGAGGTAAGTTTTTACAGTGGCAGAGTTTGATGGTTACTACCGCACCACCATCAGGAAAAAGCTCTGCTCCTTGTGGATGAGACTGGACCATTTGGCGAGGAGTCCATTCTCATGTTTGGCAAAAATAATGCAAGGAAAAAAAAAAAAACGGAACTGCAGTAAAAATCCATTGTGTTTAACTGTGAAATATTTCCATCCAAATTTAATAACTTGCCTTTGTGTTAAGTTGTTATAAGATGAGTAGATATCTAAAAGTGAACATTTTCATTTAAAATAAATTAATGGCATTTATCTTGTCTACCTAACAGCTGAAATTTCTTGTTCCTACAATAAGGGGAATAGTTGCATTTTTAGCAGCCTTTATACTAAGGTATAATTTGTACTTATCCTACTTTATACTTAATAAGTACAAATGGTTGTGGAGTGTTTAAGAGGATAAGAAAGTGGAAAATGTCAGTGGAACTTGACAAACCAGGGTTTTATAAAAATGTGGCCACAGGATAGATCATATGTGTCTTATCTTTGGACGTACTGTAGATGACCGTCAGAGCTCCTGCATTAACTTGTCCTAAGATGGTTATAAACGGATCTTTCCAGACACAATCTCTTGATATAGAGAGACAGTAAGGAGAATATATCCCTTCTGAGACACATCCAAGAAATACAAAGGATCCTTGGTGACATCTGGATTGAAACCCTCCTGGACCAGCTTCACCTTCTGCTGCTTGAAGGTCTCTGTCACATCCAGAGAGGTCTGAAAAACACATGCATGGATACAAATGAACAACAGAAATGTACACTTACATACTGAAATTCATACCTAAAGTAATCAACACCTGCACAATTTACCTGTATTCTGAGAAACCACGGCCAGGCATATGCAGGAAGTGTTTTTCCTAGATGGTTGTACAGTTTTGTTCCATTGAATCTGTGGTCCTGTTTTAAGACGACGGCAGCCATACCTGCTCGACCTTCATAACCTACAGACACAGATTGGAAAAAGTCACCAAACTAACCACGGTACCTCCATTGTCTTGCTTTAATTTGCCCATGATATACTGTATAACCTTGGAGGTCCTGAGGGGTAACGTGCCATTAAGTTGCAAATTGAAAGGAGCTACTTACTTCAGTATAATAACATCCTGAACAATGCACCTTACTGCTGGCTTACTTAATGCCATAACTTTGAATTATTTCAACTTTGATCAAACAGCCCCCAAAGGTGTTAGGAATATAATATAATATAATTTACATTTAATATCCATTGCAGAACCTTTTCAACATGGCTACAACTATGACGAGTTGTGTGAAAAATGTTTTCTATTACTCTGTACTATTCACAGTGCTGTTGGTTGGTTGCTGTTTACGTGTTGCACAGAGCTGTCGATTTCGGTTGGCATAAATTGGTATATGACATTTTGTGTGCTTGATTCAAATAGAGTGGAAACTACTCCCAAGCAGCTCAACTCAGCATAGTTCCAGTTGGGTTTTGGAGCTCGCAAATGTGTGTATCTTCCAAAGTCACAGTATTTTTTGTATAAAACTTCCTGTTTCCTTCCTGAGCAGCAGGGATACGTCCTGGATTTCTTGACAGGACAAAACACCAGCAATAAACCTACAACAGACTACTGGGACAAAGATATTCACTTGCTACAACTGAACTTTAGAAATATTTTTTGCTGCTATGAACAAATTCAAACAAATCAGACATTACACTACACTACGGGGCCACTGTAGGTTAAGCAGTATTATAAATCACACTGTAACACATCCAGACAGATACAACAGACCTGGTATGGTGACTCCATAGACGTTGGCCTCCTGGATAGAATCAATAAGACCTAAAACCTCTGACACCTCTGTGGTGGAAACATTCTCTCCTTTCCACCTGTGGGACACATGGTTAGATGCAGTTAAACAAGTTAAATAGTTAAGTAGTAGTAGTTAAATAAGTGATTTTTTTAGCCAGTGGGAGCCGCAGAAACAACATTGACATATCATCATTTTTAAGTTGGTTAAGCTGATAATAAACAGTTGCTTATTTACACATGGAGCAACATGAACATGTGTTGCTTTTTGCCTCATCGTTAAAACAAATCTCATATTTATGCTCTTTTAGGTCTGTTTTGGTCTCCACCAACTCCTGAGAAAAACACCAGCTCTGTCTTTCTGCTTTTTAGTGCTGAGCAGAGAGTGTACAGTGGGTCTTCGGAGCTTTTAGTACAGAGCACTATCTAAGTGTGGCCCTTCACTTTCAATAATTCAGCATGTTGTATAAACATACAAATAATTTCAATCTATATCAGCATTTTAATTACAATAAATATCAGTTCTTATTATAACTATCATAACAATAGCAGCATGTACAGTTATTGTCATTCTACAACAAGTAAATGTAAATGTACAACATGTAAATGAGTAGTATAGTAGTCCCAGTTTGCTACTTAAGAAAATGATCACATTTTTGTACTATTACCCTTTTAGGACACTAAAGGACACTGTTGCACTGTTGCACCAGTACTCCGGCTTCCTCCCACAGACCAAAGACATGCGGGTTAATTGGTCACTCTAAGTTGCCTATAGGTGTGAGTGTGAATGGTTGTCTGTCTCTGTGTGTTGACCCTGTGATTGACTGGCGACCAGTCCAGGGTGTACCCCGCCTATCAGCCCAATGTCAGCTGGGATTGGCTCTAGCCCCCCCCCGGCCCTGAATGATAAGCGGTATAGACAATAGATGGATGGATGGATAAAGCTAAAAACAAGAAGCTGGACAGGACATAAACATTTTACTACTATGTACATATATAAATATATATAAAATGAGTATATATAAAAAACAATAGAATTTATACATAAGAATTTTGTTTTAATAATTTATTGTAATTAATAGTTTAAGGGCCTGAGACGTGAAAGAATTATTAAACCTAACCGAGCTGGCCTTTGTTAGTCTACATCTCTAGGGTTGGAGCTCAAACTCTCCATACAGAGAATGAAGTGGACACTTTAAAATATCGTCAGCCATGGAAGTTTCTCTTCCTTGGCACTTCAACTATATGTTGCAACCTGTTGCAACCAGATATTTATAACACTGAATCTGTTCAAAGGTCTGACCCTTAATAACCTACACACATATCTTTAGGTTTGGTGACATTTAATTAGCTAACTGATATACGTATACCTCAGCAATGCACCGTGCTCATTATGAAGACACTAACATACCTGAAGGTGTCTCCGATGCGGTCACGGAAGTAAAGAAAGTCTCTGTGATTGTGTAGCAGGAGGTCTCCAGTGTTGAAATAGACATCACCAGCTTTGAAGACATCCCTGAGCAGCTTCTTCTCAGACTGGACCTTGTTCCCAGCGTAGCCCAGGAACTGGTTCATAGCTGTCAGAGGAGCCACCAGGATCCCTGCCTCTCCTGTTCACAGAAAGCAGATGTACATTTAGTGGACACTATGTACTATAGACTGAATGACTTTCATGTTAAAAGACTTGGCATGGGATTCATTTACCTATTTGTGCTCGTATGCATCTTCCAGAGTCTGTTCGGACTGGCTCGTACGTTTGTGGGTCATGTCTCAGGAGCTCAAAGGGCATAGAAAGCTGAACAAAAAGAAGTAATAATAGCTGTGACTTGATGAGCTGCTGGTTGAATAGTTACCTTCTGACTAACGTGTTATATTACCAGGGATGGTTTTTCAAATTCTCCATTTTGAAATGGAAATATTTGTACTTGCTTTCTACGATGTTCCCCTATAATTCTACTTTATATCTCTGTTGATATTATACTTGGTGTTAGACTCATTTTAAATTTTGCACTTATTGTTACTTCTTGTACTTTTCACATGTGCTCCATTTAACTACTTAATGTCGCATCTACTGGAGATGCTAACAAAGCATTTCATTGCACATTGTACGTTGTTGAACTGTGACAAATAAAATTTTAATCTTATTTGACTATGATCATTATTTGTTATATTAAATATTCAGTATGTATTATATGAACCCAAATTGAATTATTACCAGCTTTACAGATCAATAAAGCTTTTCAGCTCATTGTTTTAGTTTTATGGCCCACTACTGTATTTCTCTGATTTGGTCTCATCTGTCACATCAGCCTGGTTTACAGCAGCAGCAAGACAGCAATTTTCAGTAAAAAAAAAAAAAAGCTCTGTTCAAACCCTCTGTGCATACCTGCTCTAGCAAACAGCAGACAGACACAGTTAAAGGGTAGTTAGTGAACACAGTGGAGCATTTATCAGCTCCAGAGAGTTGGTGGAGACCAAAACAGTGCTAAAAGAGACTGGACATCAGGTTTAGGTCCATCAGGACACAAACACCACTAACACATTTCCAAAGCATGGACTGACACAGAACACGAAGTCCAGGAGTTCCTCCAAAAATAACTTAAGTTGGATCCCAAAACTGAGGCTAGTTGTAGTCAAATTGCTCAAATTCAAGCTGGATATTGCTTGCAATATAAAAGCAATGGAATATTTTCATTAGAACCACTCTGCCTGCTAAGTGCCCACTTCTGTCACACTGAGATAACCATTAATAGTGGTGTTCCTTAAACATATCAACATATGGCTTGGGCATTTTCAAAATTACATTTCTGCCAAGATGTGACTGTTGAAATTTTATAGTTGAGCTTCTTGGGCAAGTTAAAACAAAAAAAAACAAGATACAGTGAATTACAGAGTGTGGCAAGATCAACATTACTAAATGCTTTATTCTTACCTTGTTGAAATAGCTTGCCCTGCCAATTGCACCGACCTCATCGGTGTAGTTGAGGAAGCCGATGCTGGCCTCAGTCAAGCCGTAACCCTCTCTGATCTTGATCCTACCAAAGCGTCTAACAAACTCCCTCCAAACATCTGACCTGAGACCGCTTCCTGCTGCCAGCCGAACACTGTGAGCCCTCTCCTCTGGAACCTGAGGGCAGGATAAGACTTTGATTGGAAAGCACCATTCAACATTTTAAAAGGAACATTCCTTCCTTTTGGCAAATATGTTTATGGACTTGCTTGTCCAGAGTCAGATGAGAAGATTTATATTACATGCATCTTTGTGAGTCCTGCAGAGAGATGGGTCTGGGCCATGTTTAGACTGGAAGAAGTAGGAAACCTCTAGATATTCATTGGTGATGGGCAGACAATGCCAATGCTTGTTTCACCTCTTAAAGCGAGGTATTTCCAAATGTTGTGTCAATAGATAAATGGTTTGGTAGTTTTATCACTTTAGAGACAAAACTATGTTATATATAATATTCAAGGCAGGTGATGCATGTTGGGATAAGAGGAGAGAACTATAATTATCAAATATGGCGAATACAACTAGAAAAAGCTGATCAAAAATATGGGAACCTTTTCACCTGCTGCCTTACCCAGTAAGAAAGAACATAGACTTCTCTTGTGATGTGCAGCACTTTACGTGCCATTGATAGTGGGCAATAATACCAATAAGATATTGTTTTGTTTTAATTTCTGCCATTCTGTAGTCATGTCTCGGATCACATCATGTGGACACTCGTGGAACTCCAGGGCTGCTGGTGTGGTTTAGGGGGCATTTGGTCCTGTCTCACAGAGGGACCATTTTTACAAATAAAGTTGTAATTAATCAAACTGCAACAAATGGGTGTTCCAGATTTCACCTGGATATATTTTTTTGGCATGAAGGAAGGACAAAGCCCCAAAGCTTCATAAGGTTATGTCCACCAATCGCTAATATTCATGTGAGATAGATAGATAGATAGATAGATAGATAGATAGATAGATAGATAGATAGATAGATAGATAGATAGATAGATAGATAGATAGATAGATAGATAGATAGATAGATAGATAGATAGATAGATGTTCATATGTTCTGAGTCTTACCGTGGGATGGTTGACCAGGTAGCGACAGAGCTCTCCTATGTACTGCACCACGGTCACATTGTGTTTCACACAATCTTTCCAAAACTGACCAGCAGAAAACTTCTTTTTTAACACACATGTTGCACCTGGCGTCGAAAGGAGAAGATAAGAGAAAAGATGGCAAGGCAAGCAGTACAGTAAGTGGTGTCAGACAACATGCTGCCGAAGCACACATTTTTGATACATTCTACATGTCTAACAAAGTCAATACAATTTATTTATAGCTGGAATAGAAATTTCCTCTGCTTTGTCTTTCCTGATCTGTGAGAAAGTGAGAATTCCCTGTAGGCCTATAGAGAGGATATCCGTCTCTATGATGCTTTTCTCCAGCACTTGCCTTGGATTTTATCATGTACTGAATATAAATGACATGTCTTCCAGGAATTGTCTGTTTGTCAAGATCATATGCTGCCATTCCCTCTTAGTTGTATTTACTGTGTGGGAAAACACAGCTCGGTGAAGGTCCAACCGACTAATAATTACAACCTAGGAGCTGCAGGGACAAAATCTCAGTTTTATTTCTGATGAACCCATCATCAGGGATTGGGCAGGATTTCCAAAAGATAAAGTAAAAGCTGTGAGAAACTAAGACGACTTTACAGTTCTAGTTAAGTCTAATTAAGTACTGTCAGGTACAAAACTGGGGTCAGGATGAGGTTAGCCTAGCTTAGCTGTTTGAAAGTTCAAAAATGCACCATACAACCGACCCGCCAAAGCATTCCATTCATGTCCCAGAATATCAATGAATTCAGAAAGTAAGAGAAGATGCTGTGGTATTTAGGATATCATAAAGCCATTTGCTGGTTGTGCACAGAATAGCAGCAGTCAAGGATTGATGAAGCTGAAACAAATTGCAAATTACACCAGCCATGTGTGAGAACAGAATTTTTTGCCAGAATTGTTGCTTTCAAGAGTCAGTTGAATGCAGCGCTTTACTGTGTCAAATAAATCATTAACCTATATCCAACCTTCCCTTTCTCTCCAAGATCCTTGAGAAAGTAGTAGCCAATCAGTTGTGTAATTTTCTAAACTCTAATAGTCTATTTGAGGATTTTCAGTCAGGTTTTAGAGCGAACCATAGCACAGAGACAGCACTGGTGAAGGTTACAAACGACCTCCTTAAGGACTTCTCTCTGTCCTGGTCTTGTTAGATCTGAGTGCTGCGTTTGATACCATTGACCATCACATCCTATTACAGAGACTGGAACACTTTATTGGCATAAAAGGAACTGCATTAAGCTGGTTTAAGTCCTATATTATTAGATCGATTTCAGTTTGTACTAAACTCAGACAAAATTGAAGTTATTGTGCTTGGCCCTAAACACCTTGGAGATACTTTTTCTAACAATATAGCTATGCTGGATGGGATTACTCTGGTATCCAGCTCCACTGTGAGGAATCTTCAGATTCAGATTCGGAATACTTTATTTGCTCCGGAGGGGCAATTTAAAAGGGCATAAAAGTAGCTTAAATCTGAGAGTTATCTTTGATCAGGATCCTTTAACTCCCACATAAAACAGATTTCCAGAACTGCTTTTTCCATCTACGTAATATTGCTAAAATCAGGCACATCTGGTCTATAGATGATTCAGAAAAACTAGTCCATGCATTTGTCACTTCTAGGTTGGACTATTGCAACTCCTTATTATCAGGCTGCCCCAATAAGTCGTTAAAGACTCTCCAGCTGGTCCAGAACGCTGCTGCTCGTGTTCTGACGAGAACTAAGAGAAGAGACCATATTTCTCCTGTACTGGCTTCTCTTCATTGGCTTCCAGTAAAATCCAGAATAGTTTAAAATCCTTCTCCTCATCTACAAAGCTCTTAATGGTCAGGCTCCATCATATCTTAAAGAGCTCATAGTACCGTACTACCCCACTAGAGCACTGCACTCCCAGAATGCAGGCCTACTGGTGGTTCCTAAAGTCCTCTAAAGTAGTTCAGGAGCCAGAGCTTTCAGCTATCAGGCTCCTCTCCTGTGGAATCTCCTTCCAGTTTGGGTTCGGGGGGCAGACACCCTCTCTACATTTAAGAGTAGACTAAAAACCTTCCTTTTTGATAAAGCTTATAGTTTAGGACTGGCTCAGGCCTTGGACCAGCCCCTAGTTATGCTGCTATAGGCCTAGACTGCTGGGGGACTCCCATGATGCACTGGGCTCCTCTCTCCTCTCCTCTCTTCTCTTCTCTTCTTCTCCTCCTCCTCCTCCTCTTCCTCTCCATCCTTATGTCTCTTTAATGTCTGCTACTAACTAGGTACCTTCCCCGGAGCCTTTCTGTGCTTTTCTCATCCCTCAGGTTCCTGTGGATCCTGGTCCTGGTTCTCCTGCTGTGGTTCTCTGGTTCCTGTAGATCCTGGTCCTGGTTCTCCTGCTGTGGTTCTCTGTCTTCATGAATCACTGCTGAGGGTCATCAGCCTCCATCACTTTTTGCTGATATTAGTCGTGTTATTATTAATCA
The DNA here is from genome assembly GCF_042242105.1 of Pempheris klunzingeri. NCBI lineage: Eukaryota > Metazoa > Chordata > Actinopteri > Acropomatiformes > Pempheridae > Pempheris > Pempheris klunzingeri. Next base: position 10,803,825 of record NC_092030.1, on the reverse strand, counting down.
TATCTTAACTAATGTCATGTTTTTCACTGTTACCATATTGATCATCATTAGTCATATTCCTATTAGTCCTATCAGTAACCTAGTTACTATTATCATGGTTGTTTGCTGTGCATTTCCACTATGGAATGCTATGGCCTCCATCAGCATCAGCTTCTTCACGAGAGCGCAGGATTCTCCGCCTGGGTCACACACAAGTTCAATGACAGCCCTGGAAACTGTAAAGTCATCCGATCAGGCTGAGAAATTCTGCCTCAGCGTGTGATGAATTTCTTCATCTTCTCTTTGACATTCCTCACGCCCACAGTCTTCAGTATGTTGAAGAGCACCAGCCTCTCTGATAACACATCTATGCAGAATAAATCAGTTTTCTCCACAAAGGCATCATGCGTCCATGTCTACCTCGGGGTTTTCTTTCCCCAGTAGTTGCAGAATTACGGCCCTTACAAATTCTGCCAAAAATCCGCTGCTCCTTGGTTTACTTTGCTTCAAAAAATCCAAAGCTTGATCCCTGAGCCAGTAGATGGAGTAAGAGGTCATCATTAGTAGCTTGAGGCTCCACCACCAAATTGCAGATCAGGTGATGATGCGTACTTGAATTCCTTCTGAAGAAATTAATCTTCATTGTTTCGTCCATAACCTCTTTCAGATCTCCACTTACTTTCAGACAGTGAAGTGCATTAGCTTTGGGAGCGACATTCTTAATTCACCTTCCAGACTCCAGATTGCTCAACAGACTCCTGGAGCACCATCTGGTTGACTTTTTCTAATGACAAGCCAAGCTTTCAAATAGCTCTAACCTCCTGTTTCTAATAATATAAACTGGATAAGATAATATCTTTTTCCACTAGCATGGACATATCCAGCTTTACTAAAAGTTGGAATGATGAATACTTATCAGTCCATACGCGAACATTGCAGTTTTCCATATCAACTTTTGGGTGGCATTTTTGCTCTTCCGACAAACAATTCAAAAGCCTTTACTTCCTAATTCTTTGCAAGCATTTTCCACCAGTCAGGGCACTGCATAATAACATCAAAAATAGTTCATGTTGATTAATATTTCCTGCCAATCCCGACTGCGTTCTGCAATTGTGTTTTCAGAATTACAGATTTTAACCATCACCACAGTGAACTGCCTCCTTGACGAGTGTCTGAGCATTTTCCAATTAATTATTAAGTTATCGTTACTGATTTCTCATGTTTTGTAGGAGTCTGCTCACATTGATAAAGATTGAATTCAGAAAGTGAATTAGGCCTAAATAAATTTATTTGAAGAGTTTGTGCCCGTGCAGGAGTTAAACACTGTAACTACTAGTTGGTGAACATCTGCCAGGCGCAGTGACTTTTTGCGTTACAGTAGGGTTGTCAGGCAAGCTGCACTATTTTGTACTCAGAGTTCCTTCCGAACTTCTTGGAAATGATAATGGGAGATTGTTTGGAAATTGCAAGTGTGTGAAATTACTGAATAGAGAAAACAGTCGCATTCACCTTCCTGCCTCACAGGCTTTGGGGCCATGGACAAACATGAAAAACTTATTGTGAAATGTATGTAAAAACAAACTATTAACTAATTATTATCCATAAATTATTGTTACTAATTTATTGTATTCTATTAATACAATTGTTAAAGGCATGGCAATTTTAGATAAGCACAGTGTGATGGCCCCTCTGCTCTGTCTGAAGTGTAGCTGCTGAACAATGGGGATGTAATGTACTCAAAAAGCTGAGATAGCATTCTAGATTGAGTGAAGTACACTAGTGCTTACCAAGGTGTATGCAGCCTCCGATCCCTAACAGGGAAGCAGACATGTGGTAAAGAGGAAGAGTGATGTAGATGATATCATCAGAAGTGGCTCCACACATTTGAAAGAAGGCCATACTTACAATGGCTTTCAGATGCCCTACACGGGCTGCCTTGGAGAGACCTGGAAGAGAATGGCACCATCAATCAATCAATCAATCAATCAATCAATCTTTATTTATATAGCGCCAATTCATAACAGCGTTATCTCAAGAGGCTTTCCAGAAAGAGCAGGTAAGACCAAACTCTTCAATGTCAAGTCCAAGCATAGTTATTGAGTGATTCCATTGCCATTTGGAACTATTACCGTATTTCATACCACTTTTTAATCAGCGATAAATACATCACTAATTCAATGGACATGACATGTATGTAATATTTTAGTTTAGTATAGTTACTTTGCTTTGAGAATACTAAGTGTTAGATGTCTTCTAACACATTTTTTTCCAGCTTGATGAGAAAACCACTGAGTTTGTTGTTGTTTGTTGAATTATGTTATACTGTAATTTATTTTTTAATCTATTTCATTTTATCTGTTTTACTTTTCGCTGTATGAATGTACCATTGTCTCTCGTGTTCATTGATTAAGCACTTGTGAAACTTGTGAAAAGTGCTGTAAAGAATTTATAAGGGTCATGGGATAGAGGAGTCGCCCGCTGATCACAGGGTTGGTTGTTAAATCAGTAAACCAGGTCCTGTCCGGATGTCTAAGTGTCAATGTTAACATGCTCTGGTACAGCAGGTATAAATATTGTTGATCCTAACTTAGTTTTGCATGTTAGCATGCCAGCATTTGCTAGTTCGTAATAAACAGAAACGGTATTGCCTGCTGATAGAAATGTCATAACTTATGACACTGCAAATATTTGGTCAAAGTATTGGACAAACTGGAATGCTGACTTGATGGTGGCGCTAGATGAAAAGTCATAGGATCACCAGAGTATTTACACTGGGGGAACTTGAATGTCTGAGCCACATTTCATGGCGATCCCTCCAATAGTTGCTGAGAGCAACTGACTGACAGACCGGTACTCCCATCACTATAGCAAAGCAGCTAGCATGGATAAAATATGCTCCTGCACAAGGCCAATGATTCTGGCATGGCAAACAATCCATAGACAACACTTTTACTTAGTCCACTACAACAATCAACTGAATTACTGAAGTAAAGTATCAGTATAACAGGTGATTCCAAACTTTTGAAACTACTTTTGAATGTACATGTTTAGTTCTTTCTGGTCTGATGAACCTCATTTGCTGCTTCATCTTAAAGTCCTCAGAAATGTTTCATTTGAACCTTAATTTCATGACAAGTGAGAAAAGTAATGGAAGAAATTTGTTGAGAAAGATACTCAACAGTGACTAAACGCATTGTGTTTCATTATTGTCAACAGTGTCCATAGTTTTTTAGAATTCCAATAATGCCTCTATCTGCATAATTTAGAAGTGTTTTTTATACAGTACAAGGTGGCTGGCCATCTGCAGGTTATGTAAAAACTGAAGAATTCAAAGCTCATGCAGTACCTGTGGTGCCTGAAGTAAAAATGAAGAGAAAGTTTGACATGATGTCAACTTTAGGAAGATCACTTAGGGTTTCTCCAGACATGCGTTCCACCTTATCTAGTAAAGTGCTGTAATCCCCAGAGGGTGATGTGTGATCCACCACCCACACAGCTATCTTGTCCCTCTTCAGATCAGGCAGCACCTCCTCCACCAAACGCACCAAATCTGGATAAACAGACACAATGGTTATCTCACTGCTGCTCCATCAGGCAAAAACAAAGCCAGAAAACACCATTCCACTCTATGGTCATTTTAAAGGCTATAGTTTGTGGTGTTGTATCAGACTGTATAAAGGTTGAGGTCAACACCTTCCATGATCATTTACAGACATGACATTGAAGAAATTTAGATAAAAAGTCAGTATAATCATATCCTTCTAATTCAGGATTAGATACAATTCAAATACATAGGTGTGCTGATGACATAGTACTTTGCTCTCGACCTGTCAACTATCAGCACTGATAGCATTTCACATGTTCAGAGGGCCTGATTTGAAAAATGTTAATGTTTACTGTACAATAAAGGGCAGATAGTAATATTACAACAGCTGCAATCTCCACATAACCCATTGACCTTGCTGGAATTAAATGATGAACTACAATGAATGAACTACATTTTTAAACCTTTTTTTTTTTTTTTTTTTTTTTTTACATGTTTTGAGTTTGAAAGGTTTGGTAGAAACAAAAAGTTTTAGAATTGGTTCAGGAGATCACCTCAGTCGGCAGCCGCAAATGAGCTATAACTCATATCATCACAGCACGTCCACTAAGAGTGCTCCATTTTCGCAACCGACAGTCAAGGAGTAGTTTCAGATTAGTTTCTGAGGCTGTTGCGGGTAATTTTACCTGACAGAATATGGGAGTTGGTGGTCTATCGCTGTTTGTTCTGCGAAATAAATCTGATGTTTTTGTCAATGGAGTCTGGTGGCAAAAACAAGCCCTTTAAGTGGATGCAATTCAAATGGGCCTGGTTGCCCCAAAGGATTACATTGCAGCCATTGCAGACTGCAAGGAGATCTGCTGAACCAGTTTCAAACCTTTTTTGTTCCTACCCACCATTTTGAACCCAAAATATATAAAACTAAGACCCAGGTTTAAAAATACTGCAGTTATCTTTTAAAGCATTTTACTCACTGTAATTAGGACGTGAAAACTGGTGCAGACGTTTGAGACCTTCATGTTATCAGCTATAGATGTGCCAAAAATATATTATTTATGACGAGTAAAAATCTAAAGCAAATCCTCACATGAGAAGCTGCAGCCTTAATCAGAGGTGTTGCCGGTTTGTTTTCTATTAACCAACTCATATATTAATCCCCACTAAATTCCTCACTAAAAGACAGTCCAACACTAACACATTTAGTCCATTTAGCGAACTGAAAGCAGAGCTGCTCCATCTGTTTTTACTTGTTAACTGACTTCTATAAATCTATAACAAGTTATCTCAGCATACGATATGGAAACATATTTATTGGCCTGTACAGTGTCAGTCACATGGCTGCTTTAACGTGACATCTTATGTTTAACCTCTTTATTTTTATTACAGTCTGCATACACCAGTGAAGGAAGGTAACTACATTTACTCAACTCCTGTGCTTGGTGTATTTCCTTTTCCTGCATATTTACACGTCTACTCCACGACATTTTGCTTTGTCCTTTCATTCTAGTAAAATCTGATTGAATTTTACAATGTTATATGTTGGTGGTAGTTTTTTTTAGTACTTCCTCCTCCACTGCCGTTCAAATCCCATGTTCCACATTTACTTTTTTGTGACTTGCTTACATTCTTACTGCACTGTATATACTATTGCTTTTTTTCCCCCTTTGCCTAGATTTGCTCTTTGAATTTCGAATAATGTTTTTATCACACTTGCATTCTGCACATCTAATGCAGATGCAATAAAGTATGGCAATACCCTTTTCTGTGTATGTGTTATATGCATAAGCAGGTCTGATGAATGCATTTTAGAATCAGTCAGAGAAAATACATAAATAGATCATTTCAGTTTATCTGATGTAACTACAAGAAGGTCATTCGCTGGGTTGATTGCCCTGGACTAAGTCAGAATAATAAAGTCCCTCTTCCTATTCTGCTGACATGGTGGGATGCAATAAAAGAGCCATCAGAGCAAAACTAAAAGTAAAGTGAAGGTCTTTGATGAATTAGAAATTAAACTATGGCAGTTATTATTTTTATGCATTTTGCTTCTAATATGTATTAGAAAAAATTCCACATCTGTACTTTCATGAAGGAAACTATCTACAAAACTGTGCTCAAATTATGGGAGCTCTAATTTGGGAGCCGGCAAAAAAATTCCTCCTCTTCTCACTTGTGTCTTTGTGGAAACTGTGGCCACTCCCATTCACACGGGGAGTGGCTGCAGGAAAACTGTGTGTGCGGATTATTTTAAATGTCCTCAGAGTTCCTGTGGTCGGGCTCGGAGCCCTGTGAACAGGCTTGTCAGAGGTGGCTTCAGTTAACGTGATCTGCGTGAACTGCGTAAAAACCAGAGAGAAAACGTGCCATACCTGCGCCAACAACAAGCGTCTTGGCTCCACAACTATGGAAGCAGTGGAGCAGAGATTTGGCCTTAATGTTGACGTTGAGAAAGGCAACTTCACAGCCCAGTTTGCACAGTCCCAGCCACACACTAATAAAGTCCGGCTCGTTGAACATCAACAGAGCGACAATGTCTCCTTGTCTCAGAGAGCCCTCCGTCCTGAACGCGTTGGCAAACTGGTTACTCCTCCTGTCCACGTCCCGGTACGTCAGGGTCTGCTTCTCGAAGATGATGAAGGCTTTGTTCGGATTCTTCCTCGCCTGGTAGAGAAAACAGTCGAGGTATGTGATGATCCCTTGCTGCATACGAGCCTGCAGCGTCTTTCTGTACCTCCGGAGCTTTAAGTAATAAATCAAATCCATCCAGAAGAAGGGATAAATCATCCCCTGGTAGAGAAGGAGAGCCAGCAATCCTGCCGCGACGCTGCTCAACACCAGAGTTATCATCTCTTCACGCGAAGAAAACACACTTCACATGAAGACTGCTCCAAAACTTTTGAAGAACAGGCAGCAATCGCGCATGTCTTTAGGAAACCTGCAGCCAAGCTGATAGCCCAGTCATTATGCACAGCACAGCAGCACCGGGACAGCCAATGAGCTGAGAGCAAGGAGATCAACAGTTTGTAGATGGGGGGGGGGGGGGGGGGGGGGGCTCAGTGTGTGCTAAGTGTTACATTTAAGTGACTTCAATCAATTACTAATAATTCAAATCTAAGTATATTCAAACAAACCTATCAGAGGGTCCTTTGTTTATTTGCTGACTGATCCAGCTTAGGAAAAAGACTATGCTAAGAAAAATTGTTGTCCTGCATTCTGAATCCAGAGGCTTCATTTTCCTGATCACCATGTGATCATTACTACCTGCAAGAATAAAACACTTTGCAGTATAGATAGACAGATAGATCAATATTCTTGGACCTCATCCACCTAGTGCAGGGACAGTACAGAAGCACTAACCATGGCAGCACAAGATCAATGCGCACCACACCAGACAGACAGGACCCCAGGTGCAGGCTGAGCAAAGATGCTCCTGACACAATCCAGCACATAATAGCAGGCAGGAAGAGCGTATATGGAACGCCATAACCAAGTCGCTGGCATAGTGTACAGGAACATCTGCACTGAGTATGGGCGGGAAGTCAGGATGGTCAGAATGGAACTTAGCAAACTTAGCTAATAAAATCGATCGATCGACCCTCGGAGGACTGAGGGGGCAAGTGAACATTGATGGTCGCTCAACAATTAGTTGTATATCACCCACAATGCATTGCAGTTATGTATTTGGTGCATCCTTAGCGGATCGTTCGGGCTGAGAGTGTCCAAGGGCAGGTGCACTCCCCTTAAATCTCCACCAATCCACATTGAAGTTAATGTGTGTGTCATGCCTTTGCTTTTCAGCCTCGGTTTTCTGTTAATGTTATCTGGTCATGATCCTGATTTTGCCTCACCTGTCGCTTTGACCTGCTGTCTGACTGTTGGACTTTGGATTGTAGCCTGCTCCTTGTTAGATTTGTTTGCCTGTTTTTGACTGCCTCGTGGTCCTGTGAGCCTTTTCTACCTTATTTTTGTGAATAAATCATTGAACTGCACCAGTATGGTCTCAGTTGTCTGAATGTGGATCCTTCCTTCATATTCCCTTTGTCCTGGTTGCACATGACAGGTCCAGGCCTTCCTGCCAAAGAAATCAATGCAGATAGAATGCAGACCACTCTAAGAACTATATATATTTACAGTAAATTTTAAGGATCTCTGCTTATGATCTGTGCTTTAACGAGGAATGGAGCAAAGACATATGGGCTAAGAAGTTGGAGAAAATGCACCAGAAGAATGAAAATGACACAGACGGGAGGAAGGAGCTGTTAATCTCCATGAAGGCCTGTTTTAAAGCTGAAAGGGAGAACAGAAAGTTGGATTAACACATTGAAGATCTGGAAAGAGGCCCTACAGAAGAATCAAATGCCGAATAATCCAGTGAGCTTCATGCTCTGACAGCAGGTGTTAACCAAGGCCCCCCCACACAGTGAGCTTGAAATGTGACACGCATTCAAATCTGTGTGTCCTACAAAAAAGCCTCTTCAACCATAAAAGTCCACCATGATGGATTTTTTCTTGCTAATCTGAAAAACAGTAACATGTACATTCTGGATTTTCACTGTATCAACATGAAATTTGGTACATAGCTCAAGATTCATCAAAGCCATATGTGCCAATGTGCAAGAACAGTCCGGAAACATGGTTGCCATCCAGAAGCATGGTTGCCATCCATGAGGACACATTGCACAGGGTGCGGCTTAGCAGGTAATTGGCCACAAGTCATTGACCATATGTCCAGTCATCATGAATCTTGTTAGATATCTTCACTCCTTGTTTGGGATAGGTCTAGCCCAACCCATATGGTACGCCACAAATGCCAAAAACATGTACCTCAAAATCTGGTGGACAGACATTCTTTTGTATTGCTATATAAACACCAACAGCCCAAAGAGCATGGATTTACTTTTTGGTTTGCTGACTGTATCATCTGCATATAAATGCATTCTGAACTTAGTCAGCTTTATTGGAAAGAGATTAATATATATACAGAACAACATAACAACATCATTCCAAGTACACTTCCCTGTGGCACCACATAACTGAATGAAAATAATAGCTTTCTCGAGTACTATATAGTATTAGTATTTTGACATTTGAGTAGACTGTAAAAGGTCTCTAAATGACTTACAATGACTGTCAACAAATTCAACAAGATGCAAAACTGTTTCGTCATATTATGTCATTTTATTCCAAAGCATTTGCACATATGGTACTATAATGAAAAACAAAACCCAAAAAAGCATAATAGATGGAATCCCATGGTGGCATTGTGACCTTACGGGGGAACAAATGTGCAGTGGCAGCTTGTGTGTAAATGATTTTGTCCTCCAATGCTTGAGATCTTGGCAAGATCTCAGGCATTTCTTTCAAAGCAAACATATATAGTGATCATTTAAATACACAGAGAGGGAAAAGATTCCAAAAGAAATACAGTATATGTAGAGGACAAGGGTGTCAAGTTTCCCAGTTTTCATAATTGTTCAGTGCTAAACCAAATGCCACATTTGTTCCTGTTTTCAAATTCGGACATAAGACGCTGGGTGATGTTAATATCTTTACATCAGAACTGATCAAACTATATACATTATTTTACAAATATTTGAAATAGGCTCAGAATAGCTTAAAACAGTTTGCTATTTTAGGCCATTCAGAATACAGGGAAAACAAAAAGGACAATACAATCATTGAAAAGCAAAATTTTTCTGAAACAATTTTATGATGATATATGATATATGACAATGTTCAGTACAGATTAATAGTGTGGACTGTTTCTGTTACAATTATTCTTTCAAAAAGCAAAAGTCCAGCTTAAGCTTGCATTTATTAGACGTGTTGAGCCCTTTACATTGCACAGTAATAAAGATCAGCAAGTGTGTTAGGTCTTGTACATGACTGGGCTTCACTTTGATAGGTTGTTCTCTGAAGTGGTATAATCAAACAAGATGAAGATATAACGTCATCATTGTGGAATTCATGTGGCACAGAGAGAACAGTTTGTTAGGTTCTTCAGTCTCAATATGGTCACTGATGGAAACACTTCACATAGTTGGTGATAAATCCTTGTGGTGAAATTAAATCATAAATAGCTCCAAATGTGGTGTATCCATTTTTGCTGGTTGAGTTTCTGTTCCAACTGTTCTCCGCCTGCTTTGAGGTCAAATCCCTGGAACTAAATTTAGGGTTTTGCACAGGAGGTGATGCTAACAGCAAGTTCCTAGTGCTGTTGATTGTGATTGGTCAGGTAACAAACCAAAACAACAGCGACGACCATCTGTTTGAAGAATGACAACCAATTATTAACCACTACTACTAACAGAGAACGCTTGTTGGACAAAACAATTTGTCCAGAACCCCATAAGTTCATGAGGAATTCAAGCCATTCAAAGAGAGCTGGAGGTGGAGGAAAAAATTCTATTATCCCTTTTCCACTGCAGAAACATTACAAAACAAATGTTATGCAATGCAATCTTAAGTTTTGTCACATTGTCACAGGTTCTGATTCTGTTTCCACTGTTTGCTGTTTTATGAAACTAAATTTGTGCACTGCTCAGGAGGTGACACTAAATACAAGGATCCAGTACAGAGCAGCATAACATTGAAAAGATTAAACTTGGTACACGGGAGCAGAATGAAAAACTACCAAATAGTTAAATGCACTTTAACATTATTTTGGGCCAACAGTTAGCTTGTACTAGCCCCAGCAGTGCCATGGATTCCTCATCTGCAATAAACATCTTCACATAAAAAAAAACAAAAACTAAAGCAATAACAAGATTAGTGCCATTTCTTCCAATGTTGCTTATTCCATATATAAACATATACATATCTGTCTGTGAGAATATGTGAAACATATGTAAAACATGTGTAAAATGCAAAAAGTGGAAACAAAAGGAAAAACTGTGCACCAAAGGATTTCACCGATCTACTCATTAGTTGAATTCCTATGTTTGCTGCCTTCTAGTGGTGGGTATTTTAACCATAAGGTATGCTCCATTTCCTTTCGCAAAAAACTTTAAATACTGCTTTAATAACACTCCATTCATGCATAGCAAAAAGTACGTCAACACAATGAGCAGACAAAGAAAAAAAAAATGTATTTAACTTATTTTCAGCATGATATCAGAAAAATATAGCATATAAGGAAAAGGTAATGAGCATTTTTAAATTTTTTTGATATTTTGTATGTGATACAAATGACCACATGACTTCAGTGTCTCAGCCTGTAACCTAAATTCTGTCACGGTGACACGTTTTACAAATACCAATCTGAAATCAAATCCAAAAATCAAATGTTTCAGTTTAATTACTGAATAGCATCTCTATTTGGAGACAGGGACAAGTGCTTGAAAATTGAAGATTCTTGCCTGTGTTTTTGTTATCTTGACTCTACCTATTTGGTAATTGAAACGTGATATGCAAATTAGGCAGGCTGTCAACAAATATGGTGCATCTCCAGCCAAGTGAAGCCATGTGTGATAATCTATGCAGAGCTACATGCAAGGCAAGAGTCACGTGACAGACAGAGACACAGATCACAGCATCTGCAGGCTTGCTTACTAAGCCAACGTTACTTGTGCTGTAAGAGGGTTGGCCAGGTGAATCTTGCTCATCGGCCCCTCAAGAGTCTCCTCAAGCACTGTTCAACTTGATCAGAGTGCCACCTCATACCACCTCTGGATAGTCTGCGCCATCCAAAAGCATTCAGATTGCGGTGTGTTCCTCTTGCACCTACACCTGTATGTTACTGGATCCAGATAAAATATGAAAATACAGATCATATGCTAATACAAAGGGGAAGCACAGTGAACATGGGGTACCATGGCAGTTGCACTGCTGCTAATCCAGCCTTGGTTCCTTTGCTCTGATCTCAGATGATCATTTCAAATGAACTGCACTGGGTTAGCAAGATGGATAAAATTATTCATCAAGGCATGAGGAATATGCGCAGAACATGGTCCTAAGGAGAAGAACTGTAAATGGCATCATAAAGATATAAGATAAAAATGAAATCTCTATCTTCTAAGTATTAGTCTGTACGGTATGTTGATTCACTGAAAAGGAAATGATCTGAAGTTAGCTGGAAATGACTTAAAATCAGAAATGGAAATTGTTAGAATGAAAAGGGGCTCAGCTTGGAACCTCTTGGATTTAACAATTTGCAGAACTATGCTGATGAAAATAATCCTTAAATGGAATTTGTACCTTTGGTTAACTTAAATGCTAATTAAACTCTGACTGCATTTGATGCCATTTTTATCAGCGAGCATCAAAAACACTGTCAGCAGCTTGATTCAACTACTCCTCATGAAGAATCTAATCTTTGATATAACTGCTAATATTCAATCAAATTAGCCATTTTCTAACACTGTTACAAAAATAGAGATCTGAGTGATACTGAATGTTATATACAAACATAAAGGCTTCCCTATGCTTGAAAAGAAGCACTCACATCTTGATATTGGAATTGTTTTTTGTAACTTCAAACAATCGAACAATCATGGCCACTTTTTACACAGCGACTGGCCAGGTGTATGGGGCAATGGAAAGGTCACTTTTTGTGTGTACAGTGCAACATTACGAATGATTTGTCACCATCTGAATGAGTGTATTATTGCCATTTGTACAATCTGTCGCACTGAGACTACAAGACAGGCAAAATGGAGTTCTTGTAGAGAAGTTGGTCGGGGGGGGGGGCAGACAGAGGTTATGACAGCAGGCTTTTCATTCGGCCCTCGAGTGTGACCACTCAGAAAAGGTGGAAACACAACAAAAGCTTCCTCCCTGACATGTGGAATGACCTACGAAGACTTCATCGCAGTTTTTTGCTGTAAAAAAATAACAGCTGTAGCTCCAAACTTTGTTCAGAAAGAAGTCATGATACATAATAAGAACGATAGTGTCAAAGTATAACAGCAAGAAAACAAGTGAAATGTTGTGGCTATAAAGTGTGCCTGTTTGTGGAACATCCAGTGCTGGAGCTGCAGACTGGTGGTGAGACCTAGTCTCTGTGCCATCATTCACTGTCCAGCTCCTTGTGGTCTGAGGGAGGACTCTCTCTGGCTGGCAGGAGGTCGTAGTGACAGGGGATGTGGCTGTTTTTTGGTAGATCATACGGATCTTGACCAAACTGTATTTGGCCATTGCTGTCAACAGCCGGCTGGATGGTGCTCACAGTCGGCTCTGAAATCAAAGACAAAGACGTCAAAGAATCAGATGCACAAAAAAGAATGTACAACATTTCTACTGTGGAAGCTTTAGCATCTCTTTTTGGCATCACTGTGATGATGTATGTTGATTTGTCAGGTATTTATTTCACCACATCAGCCAAGAACATCCATTCAGAACATTCTATAAAAATATTCTCAGTTGAATTTCCAGTATATCACCCCTGATTTGATAACAGCGGTGCATCATGTGGTTAATGAGACTGAAGCATACTTCTCTAGGAAGCACTCATTGACAAATAACAAGTGTAAACTTAAGCTTCTCACCAATTTCATAGACATTCCTGTTATTGGTCGGGCTGCTGTTGCTAATCTCAGCGTATGGGGAATCCCGCCTGGCTGGTGACTTCATTTCCACGTAGCCACACTCTGTGTTTTTGGCTGTCAGAAGTGGAGGGTCCTTTATCGTGGCATATGGGTTTTCAGAGCTGTTGAGGGAGCAGGAGCTGGCGTGATAGAGTGTGCCCTTCACCAGATCTGGATGACATGCACAGAGGAGCCGACAAGTGGTTAATACCATTAAACTGAGCAGTCAAGCATTCATTTTCTAGAATTCTAGGACCTACCTCGTAAAGATTTCCCTGTGTATGTTCTGTCAACTCCGTAGGCTCCTGGTATGAAGAAAATTGAAATGACAAAGGTCAGTGCAAAATAAAAGCAAAAATTATACCAGAGACTATTGGGCTGGAATTTTCTTAAAGTGTTCATGTCACCATACATGAAACAGAGGGGCAATAATTGAGCAAAGGTCTTGCATCCACAGCAATTAAAAAGTAAATAAAACTGATTTGCCAGCAAGCAGTTGTCAGATAACTACGAATCTCCACCACTAAGCATCTCTGTTTCTATGCCATTTAACTTAAAATCATTTTTTATGTCCATCCAAATAATGATATCAGTGAGACAGAAAATAAAAGCAGTCAAAAAACTGGTGTCGGGTAGTCATGCGTTTGGTTAGTTACTTAATTTATTTTTTTGCTTTTGGCTTAAAAACCAAAGAATAAAATCAAACTCTCCGGACCATATTGAATTGCATTGTATGTATTCTTTCACATCGCCTTAAATCATAACATGGGTGAATCATATTGTATTGCACTGGTAGTTACTTCATACATATCTTTAATATATCAATGTTGGCAATGCAGTGAGTTGCGTACTGCATCGTCCTCAGCGATGGAGATGCATATCCATCATATCTAACATTATAGTTTCTACTTAATGGTTAAAAAATGGAATTGGCCAGAATGCTTCCTTGAGGATGTGTATATGCCTTGTAGTTCCTCTTGCTTAGCTTGTATTCATCTGTTTGTATGTGTTTTCTTAATTGCAGCTCTCTCTCTCTCTATCTCTTTCTCAGTTCATTCTTGAATCCTTAATGTTGAATTCCTGAATCGTTGGGTCTCTCTCTAATTAAAGAGTTTGGTCTAGACCTGCTCTTTATGTAAAGTGTCTTGAGATAACACTGTTATGAATTGGCGCTATATAAATAAAGATTGATTGATTGATTGATTCAGTTTAATTGTTATTGGCGTAAATTTTACAAAAGAAATGTTGCCAAAGCATCAAAACAAATGAATAAATAAAAAGGAAATAATAAAGAGTAAAGTAAAGTACAATGAAATGAAAATGAAAATAATAGGAACATTTAAACAAACTAAGCTTTTGGAATCCACACATAACTGCATGATGATCTATAGTGGGGTGGTGGAGCAGAGGCTCACTATCATTCAAAGCCAACAAAACAGAAAGATACCAATTTGCAGCATTAATTATACAATATACATGAGCGCACTATAATGCATTCCATGTCTTACCCAGTTCATTAAAGCAGTCCCCTTGTTTCCAGTCTGCAGGCAGTGTGCCAGTGTGATTAACCAGAGGACCCCTTTTTCTCTGATCCACATTCTTCAAGTTCACAAACAGCTGGTTGTTCTTGGCCTGAAAATGGACAAACAATTCGTTTAGAGACACATTCTATACTTACATTGAATTGCTGCATCTCCATCTCTTTGCACTTCCATACCTTTCCATATGGACCATTGTTAACATGTGGGGGGCTGATGCACTGTGTCAGAGTATGGTAGCTGGGGTTAGAGAAGTAGTTGCTGGGGTGACCCTCACATGTTGGTGGGTGAGCATCTGAAAAATGACAAGGTGATGAGAAGATCTTCTCAGGATGCACTGTAAGAGTCAGTTCATCAGCGCTTTCAAGGGCATGAGACCCAAATTAAAGCATCTCAAGTGGGTCAAACTAAAAAGTGTTACCACGAGTTCAGTTCTAGTGAAGCTCCAGTGCTGTATGGCACATATAAAGTGCATTTTGTGTCCATTGTTGGTAACTGCAGAAGACATATTTCCTGCACTTGGCAATAGTGGAATTCAACATCTTTTGTCTTGTATGCAGTAATGATGCTAGAACTAACTACACCAATAACTAGAATATAATTCTAAACACAGAAAAACATTCATCACTCCCTACTGAAGTAAGATCCAGTCACTATATTCTTGCTATAATCTTGCTTATTGCTAAACTTCAGTGGGCTTTTGTTAATTTTGTTGTTCTAGAGTTTTTGACTATTTCCATCAGTTTGGTTTGATAACTGCATCACCACACAACACTAGCATAAGTCAAGTCTACTGTCTGCCCTCAGTTTATCACAGATAAATCGCCATGTGATACATATATAACTCGAAAATGATCAAGACAATATGCAAAGATAGGTATGAGATCATTCACAAAAAACAAATATTTAAAAAATCAGCATTGCAAACAACATTTGCGATTCTGATTTGTAAAATATTCCAAAATATATTGTTTACATTTGTGTGCTTGCTGGTTGTCTTCTTCTCCACTGCCTTTGTTGGCACATTGCTGAAATCCTTGGCATGTCATCGCCACAAAATGAAAATTAGTGGAGTAGTATGAAGTATTAATATTAGAAATGTGTATATTATTGCTGCATTACGTGTGCATGTGCATCCTCATGCATGTGCACAATGGAAGTGCACTAGATTTACTTTCATTGTGTATCATAAAATCCAGTGGGCTCTGAATCTGGATTTATACTCAAGGGGGAATCCCCTTTTGATTGGTAGTTCAGCATTACCGCCAGCACATTAAACAGGTTCATCATATGTGATTGGGCCATCTCGTGCTTTGATAATATTCTCCCACAAAGTGTGTTTATAGTCTCAGTCAGTCATTCATTCTTTGTGATATGCATTTACATTGTTAAATTCACAGTGATAGAGAGCAGGAATTGCAATGATGTTTTTGTTGGATGTGTGTTACTGAAAAAGAGAAGATAACTGATCCTTTTTTCAATTTGCTTCATGTTTGGAGATAACATGATCATTAATCTCCATTGACATCAGAAACAAACACATAAGCAGACCATGATGACCAGTTGTAGATCTTGTGTTTCCCATTGTATTTCTGGAGCATATACACTACCTAGTATATTTTCTAAGCACATAAAATACTAGAATGCATGAATTTGTTTTTTATGTTACTCACTAGTAATCGTTATTGTTTCATGTACAATAGGAAAATAAAAGCCCTGGTTTCTGTAAAATGGATTATCCAGTCTTTCCAGCACCATAGACAAGTTCTGTTATAGGTATAAGTAGCATTCATATAATAATTCTTATTATTATTGGTTAACAGGACCAAGGACTCCATTCAGCATGAAAAACTTGAGTGTTTTTGTTACACTTCAAAAAGACCTGCCTAAAATGTCTGGGACAGTACATGTTACTAAGCTGGTTGCAGTTTTAAGCAGGTCAATCTGTAATTTACCTGTGATGGTGTAATCAGCAGTGACCCTCATAGCAGGGGTGTAGGTCACAGCTGGCATGGTGGGCTCTTTGCCCTTCTGCTTCTTCCTGTAGATGATGAAGAGGAGGAGGAGAAAGAGCACCAGCAGCACCAGTACAATGATTCCTGCGATGGCCCCGATCTGGTAGGTGTCCACCTGCATGGCTGCACTGGTCAAACTGTTGAGGCTGCCCACCACCACCACACCAGCTGCAGACAGGAGGAGTTACAGTCTGTTTGGTCCGTTTTCAAAATGAATCTTTATGATTAGATAACCAAGGGAATCTGATTACAGATCAGATGATGCCACTTTTATTGAGGTGTGTCCTCACCTTGGTCACAACGAGCTCCTTTCCAGCCTGGGTTGCAGTAACATGTACCGGTCATATGATCACATGTGGAGTTATTTAGACAGTCACAGACCTGACGGCAGCCATAACCATAAGACCCAGGAGGACACTCTGGAAAATAAGAAAAAACAGTAATCATTATATAACTCAATCAATATCAAAATATCAAAAAATCTAAATCTAATGAATCATTATACATGCATATATAGTTGCACTCAACATTATTCAACCCCCCCATTGCAAATTTAGATGTATTCTCAAAATTCACAAACTTTGAGCTGTGTTCTATGAACTACTCAAACAAGAACAACTGAGAGCCCAACACATCAAGTCAGGTGACTGTGACGGACACTCTAGTATCTTCCAGGACTTTCTGAAGCCCAGCCTTGGTGGACTGTGAGGTGTGCTTGGGATCATTGTCCTGTTGGAAGGTCCAATGACACCAAAGCTTCAGCTTCCTCACAGACGGCCTGACATTTTCTTCCACGATCTCCTGATACTTGATTGAATCCATCTTGCCCTCCAAACGCTGCAGGTTTCCAGAGCCAGAAGAAGCAAAGCAGCCCCAGAGCATCACTGAGCCACCGCCATGCTTCACTGTAGCAGGATGTTCTTTTCAGCGTCTGCCTCATTCTTCCTCCTCCAGACATACTGCTGATCCACAGACCTGAAAAGTTCCACTTTTGTTGCTCTGCTCCACAGAACAGAATCCCAAAACTTCTGTGGCTTATTTATATGGATTCTAGCATATTGGAGCCCACTTGTCTTGTGCTTTTGGGTCAGTAGTGGTGAATGTGTTGGAGTTCAGTCATGGAGGCCTTCACTGTAGAAACTGAAAGCTCACCGCCTGCTGCCACCAAGTCTTGCTGCAGGTCTTTTGCAGTCACTCGAGGGTTTTTGTCCTACTGCCTCCTCAGAAATCTGGTGGCAGTCGTTGATAACTTCGTCTTTCTGCCACGTCAGGTAGTGCAGCCAGTGTTCCTTTAGCTTTGAACTTGTGAACTATGCTTCTAACAGCATCTCTAGGAACATTCAGAGCCTTTGCTGTCTTTTTGTATCTTTTTCCTTGTTAGTGCAAAGCAATGATCTCCTCTCTTAACTTTCTGGTCAATTCAATACAACATGCAACCAAACATCACTGTGAACTAACCTCTAGCCAGTCAGAATATTTGATCAGATCAGATAAGATAAGATAAACCTTTATTCGTCACACATTGGGGAAATTTGCAAATTTGCAGCAGCAAAATGCTCTTTGCCTGAAATAAGCAATAAAGACTGTGTGACATACATGTTGTTCTATCTCAAGCAGACCTGATGCACCTAATGAGGCCCTTGATTAGTTGCATTAATTTTGAGACTGCAATAGTCATTAAAAGTGGCATTTTATGTTGAATTTATAGAAACCACCTGTAATATTAGTTGTGTTGAGCTATTTCAGTTGTTCTTGTTTGAGTTGTTCATTGAACACAGCTGAAAGTTTGTACATTTTGCTAATATAACCTAATTTGCAATGAGTGTTGGATAACTGTGAGTGCAACTGTACATAAATACATACAATTACAAATACATATGTATATAAAACATACTTTGTTCACAGTGTCGTCCCATGAAGCCTGTGCGACAGGTGCACTGCCCAGAGATATGGTCACAGTCAGCTCCATTCCTACATTGGCATGTCTGAGAACAGTCCTTTCCATAGAAACCTAATGGACAACCTGCAGGGGGGGTCATCATACAACACATGATATACTTTCAAAATGCTCTTTGCCTGAAATAAGCAAGAAAGACTGTGCGACATACATGTCTACTCAAGTCCCCATAGTGTAAAACATTGAATTTGGTTGAAGGTTAGAATACACGATTTTGTGTTAGTGTGTGTGTTGACTGACGTTGTGTGCAGTAGAGGCCGGTCCATCCTGGGGTGCACTTGCATTCTCCATCATAAGCACTGCAGTAAGCTCCATTGTGACAATTACATGTATGGATGCAGTTGGGTCCCCACTGACCAGGTGGACATGCTGCTCGGGGACAACAAAATCTTAGTGCTTGTACTCTTTAATCACACCAAACCATAGCTATGAATCCTTGCAAAATAACTTTTTTTACACTCCAGTATAACTATTTAATGAGGAAAAAGTGCTTTACAGGACAGTACCACTATAAAACACATCATCTTCGCTAAATATCTGTATCAGATATAAATGTATTGAACACACGCTGGGAGCAGTCACTGCCAATCCATCCTGGATAACACTGACAGGAGCCATCGATGGGGTTACAGGTGCCGTTGTTGGTGCAGCTGCAGCTCCAGGCACAGTTCTTCCCAAATCGACCACTGGGACACACTGCACACAAGACACACTTTAGCTGGAAGGAGTTACAGGATTTTTCTGGCATCCTGGAATATTGTTTGTTGATTCGGTTTTCTGTTGCATTCTTATCGGAAACAAATGGGGAGCATTCTTCTCATGTCTTAAGCTTGTTCAGCAGTGTGAACATCGTATGACCAAATGTTCCGGTTAGTAAACAATGTTTACAGTGTATAAAACCCTGCATGGACATGTTATTTGAACATGGATCATGAGGACCCAGACGTGTCCCAACGCAGCAATATTCATGCTAGCAGCTGTCCTCAGACTCACATGCTTCTTAAACAGCCTTGTTATTGGGGACATTCTGAGAAAATTCCTGTTTCATAGAAGAATTTTCTTGGAACAGCACATAATAACTAATGCCACCAGAAAGCTGTGATCAGTATTAGCCCACATGGGTTGAACCCTGAAGCCTTTGTAACACAGTAGAAACAGTGTGCTGCAGGGTAACTCACCTTCATTGCACAGCGCCCCCTTGAAGCCTGGCAGACAGTCACACTGTCCTGTGACGTGGTGACATGGTCCGTTACTGTGGACACACTGTGGACAAGTCTGACTGCAGCGGTGACCAAAGTAACCTGGAGAGCAGACTGCAGGCAAACAAGAGCAAACAGAAAGATTTAATTTCATTGGAATGGAATGGAATTTTAACCCAATTCATTTAGGTGACAGATAATTAGTCAATCAACAACTCAGATTGTAATGGGAATGATGGGCAAAACTTTGAAAACATGACTGAAGTTGAAATAAACTTCAAGAGTCAGTCAAAGGTCAGCTGCATGCATCTTGCATCAGCATGTGGTGTTGATGTAGGACTTACTCCTCTGACAGGTGGTGCCTCTGTATCCTGGAGCACACTCACAGGTTCCTTCATCTGGAGAGCAGGATGCTCCATTCTTACAGTTACAAGGGAGGGAGCAGTTTGGGCCCCAGCGGCCCTCTGCACACACACTGTCACAGTGGATACCTGCTCACACATACAAACACACACACACAGAAACCTTTTGGCATATTTCATAATGAATAGTACTGAATGCATCCATGCTAATCATAATCCGAGGGGACA
Source organism: Pempheris klunzingeri (assembly GCF_042242105.1). Lineage (NCBI taxonomy): Eukaryota > Metazoa > Chordata > Actinopteri > Acropomatiformes > Pempheridae > Pempheris > Pempheris klunzingeri. Next base: position 10,783,479 of record NC_092030.1, on the reverse strand, counting down.
CAACAGCTAACGTTTATTTACATCACTGGCAATGCAAATACTAAAAGGTGGTATCACTAAAAGTGGTATTGCCGAGGTAGCAAGTAATATATTATTATGTGAGCCGTCTCCTTAAGTTCCGTCTCCCTCTAGTACTAGCTAGGCCAAATAAGTTCAGACTCCAACTCGCTATTTAATGCCCAAACTTGAGGAGAGTTCTAATAATCCTTTCATTTCACTCGTGGAAAAAAAGCAATAAGCATATTTCCTAAAACACAGAACTATACCTTTAAATTTAACTGAAAGTTGCAGACTCCTTTCAGCCAGGAGGCTAGTCTGGTCTAATGTGTGAACTAACACCCTCTGTCCTCTAGGCTTTCATTATTTTCATCTTTACTAATCTTATAGAATGTACTTTAATAACTAAATTGATAATTAGTGTGTTGATTGTTATTAAGTCTCACCAGTCCATCCTGCCAGACAGCGGCAGTGACCAGTAGAGTGGTGACATCCATCAGCATGGCTGCAGTCACAGCGTTCTTTACAGTCCAGACCATACGCACCATCCTGGGACAATGAACAGAACTTCACTAACATGTACATTCACATAACATGCAGCACACATTCAGACTCAGACAGAAGGTTTTTATGCTTTTTCCCACAGCTTCATGTGGTGATATATTAGTATACTGCATCAAGCTTGCAGTATTAGATAAACTGCACCAGTACCAATGTCTGTAGCCTCAGAATAATGGTCATGCATGGTCAGCTCTCATCTTAACAAAGTTGGATACTTGTATGGAACCAGAGTTAGAATTTTTGTACAGGCTGTAAGAAGTGATATAATAGAAGAGTAATATAGGATGGTTTGTTGTAATTTTTATGTCATTTATTTAGTTGTTTGACAACATTAAGTTATATGAGATTTTAAGTTTCTAATTGCGAATACAAAATAAGATCTACAGTATTATTGTACAATGTGGGAAATATCAGGTTGAAACATACAAAAACACCAGTTGGATCATTAGAAAAGGGTTTTCCAGTGGACTAGAATGACGATTTGACCTGCAAACACTAGCAGTGTTTATGCTTTTTCAACATAAAGATCTGGGAGCATCCACATGCTCTCACCTGGCAGTGGAGTTCACACCTCTCTCCTCTCCAGCCCGGGGCACAGGTACAGTGACCGTCAAGCACGTTACAGGCTCCTCCGTTTCCACACATGCAGGTGAGGTTACAGCCCAGACCCCAGGTACCACTGGGGCAGTTGATGGAGCAGTCTACCCCATGCCAACCTGATTAGACAAGGTCAGTAAGATTCAAACAGACACATACAACACTTGCAATTAACAGTAGTTGGCATCATAGTGCAGTGTAACACAATACCTCTAGCAGAGTTTCCTTGATATATAATGCTGACATGCAGGATAGTTATGATGGCTTTGTAAAAAGTATAGATTACGACCGAAAAGTTGGTTTGCCTGAAAAGATCATTGTGTTTTATCATGGAGTCACTCCATTTAACTTAGAGGAGAAAGGATGTGAGCCTACAATAGAACATACTGTCCCCGAAAGATTACAAAACAACTAGGGCTATAATAAGACTATAGACCATTTCCATGTGTTGTGAAATAACAATTGCACCAAAAAAATGTAACCTGTAACAAATACATTTGTATTTCATTGTGAACAGAAGTAGGATGGAATGTCTTTTCATAACATTAACTTATTATTAGGATACTTAGTTATTGAATACTGAATTATAATGTCATCCAAATGCATATACTCTATATTCACTGCTGGCAGACCCATGTTTTTATATACTAGAACATGTTTACATGGCATTTAGTCTTCTCTTTCCCCAAATTAATGATTTAGTATAAAGGTGAGAACAGAAGTAAGGTAATGTCTCTAGTTAAGGCTTGAGCTATTCACATTTAACTTCTGTAAGTCCGCTGGAAAATATCAAAAAGATAATATTTGACCAGTTATCATTTCTCCTCTTTTCTTTTCATCTCCTGCATTTCTCCCCTCCCCCTCCCCTCTTCCCCCTTGTCCTCTCTCCCCCCCCAGCTCACCTGGTTTACAGGAGCAGGACCCGTCCACTGGTGAACACTGAGCTCTGTTCTTACAGTTACAGCTGGAGGAGCAGTTCACTCCATGTTTTCCTTCTGGGCAGGGTACTGAACAGTTGGGACCCTGAGAAGGTCAATATAGTAGATAAATAGTTAGAACTGGCTGTGAACATCAGACTGTGATTAAGAGATGGCGCAGCAGCAGAGCCTCCTTATATTGTCCCACACAGCAGCAGTTATGGAAGGTGAAGTACTATATTTGCTCACATTAACCACCTGTAGAACCTCATTCTATTAGTAGAAGAGAAAAATCTGTTCTTAGTCAGTATGAATGTTTACGACATTTGCTTTGAGAAATATGATGCTTTCCCACAGAGTACTGATGTTTCCATGGCGAACACTACTGTGAGGGCCATAAAAGTGCTTTAAGCAGATAAACTACACATGGAAACAATGAGGACTTGTCTACTAGACCCGAGTTCCAAACATCATTCTTAGAAATGGTCGTGTGGGGTGTGCACTGTGTGAGCTGGGTGAAACCTGAGTGTGTTCTGATGAGCCACGGTTTGAGCAGACATTAGCCGAAGAAGCTCCTTCTATGCTCACTTAATAAGATGCTTTTTTTTAGCGGTTGGTTTTATTATAATGATCATCATAATCGATTATATCGTTTTGGAAATAGGCTTATTTGCTTTCTTTGCATCCGCCTATGTGTTTACAAGAGAGCTGGAGTCAGGATGTGATTAGATTAGTTTAGCATAAAGACTGGAGGCAGGGCAGAACGGCTCTGTCCAAAACACACCTACAAGCACCTCCTCAGCTCACTAACACACTCTATCTGATGCTAACCACAGACAAACAAATGTAAAAATGACAGTTTGTAGTAGGTAGTCATGCTAGAACATGCTGGAACTGTTTCTTGGCAAACAATACATTCAGAAGGACTAGTTGGATACTGTTGTTCCTCAAGAAATACTTCTCCTCAAACCAAATAAAACTTCTATTTCTATATTTCTTTTATCCAGTTAAACATGTTAATTACTGATTATATATATATATATATATATATATATATATATATATACAGTATATACAGTATATATATATACACACAGTATATACAGTATATATATATATGTACTGTATATATACATACACACATACATATATATGTGTGTGTGACACTTGAATTCTATTACTTATTTATTCATTCATACAAGAAAAAAAAAAAGGTTTGTGCATTTGGTGATATTGGTATAGTTCTGCTGCCACTAGATGTTACTAAAGAGCCATATTTTTTATTAGTAGCACCTTTCAGGTCTACTGAGTAAGCAAAGACATCGTTGCACAGCAGTATAGATATTTTCAGTGGATTCATTTTCGATCATTTTCAGTTCCTTAAGTATTAGTGCCTGCTCTGGCCGGGGTTCGCTGGCTATGATTCAGGCAGTTGAGAGCAAAAACTACACTTTAGAAAAAAAAGAAAACTAGCTGAAACAATATTGTGTGCTTCAAAATAAAATTAAACATACAGGTAATGTCTTTTGGTTTAAGTCTTCAGTTTCAACTGAAATGAGCAAACCTACTATTGAAACTGACTGAAACTAAACTGAATAGAAAACAAGAAATATAATCAAAATCAAAATAAAAACTAAATAAAAAAACACAAAAGTATTATAAATCTGGTTGAGAGCCAAGCAATGAGCCCAAAGCCAACCATATACTGTATCAGACATACTGCATAAGTCTTAAAAAGCCTTAAAAAATGGTTTACCTTGAAACCTGGCGCACAGATACACTCTCCGGTCACGCTGTGGCAGTCAGCACCATTCTGGCATTGGCACATTTGCTGGCAGGACTCGCCATAAAATCCTGGGGTGCATGTCTCATTGCAGTAGAGGCCTGACCAACCAGGTTGACACGTACACTCCCCTGACATTGGATGGCAGCTGGTGACAAGACAGGAACATATCATAGTTACAGATTATTCTTAATTCTTGGTTAGTTTTTTGCTCAAACTATAGCTCTACAACTGCTTCATAAATTAAGGATTCCTAGACAGACAGACAACAGCAAACATTCCAATAGCAGTGTGAACAATAAAGACTAATAAAAATACATTTCACCCTGGTTTTAATGGCTAAATTCAGTTAGAAAAGGTATTGTTGCATCTGCTGGTGAGAGATTCAGCTTCTGATCAGTCACCTCATATACTGTCTGCAGCCCATGTAACTGGGATCAGTCAGGCAGTTCATCTGTCCAACATTTGTGATAGACCAGATCAGAAATCATCCTCTGGTGTCACAATATTGCCTCTCTGTCACTCCTTTCAGCTATTCCCACTATTCATTGCCATTCCCTACCTGTCCACTAGATGCTCTCTGACTTTCAGTCTCTTCACTCCCACATCCAGCCACTCCCTGCTGTTAGTGCCAGATTGTCAGTGTTGCTTCATGCCTCTGCTTTCCAGCCTCAGCTACCTGTTACCTGAAACTGTATCCTGAAACCTTGAACCAGTTTCTCTATTTGCACCTGACTACTCCCCATCTGCCCTTGCCTTTTCCCAGCCCCAATTCTACTATCCTGTAGAATCAATACAGCTTCTGTTTGGACTTGTAACCCATGCCCATGAGCTTTGTGTCTTTTCTGTCCCTGTGTGCCTCTGTTGTCTCTATTTGGGTCCTTCCCTGGTTGCCTGTACTCAGAAGTCATGAAATCTAGGACCTTGAAAACTTATATGTAATTGAATGGCACTAACTAAACCCTCATTAACATGAACAGATTACAGCCAACCAGGCAATTCACCAGAGACCCAAGGGGTCACTGAGTGCTGTTACTTTGACAGAATGGTTTTTAAATTACCCAGCAAGCCCAGATCTCTGAGAAGAGAGTGAGGCACCAGCCGAGGTTTAAAAAAGAACAAAGGTCTCAGTCAAAAGTCCTTTAGAGAGGATGAGGGGCCTTTTAAACATTGGTACTCAGGGGCCCATCATTTCATAATCCCTCATTTAAAGCTTGTCACTAGGGAGACAAAAACAATAACTTAATGTGAAAAAATCATTAGTGGCTGTTTATCTGGGATAACACATTCATTATTTCATACAATACGGGCTAATGAAACGCACTGACTACTCTCTCTCTCTCCTTTGCTCTACCACGTGGTCCATGGTCCGGATAGAAGAGCTCTAACAGCGACTTTATTAACTCAGTAAACTTAGTAAAGTTTTTTAAAAAGGTGAGGCAAGATTTGACTGACACCAAAGGACTGAAAGTCTTCAGGATGTTTTTCCTTTCATACAGGCAGGGTGAGGATTAGCTGCAGTAACACAGGTGGAATCGGCCTGTATTTGTTAGTAACTGTGTTTGAGTGACAGCTGGCCCACCTGACACAGCGCCCCCATTGAAGAGGAGCGCAACAGCTGTTCTCCGCAACGACACATGCAGCACATACAGCACCGCCAGCTGTGCCAACCTAACTGATTGCTGACTACTGGCCCACAACAGTCAGCTGTCAACAGGCCCAACGATCACACCGACAAACACATACAGGCGACACATGAAGTTTAACACCGGAATATTTTGGAATATTTTATGCAACAACATTTTACTTCTCTCTGATGCCTCGGACTGATCCACCGGACTGATCCATTGGCCTCATCGACTGCTGGACTCTTTATTAGATTGTTTGTTCACTTACACTTGTTTATTTCAGTGAACTTTGTAAAGCACTATGAGACACTCTGTTGTGATATTGGGCTATACAAATAAAATTGAATTGAATTGAATTGAATTCTTTTTCAAGATGTTCACATTTGGCAACAGTAAGATTACCCTATCTAATAAAATCAGAATCAGTGTTTTTGGCAAGGTATGTATGAACATACAATAAATTTGACTCCAGTTTTAAGTAACTCAATGTTGCACACAGGTCCAATAGAAAAGTTCTCAAATAAACATACACATATAAGCAACAATGATCAACTTTATATGATGCCTTTATAGGTCAAGTGATTATGTACATTATAAACTATAATAGACTATGCATAGAACAAAGTTTTAGCACTATTCCTGCGTACCTGCGTGTGTTCTGGGCAGAGCATGGACACTTCCTGTCACAATGGAGGCCGTAGTGTCCTTCAGGACACAGCCGAACATCACATGTTTCCCCCGTGTATCCTGGCTCACACAGACACATTCCGTTGGTGTGGTAGCACTTGCTCTTGTTCTTACAGCGACACATCTTTGCACAGCCAGCACCATAAGTACCAACTGGACACTCATCCTGGCACCTGCTCACAGCAAGAAACACAGTGATATCTATGGTGAATTATTTGAAAAGATGGAGGTGATCAATAATTGTTCTATTATAGGCTACTGCTACCCAGATGAAGTTTCTGTGCAATCCTCGCACAAAAATGAATTAACCCTGCAAACAGCTTAATAAATGCTAGTGTGAAAATCTTAAAACCATACGTCAAGAGTATGCATTTGGCATTCAGAATAAAATGGAAGAATTATGTTCCAAAAAGATTTTTAGTAATGTAATTCATATATAAACACACATATGTATGCCATATGCCAAATTGGTTGAGGTTGTTCAGTGTACAGGCATCATTTTGCACAAAAACTATATTAGGCTGACACACACAAACACACATCACCATGCACATGATCCCCTCCAGGCATAGATAAAAATAAAAATAATGATGACAACTCACTAAAATATAGCAAAAGTGTCATGGATCTAAACAATTTGCACACTTGTTTCATCCACGACATTCTGTTAACTACAGTGATGATTCTGTGATGGTTCCATGGCTCATTCTGAATCACAGTCGGGAACACAGCCCTTCAGCTAATGTGGCAAACACAGCAAACTAAAACAAACAACTTGCAAACAAACAGTTTGAAAAGGAACACAGTGGGTTCTCATTATCTCTTCCATGATCACAGTGTAAATATATATCAGTCCAACCACCAAATCAAGCTAGGATTGAAAATGAAATGTCCTCTATGCCATCATTTAGAGCAAGCAAGAAGAAACAGGGCAAATATTAACTTTATTGTCTTTTTGAATAGTTTTAAGCAGTTTGATTTTACAGAACCTTCACTTGACAATGACATGATATTATATGGTCCCCCTCCCAGCCCCCTGTTAATGGATTCCTGTGGGTTCGGGTGGGGCATGGCCGGCCCAGTTCCAAGCAGGGCTATACCATGACGTCTGGCTTCCCTCAAACCCTTATTTACTCATAAAAGTGCACTTGGAAGGGCTATTCCTGTCTCGTCACTGGTCTGCTAAAGTATATGGTGTGTGCTCTCTGATACTGCTAATTATATGGGCCTAAAGCCCTGCATGGCTTTCTTTGATTTGTCTGTCAAAACCCAGTCAGTGTTTCCTGGTTGTATTTTCTCTTTTCTCTCAGGAGGATATAGAAGACTTAAGCAGACACAGATGATCTGATTTGGATTTTGTTTTGTTTCACTCTTCAGCATGTCATAATCAGGTCCAGTGAGGACAACAAGCTCATGTCTTCTTTAATTCTGGGGTAGATTTTAGGGCTTCAATCTCCCTGAGCTACAGATACATTGTAATTGATTTAATTTTTACTTCACTTTAAATTTTGATGGAAATTAATTAGCAGCAGAATTAGCCACCAATACTAAGAAGTGTTACTCAACACGGGGCAGTGGTAGAAGAAGTACTGAGGTCATTTACTTTCATAAAAGTAACGATGCTACAATTAAAAAAAGGCTCATGATGTTTATACTGCAATACTGCAGTTTCTTAAAGCTACCTCTGTGCTTCCTTTTGACTCTTTCTGTGGAGTTTATCAATTGCTCTTATCTTGTTTTGATAGAGCATTTGTTGGAGACCGGCTTCACTGATGGATGGAGTATTTCTGACAGGAGGACAGTTTATGTGGGATTGAGTAAATGTGTTCATGGCAATGAACAACATGTCATCCAGTCCAACAGTGTGGCTCACTGATGTGGTTTTAGTTTTTAGTTGTTTTAGGATGGTCTCTGGTTTTGGTTATTGCATACCTAATTTTTTCAGTTTTGGTGTGTTTGACAGAGTAACATACTAACTGACTAATATAGAACAGCTGCTATCAAACTTTAAACTCATTTTATCACCTTAACTTTCAGTTAACTACTTATTTTTCTCTTTCTCTCTCTCCCTGTCTCTCTCTCAGTCAGTTGTCTATCCTCTTCCAGGTCTCCGTGGTGGAGAGGTGGTCATGTGGCTCAGATTTGATCTGTTTGGTGACACCTGAATTCTCTTAATGTCCTTCTAGATCTATTCTTCATATATGTTTACAAGCTGTCTACTGCAATTTTAATATGTTATCCGTCCTGATAGAAGGAATCCTCCTCTGTTGCTCCTCCTGTGGTTCCTTAAATTGTTTGCCAATTATTGTTTGGGGCCATTTTCCTTACCCAAATCCAGGGTCTCAGGATAGAAGGTGCTGTGTGCTGTACAGATTGTGATACCACTTGAGACCATTGTGATTTGTGAGAATAGGTTATATAAATCAAATTGATTTGTTTGACCTTGTATCATCTCACTACGCAGCTACTGTCAATAGAGCTTAAAATGTGCCAAATGGTTAGCGAGGTCACACAATTATAGCATGTTTTGCTAACTAGTGCTAACCAAAGCTGTTCTGCAATAGTGTGAAAACGCTGTAATGCACATCTTTGTGTTATACAGAGACATAGAATAAAACATTTTCAGCCAGTTCTTCACAAAATGCACTTTTAAACCAAATGCATCACAAGCTGACAGAGAATTATGGCTTCATGTAACATATTGCCTCAACATACTGCAGCAATTCTATCTATAGATAATGTACATCTGTACTGCAGCCTCATGGTAAGGAACAACTATTCTGGCATGTGATATTATTGTCTTGCTTAGGTGCAAGGCCACACTGTGATCTTCTGATTTTCCAATAACTGTAAACAACACCACCCTGCCACAAAGTAACTAAACATATGCACATCAGATTAGCTGATTATAAATATGAGGGAGACACTGAATTAGCTGATTATAAATATGAGGGAGACACTGAATTACAGGGACTTGTTAATCCTACAATTTACTTTCTTAGAACACACGCCATGTTTTGTTCTTGATGCAAACCCTGTTGTGCGAAACACAGTAAAATTATAAAAGGCGCCACATTGATGCACTCATAAATCAAATAACCAAATGTTGTCAGTTGTGTCATTGTACTAATCAAATCCAGATTTGTGGTGCTGTTTGTTCACATAATAACACTCTGCACCGTCCAGACAACAGTATGATTTCATGGAGATGCTCTCTCCGCATATTGAGCTGTTGTCGTCCAACCATTTTACACTTGGTGCACATGCTCCACTGAAATAGAGTCATCCACAGGTATATAGAGAAAAATTTGCCTCAGTATTGCCAACAAATGTGTGTTTTATCATCCATAGATAAAGCAGAGCGAGCATCTTTCTGATTCAGTGCCTTGAAATACATTTTTCATACTACATGCTGCTGTATAAGGTATGGTATATGATTAAAGTTGCTCTTGCCGTTCTCCTGTGTATCCAGCGCTGCAGAGACACTGTCCAGTAGATGACACGCAGAAGCCGTTGTTGTGACACTGACATTCCTGGGAACAGTTTTGTCCAAATCTTCCCTCTGGACAAGGCTGGCCACACACTGTACCCTGCACACAGCAATGACAACATGAATATACATACAATGTTTAAACTGTCTATTGTGTGTGCTGCTTGAATGTTTTCTAGGCCTGCTGATGATTGACAAGAAAAAAGATGAACACATTTCCTAATCATGGACACAACTCCTCTATTCTGTATTGCAGTCTGTAACCTCAAGACCAAACTCTGCTTCTTGGCAAGAATTCAGAGCTCCTATCACGTTATGACCTCATGATAGTGATTTTAGGAGACTTTGATGTGCATGTCTGTTGCTTTTCTTACAGACCATCCGAAGAATTATCGCTTCTGCGGGCCTTTTGACTTTATCAAAAATGTGAACTGAGCTGCTCCTATCATGGCTTCTCTCCTCTGGTTCAGCTCAGACTGACATGTTATCAGAGGACACTAGAGTGTGTGAGGATACTATCACTGCTTTGAGCATTAAGTTGTCTTCCTCTTTTCCCAGGTCTTGTACATTGCTGTGTCTTTCACGAAAGTCTGCAGATAAATTCTGTCAGGCCCTCAGCACCTCTGATTTCTCACCCAGTATTTATTCTTTCACTGTTTATTCATTTTAGGTGATTTTGAATGATTATATAATCTACTGTATACGCTGTGCTACTGCACACATGATCATTGGGACTATGAATCCCAATAAGCTTTTCTTCTAAAGAGTTCAAACAAACAGTTGGGGGTGTGTACCATCCATCCTGAAGGACAGGAGCACTCTCCAGTCACATGGTGACACACTCCTCCATTCTGACATGGACATCTCTCCTCACACTGCTGCCCATGTTTTCCTGGAGGACACAGCTCTTCACAGCTATGGAGACAAAGAAAACAGCATCCGGTTAATATGTGTCCACTTTTAGGGTTACATATGGACGTTTACTTTATATAACAATACTAAAAACTTCATTCTTAAATGTTCAGAATTACAATATTGCTGCATGCTAATTATTAGCGCTGCAATTAACCTCAAACTTATTCAAATTTGAAAAAAAAATGAAATTTCACACAATATGTAAATGGGGAGAGGAAAAGTGAAAGTTACTTATATAGAGTTTCCTTCACTGATCTCTAAAGCACAAGCAGACTGGTAGGGCTTAACATTAGTGCAGATGTCATTTTAAGTATCTTCATGTCCCACCCACAGGACAGATCAGCATGACATCACAGGAAGCTGGTAGCAACTCCCTCTGCACAGGCCTCCTCATCTGAAATGAGCCTACTGTTGTAACAAAACTACTGCAGAAGTTATTTTTATAGCTTGTTTACTGACTGAGAATGCTTTGCATACATATGAAGAGTGAAGATATACCAGATATTCTTCAAGGTCTTATTTAACCCATCTTAATCACGTGAGCCTCCCTGTTCTCCCTGTTTCTCTAGTCAACCGACCCATAGAAACAGACAAGCTCATACTCCTAAAACAAACGCACTTGAGAAACTGGCTTTAGAAATAAAATGTTTTGTGTATGTTAACATCTCCAGCAACACAGAGTACACTGGGCTTTTACTTTAGCGTCACTGATGGGATTCGAAACAGGAAGCAGATTCTCACACATTCTCTCCTCTGACTTACAAAGCTCCAGTGTATCCTGGTGAGCACTTGCATTCTCCGGTCACATGGTGACAGGCCGCTCCATTCTGGCATTGGCATTTCTGTTGGCATCCGTTACCATAGGTGCCCACTTCACACAGGGCCTCACAGCGCCAGCCTCTGTAGCCAGGAGTGCAGATACAGGCTCCAGTGATGGGGTTACACAGGGCTCCGTTCTGGCACTGACACCTGTTACTGCAGTGGGAGCCCCAGTGGGTACTGTCACAAGCTGAGGGAAAGATAAAGGAAAAGAAGCAAGATTTAGTTTATCTTGTTTGTATCATGGCGCTTGTTGTCATTTGTCATTTCGAACTGGTTGCCAAGCTTCATGTTACTCTCATCTTCCACTGTATCAATCTACCACAACTACCACCTGATGAAGAAGACAGTAGTAGAGGGACACTCAGAGAGCAAAGACCTCCTCGAAGGCCAATAGTCCAGTCTTCTGTGATAATCTGCGAATCTGTAACCTACAAAACTATAAGAGCTGCGTACTGATCTCAAAGTGGGTCCAAGACAAAGAACTAGTTTACACTGGTGTTGGACCTGAATCCAAAGGAATTCAACTGTGAATACTGCTTAAAAGACAGGTTGGTGGTATGGGTGCTTGTCTAGGCTACAGGTGTTATCATTTCCTTATTCATAATCCATGAAAAGACTGATCTGCTCACACTCATTTGACCAAGTATCTAAGGTATAACTGCACCTCTTTACTCCAGCCTAAGACACAACGCTGTCACTGGGGTTTCAACAAGAAGCATGATCACATCCCATTCTTGCCACTTTGCATCGACTTCCTGAGGCTAAAATTTGCTGATCCTTTTCAATGATTCACATGGTTAAGCTCCAAGTTATATTGTTTATATGTTAAAACCCTTGTGAGCAATAGCATCGCCTGAACTGAACATGAGACTTGACAGTGAGCAGTGTGCCACCACATCATCAGTTGAACTAACCCACTAGAAAAAAAACAACTCTTGAGGCTGAAACCAAAGCCTGCTCCTCATCACTGACATGAAAACCAACAAGCAACCAGAGACTCAATTACTGTGTAGCGAGGCAGGCTACGACCTGAACCCACCTCATTAACCTTTGGCTGTTGGATTTCAGCCTTAATCAGGCCACACCTCATAGGCACGACTGAGATCCGCCATGTATCTGGCCTTCCCATCACCATTTGCCGTGGAAGCTCCACCATGTGTAGCCGCACTAAACTGGTAAACCTGAGAATGTGTTGGACCACATGTTTATTCTGGATGTCTTTCATCTTGTAGAAAACACGTAAGGAAGCCACTGCCCTCTCAGGGCCTGGCAGGGACTGGGGGCAAATAGGAGGGAGTCACAAAGGTTTACAGTGACTGCCAGACCTTTCATTATGGGACTCCACGTCATGGAGGTCTATATTCAGTAAAGAGGTAAGTGAGATTTTTCACCAGGAAAAAAGACAGAAATTTAAGGTTTAGACAAGGACTTCACTTTAGCTGTAGTCAGCTGACTGTTTAGCAGGTCATTAGCCTCTGAAGGTTAACTTTTCATAGTTTTGGCTGATATTTGTATTGGTTGTAATAACACTGTATTAAACAAAGAAACTGACTGGTTTCTTTCAAGGCACCAATCAAGGCGCAAACTAAAACAAACTCCAAAAAACATATTTCTGTTCCACTGCAAGGTTTACCCTATCTGCTTCAACACACGACACTTTGAAAAGGATCAAAATATGGGGTGACCCAACAGCTGAGTGGTTAGGGCACACAAAAATGCCCACAAATTGATTAGAAAATGATCAAAATATGTGTCAGTGGGATATGAAACAAGGGAGACCAGTGTCTGTTAAAAGATCAATTTAAAGATACATTTTGTGTTTAACTAAGAAGCATTAGCATGGAAACATTAGGGAGAAGTGTGAGCTAGTTCAGACAGTAAACTGGAGTGCACTGCTGTACTCACTGCAGCATATATCCAAGCACACGTTTGATCACGGCGGTGTACAAAGCCGTCAGTCCTCTTTTGCTGCCAAGCATGCTGCCACATGGCTCACCTGAAAGCTATCTGCTGCAGTTGTTAATACAGCATTTTAAGGTTGTTTCAGACTGCTGTTTCCGAGGTCAAAAATACATTTCACTGTCAACAAATTTGGTGATTGTAGTGGAATTCTTAATTTTTAATTAAAATATCATTTTAATTTGTCTACAAGATGTGAATTAGTTCCCAAGTACTTTGGTCACTTGTCAATCATCAGTCCAGAATTTTTTTTTTCTAATCCCACAATATGATCTGGTAATTAATAAAAACTGTTTTCCATCTGTTCTGTGGGATCATGGAGGCTGAGACCGACCTCTGCAGCCGATTGTGGTTTCACTGCTGATTAGAATATACACAAGGCAGCTGCAGTAAAACTAAGTGATTGCAATGATGGTGTCCCTGTGGTTTATGGTCAGATGTGACTTAACTTTCTGGATGTGTGTTTAAGGTGTAGTGCAAAGAACAGATGTGCAGTCACTTCAGAAGAAGGACTTAATTATAGAAATACAAAATGAATCAAAGTATTTTCAGCTTGTCCTATGTGAAGTAATAAAATAACTTTTGACGGACACAGACACCCTAAAGAGTGGCGCCGGTCACTACCTACTAGCTAACTTTACTGGATTCCTGTCACATAAAGTGTTAAATGCTGATCATATCTCTTGTCTGTGCTGGATATTTTGTTATCCCACTGTAAATATTTATAACACTGTAAACAAAAGAATATATTATATCATGAAAAATCATAAATGACCAATAGTTTACACAAGTACACACATTTATTCTTGAACCTAATATAATAATAAAACTGCAGATGGTTTTCAGGTGAGGCATGTGGCAGCAGTATAATGATGATGATGATGATGATGTATCATTATAGTCAACATTTGGCCATTCGGAGGCAATGAAATAAGCTATTGGTACACTATCACCTCATTGTTATGGCGAACATGCCATAACAGTTGCCTATTTACACATTAAACAGACCCAGAGCAAAATTATTATCTGTTTGGAGTTTGTTTGCATCCACCTGATGACTGTAAATCCAATTCACCCTCTCTTCGCTCTGTTTTGGTCTCCACCAAGTACTTGCCGAGAAAGATATCTGGGTCTCATGCCACTAAATGCGGCAGTATGTTCACCAGCTATCTGTCTGCTGTTTTGTGCTCACTCACTGCATTACAACTGGTGTATACTGGGTTTATCAGTTAACCAAGAGTTTTATACTGAAGGCAGATGGTAGCTGAGTGCTGCTGCTAGAAAAGAGAACTGCTGAGGTGAGATAATTCTCTGCAGGTTCATCACCTTTCAGATTTCACAAAATCTTGGTTATTTGATTTACTGTTAATATAACATGCTGATTAGTATATTGGTTCATTGTTAATGGGTATAAGTTGTTAGTTTTTCAAGCATCAGAGACATTTCATTAGTGGGTAAAAGTTCATTCTTAACATTGGGAACTAGTTTCACAAAAAAACACTCTTAATTCAATGCGACCTCACTAGTTTTTCCAGTTTTCTAGTCAAGATGGGTGACATCTGCTGTTTTTTTTTTGTTGTTTGTCATTTATATACATTATTTTCATTGGATACGATTATGCATACATTGCTATGTAGATGCTTTTTTAATTATTTGTGTAAATAACAGTGAATTTTCTTGGGGCACAGTTTCAGGCTCTCTCCTCCTACATAAACACAGCTTGGCGTTTGTGTGCCCAGCATGCAGAGTAACACAGCCATCTCCAACCATTCCACCATTCTGAAGTTGTTCAAGTGATTAACAGGCTTCTTTTATTCCCCCTGCATTAGCCTGCTTCACTCTGACCTGATAAAAAGTGCATACTTCCTTTTCCTCAGGCAGTCTGGCCCTATGTGACAAACAGTGTGAGGACTGTAGGGGGAGGGGGGAGGCACAAAGGGGAGGAGGAGATTAGAGATACTAAGATGCACATGTAAAACCCTCCTGCATTCAAATCTGCCATCCTGCTACCTTTGTGAAACCTGACCTAGATTGAAGAAAGGCCAAACTCCAGGAGCTTGGGGCTCCTCATCTACTTGCCGGAGAACAAACTGTTCTCTTTCATTGGCCAGTTCAAAATGGCTGTGAACAAAAACATTGCACAGTGCCAGGGTTTGGTCACAAGGCTGTATGCATCACAGTCCAGGCAGGATCTCATGGTTTTCATTCTACTATGTGTTCATCAATGAGAAAAAATCTATCAGACCTCATAATGTTCAAGCATCATTATCTAAACCGCAACAGACAGCTGTAGATATGCAGTGAAACTTTTGCATACATGTATCTTTACTTGAACCCAGACACAACAAGTCATAAAAATGAAAAAGAAAAAGCTTCTTCACACCTCACACCCTGTGATATTTGAGGTGGGAAGTAGTCAGTCAAGTACAGAAAAAGCCTTGAGCCAGTAACTTGAGCTGCCAGTTGTTGAAAGTTGGCTCAGCTCTGACTGTCCAGACTGGGGAGGGATTGGGATGTTTTTCCATCTATTTAGTGATTACCCAGTCTACCAGGCATGGTGCACTCATGGGAACAGCAAACGCCTTGCACACCGATACGGAGGATTCCCAGTGAGAGAAAACATCTGTAGCATTCCTCTAGTTTTCCATGATGATCAGGAATGTGTGTCCTCCTCCAGAGTTTTATTGTCATATTCCAACAAAGCTGTCTCACCATTAAGCAGTGTCTTTATACGGGGATACTGCACCTTTAAACGTGTAAAACAAATAACTGACACCACAGATGATCTGAAATTATTTGAAATGACTGACGGGTACAACAATTATTGGAAGTGGTCTCTGCACATGAGCAAAAATGGCTAATAATACAATAAACATACACAATAAAATACATCTGCAAGAATACAATTTTTGATAAAAACAACACAATGTGTCACTGAACTATAAAAAACACTTCAGTGAAACTTTCATTATTCCTCCCTTATTCACCCTCCTGCTCTGTTTTCTAGACTGTCGGACTTCACTTCATCCTGAGAGTGTATAAATACTGCCTTTTGAATCTACAATGTGCACTGCCGTGTAAAAGAATTAAACAAGATCTGTTGAAATCATTTACATGCCACAAGACTCAACAGAGGAGGTGCTCAGGGGAAGGAGGATAGGTGCTGAGAGAAACCAAAGGAAGTAGAAACAATGAGCCCACTGTGAATTTAGAGGGCAAAAGTGGCTTTGAGAGAGAGAGCAGAATCTGCGGCACAATCAAGTTGGATTAAAGTTCACATGATCCACCAGGAATCATGAGAAAGTCCAGGGTCAAGTGTGTGACACTGGGAGTGGCCAGGATCCTGGACAGACTGAGTATGACTACACAAATCTCCTGGCAAGGTTCAGTAAACCACAGATGAAGAAAATTAACAGAATACAGAGATGCATGCAAAAATATGCTCATGTGGTTCTACAAGACAAATATAGATAAATAGTACATTAAAACAATGATTTCAAATAATGACTCTCTTGAAGTAAATGGCTTTTACTGAAAAGAAAAATGTGAATGGCCATAATCATAAGATATACAACTTGATAACTTGATTTTACAAAATTCAATATTTCCATCAACTGCTAAACAGGTTCACCATTTTTAACAGACATTAATATATTATACTCAAAAATAATTTATGTATTAACACCAATCAATCCTGTCTATGTTTTTAAATGTTTATGTGCAACAGCAAATACATTCTGTCAGAAATGTGATCCCACCCAGGTTACGTATTTTACCGACATTCTGAGGAAAAGGAATGAAGTCTCAAAATGTTCTTACTGAATGCATCCGCAAAGCATTCACTGAAAACGTACTTTGCACAATATCCACTTGTGGACTTGAACATGATTCATGTTTTTATGATTCTGTTTAAGACTCAAAAATGAGGAAATTAAGTAGTTGAAAAAAATGTAACAAGGAAAAGGTGTATTGAAGAGTAAATGAATAAAATCAAATTTCTTTTATCAAATGAATATCTGGAAGATATATACAGCACATCTAGTTGTTGTTGGTAAACTTGAAGCCTTATATTGTGTTGGTATCATGTGTACTAAATCACAAGCTCCAGTGCCTCAGGTCATTTCCTACCACGCAGTTTTCTCCTCCGAGTATTAATGCTTTGCTTTGAACACAGCCTTCCCCCATTTCCTGTTCTTGGCCCCCAAATTGAGCCTCAGACATATTGTTGAGGCCTGCTGACCTGTAAAACACAGTTAATGCACCAGAAGCTTTGGTGGCTCTTGAGGAAATTAAAGACATGTTACTAAGGGGGACAGTGAATGAACATTGGCTGAATGCTGTGATTGACTGACCCAATATAACTGCAAATGCTTCTTTTTTTAACAGACACAGTTTGAACTATTTCAAACATCTCTCAGAAAAACATTTCACCAAATAAATTGCATCCAAAATATGAATATTAATTACACTGAACCTGTTCCTTTATGACAGCTTCTCTATCACTCACTGATGGTGACAGAGCACAGCTCGGGTGGTCTGTCTGTCTGGGCTTCAGTCCGGAATTGATCTGTGGACTGACTGGGCTGATTTATTGCACCAGAGACAAAGACCAGTGGTTACTAGGGAGGAAGAGATTAAGAGATGCTAAGCGCAGGAAACATGTACTAGTTAACCTATAAGATGATGTGGTGTTCTGTACATCCGTTTTGATAAGCTAAAGTTCGATCAGAAAATATGAATTTCTATTTATGATTAATCCCTTCAGTAGGAACTAATGGAATTGAGAGAGACAGTGTGGGGAAGTCTGAAATTATCTCGACTGAAAAATGTGAAAGTTGGGGGAACGTGGTTTGGTGGCAAAGCATGTGAACATATTGTGGCTGACTTTGAATAACCCAGTGAGTTAATAAGGCCCGAAAGGGACAGCAGGATAAAAGACTAAGGTCGATAGACTGGGTAAAAATACTTAACTCGTATTTAAATCTTGGAAGAAATAGAGAGATTGTTTGGTTAAACTGGATTATTAAAACCAGTACTATTCCTTCACTATTGCAATGTCACCCACATCCTTTTCCTTTTATTCCTTTTCTTGCTCTCTTCTGTCTCTTTGTATCTAATCCTTTTCTGTGCAATGTGTATGATGGCACCATCCCATTTTGCTCAATGAAATGCTTAACAAATACACAGAAAAGTTCAAATAAAAAATTATTTCCACAATTAAGAATCAAATTCCCAAGTTATTCATACGTTCAAGTTCCTGCTGACAAGAGAAACCTCCTTTTTTAAAGATGAGTACAGAATGTGTGAGAGCAGACAGGCCGGGCCTAGTGGGGCAGAGGAGAGCCCCCGGGCCCAGACACAACAATAAGCTCCTTTATTACAGGCTGACACTGAAGACAGCAGGGGCACACCCTGTGGGCTCCTCATGCATATCAACATATGGGACTACATGGAGACACATTCTTAGGCTCATAAGCAGAAACGAGAATAACATCCTAGAGACACTGAGTGGACACTGTCTGCAAGTCTGGTGCAAACAAAATAGCTCATGTTTCAACCAGTGGTTATTAAGTGCCCCAAAGACACACAAACAGCAGTTTTAATGTGCTGATGAGTTCAGGCTACCACTGAGGCAGATATACAGCACTAACATTAGCCTGAAGACATGCTTATCTGAGGTCTGGGATTTTTGAATGTCATCGGATGGAGACACAAGACAAGAGGAGAGGACTTCCCAAATTTGTCCACAGATGCTTATATAAAGATTGAACTTTTAGAGTTTGGTCTCAAAACAATTTGAATACATCAGAGAGGCTCAGCAAGATGGAAACAGAGTTTTAGTGTTAACTCTTAATTTTATCAACCCAAACCATGAAGCGTGGCAGCAGCACAGACAGGAGACTATAGTGAAGAGAAGAAAAAAGCAGATTTCTTCTCCATAGAGGAATCACTACCAGGAGTTCTTCAGAGATTTAATATGCGCTCCAAGAAAGATTAAAAAAGAATGGGACATCAAAGAATCACAGGCTGAGCTATTCTGACTCTTTGTCTCTAATGTGGTCCCTAGGGTTCAAGCTCCAAAACACTGGAGCTCACATTTCCCATAATGCAACCAATGGCGTCTCTTTGTCAGATCAACCCTGCCTGGTAAACAATCACACCTTTCAAACTCCATGTCCCAGTACAACACGCAGTTTGTCATAAATTTGGAGAGTCCGAGCTAAAGCTGAGATTAATTACAGCAGTCTGATGTCACCAGTGAAGACATTATAAAACTGTTTTCTGGCCTTAATGCCAGTTCTTTTTTCTTAATGACTATTCTTTTAAGGCCTCTATGAAATGGGCAATGGAAACTGCATGTTCAGTACTATACTCGTGGGTCCAACCAAAAACTGAAATGACTCGTGACAGTAAAAATCCACTTTTTTGCCTGTTCTACTCGCTCAAAGAGATGCGTGGAAGGGGCTTCTGTTCCAGAAGTGTTTCTCCCATGTCAGTTGGTCAACACAGAAACACAAGAGTCTCCTGGAAACTGTTATCTTACAGGCTCATTGTGTGATTTTGTGATCAGATCTGGAAACAGCAATGAGCCTCAGTCCAGACAACAGCATCGATACTGGACAATCCTGATGCTCTGTCTTTTCATTGTTGCTGTCTACTATATTGGTGCATGGCAACTACAGTATGTGTAACGTTAGGAAAAGATCATTGTCATGGTTTTAAAAAAAGCAAACATTAATTGCAGTCTGGATTAAAATGTGAACTCCAATCTGCTGCATATCAGACTTTCCATCATCACCCCCCACCACATAAAAGACACACCACCTCCTGCATTGCTATTGAAAGTTGGCACTGAACATAATTTCTAAGGATGCTGGGCTGGAAGAGGCCACTCAGAGCTGTCTCATGTGAGGTCTCAAATGATGAAAACACGCCATTTAGATTTTGCTCCCTATATGATGTCATAAGGGGGTTTGTTGAACATGTGACCTCTTCCGTCTCTTCAACAGCCTGACTGTCCTCGCCCACTGAAAAACTCCTGATTCCACGAAGCACACAGTTATGTTCTTCTGAGACGTGTGAGTGTGCAGAAAGAGGCTAGAAGCAGCTGCAGCAGCCATTTCTGCTATGAGGAAAATATTTTGTTTTTGGTCAGTTGAAAAATAGTTGAATAAAACCTTTAAGAATGTAATGATATTATTTCATGAGACCTTTAAGGAGTCAGCTTATTAACAGTTTTTAGATTCTTTATGTGGTAACATCACAAAGATATTTTTTGTCTTTTAGCTGACCAAACTGAGTCTTTAATAGTTGCGATGTGCATTGCATTTACATCATTCTGTTCGGTAAGCTCTCTGAAATTAAGTTTACCTTTGAAAACATTCATCATAAGCAACCCACATGCCAAGAGCAACTTTCTCAGGGACAGTCACCTGACAATGAAGTAAAAAAGGTGGGTAAAGATGGGTCGAATAAGGTTCTGCAAAAGATCACTAACGTTTCAACAAGACGCACAAACACAAATTCTAAAAAGAAGAAGTACAGTGAATCCAAAAGTGTTTCCACAAACATGCAGCCAGTCACAGAAAGAAGAATGGGCCATTGTTAGATCTCAGGATGCTTCAGCTGATGACCATCTCAGATGATAAATGTGAACAAGCTGTAGTGACATGACCTCAGAGGAAGTGGCTCAGAACACTTTTAACAGCTCTGACAAACTTCTGACAAGATACTACTTTTACCCATGTTTGTAAAATACTGTACATTTACAACTGGAAAAAAACAAATTGCTGATTTGATGCTGATGGATGCTGTTATCCCAATAATGCAATGTTGCTATGGAAATAAAGGAGCTATTTGCAGCTGGCCAAAGAGAAAAATGACAGCTGATGGCTGATGGTGAAGGCGGGCAGACATGGATCATGTTGACATATGAATGAGAGACAGAACTGTAATTCAATTGAAAAATAATATCAGCCTGAAACGAGTGCCTGTTGAGCTTAGCCAGACCACAGTGGAGAAGCACAAACTGAGAGCCAGTGCTGGCAGACAATAATCTGGACCATATCCGCCACAAACCACAAACTGTCCTACTGTTTTGAGTTACCATGTCCTGACCTGGTGACTTTGACTGATGATTCCACTTGGGGCAGGTAAGGTGCTCACCAGAACTTACAGTGGTCATTCTCTGAGACCATGAACTACCATAATACATTTCATAATCTGTCCAGGAGAAAACACCTCTGAACCAGGAAGTTGGACAGAGATGGACTGAGCAACAACACCAGCACGGGACCGAGTGCCACAGTAGCAAGGCAACAATAAACAGATATGTCTAATACTATGAAGATCAACACATAGCATATCATTTATTATATTCACACACAGTGGTGGAAAAAGAATTGTGATCCTTTACTTAAAGGCACAGTTCAACATTTTGGGAAATACACATATTCTCTGTTTTTTGCGAGAGAGTAATGTTGAGACACATATTGCTCTCATATCTGTGTGCTAAACTAGAGGTAGGATTAGCAGTTAGCCTAGCTTAGCAACAACTATCTCACTCTCAGAGAGAATGCAAATAACATTTCCCAAATTTGTTGAACCATTCCTTTAAGTACACACAAGTATTTTAATTGTTTGGTTGACGTGGAGGTAATTTCAATTACGTTTTTTTTTATTTCTTTTTATATTTATACTGATGAATACATAGTATTCTAAACACTAAGTTAATTACTAACCTTACATACAAAATTTCTGTCTGCAAACTGGCTGTAAAATGTAGTGAAAGTAAAAGTACTTTTTTTTTTTCCCTTTGAAATGAGGAGTTGAAGTTGAAGTAGTTAGTAAATTACATGTATGTTACATTTGTACTTAAGTACAGTGCTTGAGAAAATGTATGTCTGAGGCAAATAAAACAAACAAACAGTGTGCGTTGCCCCTGTGGCGTGTCTGACTGTTGGTGCTGGTGTGGTACAGCACAGCAGTCAGTAAGATGATACCACGGCCTGTTTTTCCTCTTGTGAGTTCAGAGTGCTTTCACACAAAACCAGATTCTGGTACACAAAGAAGTGACTGCTCACAGACAGCAACAGCTGGAGGACTTACCACTGGAGCAGTTGGAGCCCCCCCAGCCTGGCTCGCACTGGCAGGTGTTGGGGGCCATACAACGGCCGTGAACACAGCTCTCCGCACAATGAGCTGGACATGGAGGAGACAGGAAGACGGAGATCAGAGTAGTCACTCACAAAGATTTAGAAATATACATATCTGCATTAGAAATAGTCATGTAGAGGTTAATAAATAAAGTTTCAGTTTATACATTCCCACTTGCTGAGCTGTAGAACTAGGATGTGGCACTTGGATCTGACTTTCGTTATAAAATTAGAACTTGCAGCTCTACTTGGACTCTGTTGTGAGACTTGGCTTACTTGAGACTTCCACGTTTGAAGACTCGACTTGAGTTCATCTAAAACAGGATCAGACCACTTTGTTTAAAAGCCAGTCAGCCAAGGTATAAATAATCATTGTTTTCCAATCTAAATGGTTTTCTCTGGGACAGCAGTGTGGTTTTAACAGATCTTCAGCCAAATGTTTTGTTCACATGCATTTAAATGTTTTGTTTTCTGCTGCAAGAAGACACTAATCCAGATATTTAATGAAACCAATGCATTAACTACTGACTCAATCCAGAGAAAATCTACTAAATTTAGTCTTAATGAATTTCAACTTCCTTTCCAATCTGACTCCCATCTGGAAATGCCATACTGCCTGGAGAATCTGGCAAATCCTCCTTCCTACAGTGTTTTGTTGAGGCACTCCGTGAGATTCTCGAAGCGGCATGTGATAGTTTTTTATACAATAGAGCCTTTTCACACAAAAATAAATTCCCCTCTGAGTTCCTGGGGCACATTATCACAGCCCCTGCATGAATCAAACTGTGGTCTCCATCTCCACCAAAGTAAACACAAATTATAATTTTTTTTATCGCCAACTACTTCCACCATCATGACAACAGGCTCTGTGTTAACATAATGGTGTCTTTTACTGTCACTGCTGAACAACAGTTGTTGTTTTTGCCTTTGGCCACTGGGACTTCACACCTGTTACTGCCTACTGGCTACTGATAAAGAGGGGTGGGGGTAGGGGGGGGTACACTGGCCTCAGAGAAGACGGAGTGAGCAGTGTCACTCAGCTGAATCGTGTTTCCCAGTTTGCTCAGCATTTAGAAGCAGCATGTGATCACTGGTGACGATGATGTATGTTGTCCACCTTCAGCACAGGCGGCAAATGAGGCTGAGGATGGCTACTAGTCAACTAATTATCACGGTGAAAGAAGGTCGAGTAATGAAGTGATGAAGTCATATTAGAAAATTGGCTGGTAAAAGTGGCTGGTGGTTAGAAATTAAGTTTTGACCATCCCACAAATGTGTGTGTGAGAGAGAGCATGTGTGTATTTACTCACGAGCACAGATCTCTCCATTCTCGTAGAAGCCTGGGCAGCACTGGGACTTCCTCCTGTACATGGTCTTCTCTCCTCTACGATAGGCTGTCCTGTAGCTCACCCTGCACACAGACAGGAAGCGAGGTCATGGAACTAAAACATAAAATAAGATGTGTTTAACAGTAGCTCGTAATGCATGGCTTAAAACATTTCAACTTAATCCACTTTGGATCTATTATAGCTGATTTCACGTCAATGAGATCTCTTGAAAAGGACCCAAAAAGTTCAAGATGAAATATATTCATATATCTTGTATTTTATTTTACATTCAGTGGCCATTTTATGGTAAAATGCAATCCAATTCCTGTCCAGGATGTACCCCACATCTTACCCAATGCATGCTGGGACAGGATCTCGCCCCCTGCAACCCTGGACTGGACACGTAGGTATATGAGTGGATGGTAGATAGAAGGAGGGAAATATGCATGGACTGATATATTAGTTTAAATAATTCACTTACATCTGGATAAAATGAACATGGCAATAGATATTAGTTGTTTATGAAATAACTTCACTATTGCTTATCATATTGCATTGTTGTTTTAATTGCATTCAATGGGGCTTTGTATAAAAAGTTGGAGGAATATCATGTTTCTTGTCACACACCTTAGTTGCCTGTATCATGTATAAGCGAAACATTTGGTGGACTGAAAGTTCTCAGTATGTGGTCATAGTTGCTCATGAAGATTCATTTGTCTATACACCAGATACACAAGGTACAAGACGAGATCTTCACTGGCATGGATTGGTGGTAAAAACACTGTAGTATGCTTTGGAAAAAGATCGACAGGTAGGTGAGGTATACTGCAAAGCACAGAGTAAAGCACCACTCTCTCCACACTCACACGGACACATTCTCATCTGCATCAGGCCTCAGTGATGGGGTCCTCACCTGTGTCTGGTGCACTTGAACCAGTTGAGGATGTCGGTGCAGCTGGTGTAATAAATCTGATCAAAAGGATGGGCGTATGACTCCTGCACTGTCACTGAGTAACTGAGACCACAGGGAGAGAGAAAAGGGAGAGATATCAGGCATGAGAAGCAGAATTTGTGTGTGTGTGTGTGTGTGTGTTTATGTGTGCGTGCAGACATTTCATGCACGACATCCTACCACCCATGTTATCCGACAGGACACACCTCTGCTCCGCCTCTACAAACCACTGACTGTCTGACAGTTTGGCATTATTTTATGTAGAGTGTGTGTGTGTGTGTGTGTGTGTGTGTGTGTGTGTGTGTGTGTCAAGACAGGATTATACCCCCCACCCCTTCACCCCCCAACTGCCTACTGTACTCTGTGTGGCCCTGCATTTCTGTGGCTCCCATTACTGACTATTGCATACAGACTTGTGTCTCACAGCCAAATCAAAAAGACTTTAGGGGGGTGGGTGGCAAAGATTACCTTATGACTGCCTTGTGAGCTGGTCTCACTGCAAGCTCTTTGGAGGCATGCACTTTTTACTTCGGTTACTTACTGTGCATCACTTATGGCTGCAGTTAAAGACTATTTTCATTGCTGTTTATTCTTAGTTCCTATTTTTTGTCAATTATTTAATTTCAACATAACTAACACTAACCAGTTCCTGCAAGAGCCTGCAAAAAATGTGCAAAGGATAAAAGAATGCTTGCAAATTTGAATACCGCCATGATTACATAAAAAGCATCCTTTTCACAACAACTGTAATATCCAGCCTTGGTCCCAACACATGCTAAGGACTTTATTTTCTTCTCAGGTAGAGCTTACTCCAGCAAGCCTCTCCAGTTCAAATCTCAGCAAAACATTTGAATATAATAAACCATCTCTAACCAAACACATGAAATTAACAACGTGCTTTTCGGCACTTGTTGGGTCTTTACATGCCTAATTCAGGGCAAAAAAGCTACTTGAAAAAGGTTTCAACATCTGCCCTGACTACTGTCTACTAACTGTTACAGGAATGTTCAATAACAATTCATATTTAACTTCCATAATAGCAGCCAGTGATCAGGTAATTATACAGTGACGGCTGGTTTAATTTATGTTTCATATGTTAACTGTGAATTTTATACGACTACATATTCAAAGGTTATTGCAGTAAATGTTTTTTACACTTACATTGCAACTTGGGAGACAATTCTTGGGAAAGTTCTCAAGCAGCCCAAAGCAGATGGTTGTAATTCAGACATCAATTCATCAATATTTTTAAATACTCTAAATAATGGCCTTATTATATCCCAAAAGTTTTTTAAAAAAATTCTGGATATAACTATATAATTTGGTCTTAATCAAACGGAGAATAGAGACCGCACTGAGCAATCAGCATCGTTCTAGTTGACTAATTCCAACTAACTAATTCCAACTTTTAGTCAGTGCAAAAACTGAAAATGCTAAAAAAAAATGTGTTTACAGGCAAGCCTACAATTCGACATTTATAGAAAAAATTCTCAAAAATAAATTGATAATGATTGAATATTTACTTAATATTTGAAATTCAAAACTTTTTAGGACATTTGTTACTCCAATAAGTGTCTATTTACATAGTACTTTTCAGGAAACTTCCCGAAAAAACTCAATCATACTGACCCATAAAATGAACTGTTTGCATTTATTTCAATTTTCAACTTTGAGTGCACCTCCTTAGATCCTTGTTTGTTGCTTTCTCTTGTGTGGTTATCCAACCAACCCAAACCCTACCAAAAGCAAAAACTAATTCTGAGAATTGTTCTGCTTTCTCCTGCTGTTTGATTGATTGGTTTAATTTAAATTGCTATTGTTCAGAAAAAGAACAGCAGATTCATTTTGTAACACAATTTTCTCAAAAAATCTTGGTGGGAGTAAGACTTTCTTAAAAAGTCTAACTACCATCGTGTCTCCTTCCACCTTTCTACCCTCTTCACACTCTTGGCTTTAAGCTCTGAGCCTCTCTCTGCGTCAGTCTTCAAGACGACACAGAGGCAGGCTCTGAGTGCGTATGCAGCTGTTTCCTCAGATTAGCCGCTGAAAGGCAATATAGCTGGGAAATCTGCCTCCATCTTTCTTTCTGAGATGTAAAAGAACTCACTTAATGGATTTCCAAGCTTCCTTTTAATTCAGGAATTACCCAACAGATTCATTTCCCCTTATTAACACCTTTGTCTTTAAAGAGTGTCATTTTTTTTTGCAAAAAGAAAACTAATTGGTTAAAGTATATGAGAAAATGAATGAGTTTATGGTCCCAATCACTTGTTTCACATCTTCTTCTGTACAGCATATTGTTTTTTTGTAAACTATGCTTCCATTTAGAGTAAAATTGACGATAAAGCAGGATACGCTTTAGGAGACCAGCCAATCACAGACAAGTCAGGTCATGCCTAAATCTAACTAATCAGAGGTGGGTCTGAAATGAAAAAAATCAAGCATCATCACTTCTAGCTCCAAAAAAACTGTGACAGCCAAAACGACACATTCTAGGCTTCAGAACAGTAGTCCACAAACTAATGAGTGACTTCACGGTGGCTACATCCACTTCTTTAATACGGTCTATAGATCCAGCCTAAAAAACAAGCAATAATAATGATCAAAATGTTCCACTGGTGTCTCTGGCAAAGTGAACAGTGTGGTGAGAATTAACATACAACAAAACATAACATGCCAAAAACCTTACAGTTTATATTTGATTTTATATTACATTTATATCAAACTGATATTGAACTTTGATCTGCTGATCAGTGAGGAGGTGGTGAGATCAGTGGGAACTTGAACACAGCGTCAAAGGCCTTTAAAGAAAGCGTGGTAGCATTGTGACTGACCTCTCCCAGTGGCTGCAGACATTGGGATCCTCTAGGTTGAGAGAGGAAGTGATGCAAGGCAGGAAACAGAAGGCCACAGCCAATAGGACGGTCCTGTGGCAGCGCAGTGACACGGCCATCTCAGTCAGAGCTGCACGTTCAGACAGGGAAGGATGAGGAGAGGACACAGGTTAACAGTCTGCATCAGAGGGTTTCAGTTTGACAAAATATTATAAACAGAACAGATATTTAAACAAGGCTGTATGAATTTGACAAACATTTGACACACATCCACTAGGGATTGAAACCTTTTCTATTTGTTATAATTTTATGTTTCCTCATTGAGGTCTTCTCTTTTGCTTTTGTTTGCACAATCCGGTCAGAATGAGAATTCCTGAGGGCCTGTACGCTTTGCAATTTGCAGCATTCTTTCACCACTAAACACATTAGTCACACACACTTTCAATGGGAACCTTTAATTTCCAAAGTGGTACCTTTAGGCAAGAGTAAATGTTTGATTCAAACAAATCTGGCTCATATAATCAACAGTATTCAACACAGTTTTATCTTTACTGGCTATTGTGGAGGCACAAACATAATGAGACTCATTTCTTTTTTACACAGCTTTGGTATTTTGTTCACCACAATGACAGAAATCCAGTGGTGGTTCCACAGTGCTCTGATATTATTTCGATATTTCAAAGCATCTTGTAATGATAAGGAAGACCTACACAAGGCACGCACATTTTCTGTCTGAGTAGCAAAGCTTCTACAGATTGACAAAAAATCCAACTTGATTGACTTTAGCCACAAACACTGTACTCATTCGAAAAACAAATCAATAATTGAAATTAAAAACTATAATAGCATAAAAGCTATATAGCTGCACCATTCCATCAAATGGAAATATTCTACATGCTTAGAGTGTGTCGTCGGCTACACACATAAACATATTCATATACATGTGTTCTCTTTGGAAACTTAAGGATCTCTACCAGAATTTAAAATAAAGTTCTTTTGGTTTGAACAAAGTTTGTCTGTGTATCATAGTCTGACCTCTCAGTCCCTCCTTTCAACTTTATTTCTTTTTTAGAATATTCTACTTATTCATTTTCAATATTCACAGTATAACAAACAAAGCACAGCACAACTTAACACATTATATCGATTTAAGTATTCCACCATTATCAACAGTGTGCACTGGATTTACGTTGAGTGAGAACAAGGAAGTGCAAGTGTTGACAAAAGCTTGCAGGTTTTGATTTATTTGTTGGCTTGTTTACCACTTGAACCTTCCTCTTCCTCACTCATCAGGGTAACTGTGGTTGTCTGGCATAGAACTGAAGTGTATTGAAGAAGCATGAGGACACAGTAAACCCAATCTGTGCAGCCCCCCGTGCGTGTTTCTCAGAGAAATATATTCTACTGAATGGCTGTCTACTCTGTGAACAGCCTAACAAAGCATCTTGAGCATCAGTAGTCCTGTCACATCAGACAGACTGACAGACAGAGGACTGTAAAATAAACCCCAGGCAGGAAGAAGTAAACTAAACAAAAACCAGAACAACTGCAGTGATTATCTCACACATATCAGTGAGTTCACAGGGATGATCACCAATTTTTAAACAAAATATCTCCTCAGCTTGCAGATGGCAGTTATGTTTGTAGCAGTGACCCAAAGCATGCTTCATTTTGCACTTTGAGATTTGCTAATGTAAAGTGCTCTACAAATAAAATGCATTATTATTATTATTATTATTATTATTATTATTATCATTATTATTTGAGTTTTTCCATTCATTCCAGGCAACGATTGGTTAAGTTTCAATTCACTTCCATTCAGTAGTTTTAGTCCTGTATCGTTTAATATGGCAATACAGTGCTTTGTTCGACTGTTTGTTCGCTTACACTTGTTTATTTCAGTGAACTTTGTAAAGCACTGTGAGACAACTCTGTTGTGATATTGGGCTATACAAAATAAATTGAATTGAAGTGAATAGAATAGAATTGAATTGAATTGAATTGATTGGTCAGATAAGTCAGAATTCCATTACCATACAAAGAACAGTTTAATAACAAAAATGGCTGATATTGTGTTCACTTTGGTGGATGAACTATGTCAAACACGTTTAAAGTCTCTGCACTTCACCTCCTGATGAAATGAATGAAGACCTACTGTCAACAGTAATAGAAAGTATTTGTGATTTAAATTCAATAGGCTGCTAATAGAGTGTACACAGGGCACATACATGTAATTCATGACAATAACAACTGGATCTCATTTAGGTGAGCTAGATTTAAAGCCCTGCGATTGTGCATGCTGGCTGACTGTAACAGCTTACTGGGACAGATGTCAAATCTAACACACTCAAAGGATTTGCTACGACAGCCTTAGTCAAGTATGGCCAGTAGCTTGGCTCATGCTCATCTGTGAGTCATGTCACTGACTTTATGACTCCTCTCCACCTGCACTATTGTTGCAGTCTTGGAGCAGAGCCATAATTTATTATATTAGCAGGTGCCTTTCCTCAAATGAAAAGGACTGTATAGCATTTCGAGCTGGTACACTCTTCACCAGATTTAAGACCAGTAGGTCTCACCTGCAATGTCCAAAGAATACAGGTGTTAATCAATGGCATTCATTATCATCAAGTACAAAAATACACATACACAATATATAACTTAAGTCTTCAGAGAGTGAGTGCACACGCATAAAAGACTAAAACATCTAAATGGGCCGTGGAGAGAAATACAGTAGATAAAGTAAATGGAAGATTTAAGTACTCCAGACTGTACTTTTAACGTTAGCTCCTGTGTGGGGCGATTCATGACCTCAACACCTGCATCTCAGAGCGTGGTGAAATGAAAACCAGTCACACATCTACATGTCTGATGCACACCAATGTTACTATGAACTTGAATGCATAAAGGAGGACAGGGAAGAGAGAGGATAAGCTGAGGTAAAAGTTTCGTTGGAATTGGACGCAATAGAGGACATTTAGAATTACAAAATAAAACAGGCAGTACAGCCAATCTTATCGATGTTTGCTTATGTAGGTCATATAGATGCACCAGTATTAAACGGAGAGTGTTCCATAACCAGTTAAAAACTCCTCTTAGTAGGTTTAATACAATTCTAAGATGGCCATGTGTACTGTGTGCTGAAAATGCTTCTGGCTGCTATAATCACCTTCCTTCATAGTCTGACACAATCCCGTCTCAAGTTCTGCAGAGTTAGAAAACCTCAGAGGAGGAGTAATAACCTTTTTAGTGAATTGGTGAATTGATTCTGGTTCCAGTCAAATGGTCATTGTGATGGTAGTTCTTTGCCATGGAGGACAGCACAGCAAGCAATATTTCTTTCAATGTACAAATGATAAGATGGACAAGAAGCAATCCAAACCTACCCATTAAGTTTAATACCAATGCATTTTCAAAAACACTGCCATGGTCCTCAATGATGTGTGTTTATACATTACAAGAACATGTACACGATTAAAAATGATGAGAAAGACTTGTGTGTTAAGATCCAAAGCATAAAAGTATCAAACTTAAATCCCTAAAGGGATCTCAAGGATTTTTCTTTCTTCTTCCTAACTGGTACTGAAACAGCTGGTAACTACAGTGCAAGCCATAGCCACTTTATTACTCCAGCTGCTTGATGAATCTCCGTGTTAGTGAGTGAGCTAAACTCTTAGGGGCCAACAAAGTTAGCCCTGTGTCTTCTGGCTAGACCCTTTTGGAAAACGTTAGTTGATGGAGGAAGCCTGCAAGATGTCTCCAGTGGCTGTATGGCTGCTGACAGTGTGTCTGTAAAGGCGGTTTATGGGCCAGTGGGGCCAGACCTCTCTGGTTTCACTGAGAAAAGAGAGGGCACAGCTGCAGCCACCAACGCTGAAACCCTCCCCACCCAGGACAACTGCACTGCTGCACAAACAAGGACCATGCTGTGTGTGTGAAAGGGCTCCAGACACACAACCCTTAATGGAGCGGATTAGGCTGGACTGCACAACTTTGATACACTGTTCCAGGCAGCACAGTATTGACGCCTCTCTGTCCGCTCACAAAGGACTGCCAGGAACCGAGATCTGCTGTCTGAAGTCTCTCCAGGGCCAGACAAAAACTGCACTAAAGCCATGGACTAATATTAATTTGTAGACACATGCAGTTTGGGGGGCACGTTTTCTTGAGTGCAGGAAGCATCCAAATGTACCAAAAATGAGACATACAGATTTGTGTGATCTTTATTGCTAGTTTTTCCTCTGTCAGCGAATGCTTTAGTATTTGCTGAGAGCTTGTTATAGCTAACAGCTGATCACAGAGTTGTTTGTCCCCTCAGAGCTGATATGGCTATGAGGTGGCTATTTGCATGCACCTGCATGGCAGTGTGCTTTGTGTTTTTTATGTATAACCATAACATTGAAAATAAATGATTTTTTTCCTAGCTTTAAACTGATGCTTGTATGGAAACAACTACACTGGGTGGAAAGTAGCAATATATTAACATTTTCTGTGCAAAAGTTAAACCAGCAACAAGTTACTTTAACCTGCTTGGTCAAAACAACAGAGCAGTATGGCCACGCTATGGATGGATAAAAGTGACATTTATAGATGAATGGGTGCAGCAACAGCTCTGGAAACACAAAGCTTCACTGACCAACATCCATGTACAAAGTACAAATCAGCACACTACAACAATTAAGCGTATTTTTATGTCAATGTGTAATTTATATACACTGCCAAACTCAACTCTACTTTTATCAGCTAGTCGTTAGTTAGCAGTTTGAATTAACATGTTTTTTTCAGTCTAAGAGCAGAAAAAACACTTACTGGAATTATTATTTTCATTCATTTCAGTTTTCTGTGTAGTTTGTTTGTTTGACTTGGTGTGTGGGGTTCTTCAGGAAAGAAGTGGGCGTGAGTAACACTCTTTCCCATCAAGGCTCATTGGTTGTGCCTGACAAAACAACAGCTGAAGCTGATGAAGTGGGCCTACAGCTGACTCTAATGGATGTTGAGCAAGCCTGAAAAAGTACAGCTTGGACTGATTATAGTACACAACTCTGACCACATAGTGTTGACTCTGGCCAGCTGAGCCCATAATGTGCTAAAATGATCATCATACGGAGGATCTCAAAGAAACATTGGGAAAACAACCTCCCTGACTGGAAGCTACTGTAGCTGTGTTGCAGCTGACTCAAATATGGCTGACAATCACAACGAAATGCTTTACATGTGCGACACACTCCTTACTGTATGTATAAGTTATCAAATATTCTGTGATGACAGTCTCAATTGGAAGACGTAGTCACAAAGATTTCAATACTTATTAAAAGACTGAAACCTCTGAGAAAACACTGCATGCATCTATGTGTGTATTGTGTGTGTGTGTGTGTGTATTTCTTGCCTGGTCTTGTTGGCCATGCTGTGTTTTGGCTTTCATCTCACACAATCAGCTGTGTGTGTCCTGCAGTGAGAGCTGACTTTCCCTCACTCACTTTCACTGGGGAACACAGTATGTGCCATCCTGCAGTGTGTCTCCATGCACACGATCGCCCCAGTTATTTTAAGTCATTAGCTTCAGGCTTCAGTCCAGTTCCAAGAGTTAAGATTTAAATGACCTTACATGGACTGTACATGTAGGCTCTGTCTCCACATCACAGCTCGATTCCATTGCTTATTCTAATTCTAATGACGTTAATCACACAACGGTGTTTGTCAGCTGATCCATCAAAGATGGAATATTATTGCCCATGTAAACACATGTGAACTGCACCTGTTGGAAGCCATTAATTAGTTCTGCTCATACTGTTACTTTAGAGTGAATGACACATCAGCTCCTTTTCAGCATTTTTACTGGCAACATCAGTGCTTTCATTTTAACTGTCTTCTTCATGCCTTTTACTTCAACTGATACTTCAACTTCAATTAGCATTCACACTTCACTGAGACAATTCTTTCTGGGACTTACACAAGTAACGGACACTTCGCCTTTCAGTACTTTAATTTCGAATTGCCACATCAACTTCTTTTAGTTCTTCGAATCAATATGTGAATGTGTATATGCAACTCATATATATAAATATACTCCCTGTAAATAGAATTTTAGTTTTCCTTTTTAATTTTTCCTTTAGTGCTACTTTATATATATAATTTATATCTTATTGCTTATGTTCTACGTTCATGTTCTATTCTAATTAGTTTGTGTGAGTATAGAATGGATGAGACTATAATCCTGATATTGTATAATGACAATAATAAACCTGTGAATCCGTTAAGAGCTTCAGCTTCAGGTAATAATTCCCAACAACAACATCTAAAAAGCTCTAATCATTTAAGACGTTTAGTTTATTCAAAGTATGAGTAAGTTGAAAACTTTGACTTTTCAGTTTTACACCTGCAGCTTTGAAGGACATGCTGAGCCCTTTGCTACTAACAGACACACTGTTACACAACGTGATGGCATACTGGGAGTACTGGTTCACTCCACAGTCCGCCTAGATCCAGTGACATGTCTCTCAATACAGAAGACACCAAACATGAGCAAGTAAGACAAAAGGTCTGCAACACGTTCACCTGGTTGCAACTGACGGACACTATAAGTTTTCCTTGCAATTTCAATTTCACTTTTGCCTTTTGGCGGTCTGGAAAAGTGTGTGTGTGTGTGTGTGTGTGTGTGTGTGTGTGTGTGTGTGTGTGTGTGTGTGTGTGTGTGTGTGTGTGTGTGTGTGTGTGTGTGTGTGAGAGAGAGACAGAGAGAGAGAGATATTGGCAGGTGAAACTTATTAGACCCATTAAAGTCTCTCTTGGGTACTATCTGTTTTGCCTTTTGCCAGTGAGTCCTTTACTACTCTTAACAGGAACAGGTGGTGCACTTGGAAAAGCTGTATACTGCAATGGCATGACAAGGGGTCTGTGCACATCATATACAGATATACACATAATCGTACAGCTTTGTAATGCATGGTGAAAGTCCAAGGTTGTAGATTGCAAAAGGGCCCCAGTGGCATGTACTGAAAATCTCTTATAAACCCTCAGAAGTCATGAAGGTGGAGAACACACCAGCAATGAAACAGAAATCCGACAGATGCTCCAGAAATGTAACAATATGCCACAGAAACACGTCCAAAGGAAAATACTCACATTAGTCATTCTAAGAATTGTGGCCTTTCTTGCTACCTATTGCAAACTTTGCACTTACTACATATGTTTGGCAAACAACTTTGCCTGAACAAGTAGTGTAAGCCTGCTGAAGCTTTCAAAATGAACTTCAATTTAACATTAATTTCTTCATTTATTTCTTTTTGAGTCTAACCAAAAATAAATGCAAAGAACTCCCTGGATTAACTATTGTTGAATCTACATCCAGGGCAAGCTAGCTGCCTAACCAGCTGTTCAAAGCTTCAGGCGCAGGTTCAGTTCCAGTTTGGTTGTTCCCAATCCCATGAGTCTTAGCCACAGATGCACTCCTCATAACCTCTTGTTTTAGCTTTTCAGAATGATTGTTAAAAGAAAGCCTCTATGGCAAACATTTTCTGTTCAAGGCTACTGGAACAGAGCCTTGCCTGAGGGAGGGATGTGACTGTTGTTTTATTAGACATAAACCCTTTTCAGACATGGAATGCTAACACTTTTGGTTTCATGCATCTGCTAAAGAGAAGGCTTTTTGTCATAGACAGACGTGTGATTTGCATCAGTGTTCATTCCACAGATATGTTTCTGCTTCAGTCATTTAACATTATTGATGAGATGCGACCCAGTAACACACACAAAAATCCCAGAACATGGGGGGTTACTTCATATTCTGATGTCAGCGAGTGGTGGAAGAACTACAGAGAGATTGCTACTGGCAAAAAACTTTAAACTTTAAAAACTTTTTAGATTCACAGCCTGATTACCACCCACCTCCAACACATATCAATACATGGCAAAGGAAAAGGAAGACATGTAGCCCCCGTGAATATTCTAAATATGAAGAAATTCAAATACACCTGCCATTCAGTAAGTCATGAAGAGCAAATTGAAAACAAGCCTTAAGAATGTATCTTCATTTAAAAAGAAATAGCTTTGAAGAAATGAAGCATCTCCTCTTACATGATTACACATGCACCAAAGCTGTAGCACTAACTGCTAACCTGGACTTTTCATGGCGACGTCCCTGAGGAACACCATGACCCATGTGCTGGACACACTCACACCTCAGATCCTGAAAAACATCTGTTTCTTTAAAGCAGAAGCAGTTCACTCCGGCATACTGTATGTTCTGACTCCTGTTCTTACACTGCACACCACATTTTGGGTTTAAGTCAGTGCAGGTGAAACACATGTGCTCAGATACATTTTGCAGACACAAAACATACAATGCAACCTGTTGGTCCATTAGGGTACACTTTCTTTTTCACAAACAGAAACAATATTTGCAAGTGCAATATTTACCAAATACAAGCCAACAAACAAACAAAAAACAAAAATCACAGTCAAGTGTGCCCAGCCCAGTGCGCCTGGGGCGTGCCAAGCTGACTTTTGGTCATTTCATGGCTTAGATACCAATGTGGTGCAGTCAAGGAAATCTGTCAGTGCACCCCTGCAAAATGCCAGTGCAAGCTATTTCAAACTTTATTTAAACTATAGAAATATAATCGCACAGCGTCAATACATCAGCTACAAAGGAATGACAGCATATCTTCCATCAAGACACTGTGTTGCATGACTGTAAAGTAAAAGAAGGACTGCTGCACCCAGTTTTGTTCCCAGAAAATCTTCCCTCCTAAAATAGTCAGACTTTGTGGCAAAGAGCAGTTTGGATTCTGTTTAGTGGCGTACCAAGGATTTCTGGGATCTCACTGTCAGCGGATGGGAGAGGTAGTGGATGTAGGTCATAACTGTCAGTTTTAGAATTTAGAGGTTTTGCCTTCCTGAGGTGCAGTTTATGGTTTGATTTTCAGTTGTAGTTCTGTGTTCTTGAAATGTGATATTCATGTTTTCTAGACTCAGTTCTGTTTGACTTTTTGGCCAAAAAGAAAAATGAATTCAACATTTCCTAGCAACATTTTCAACTAACGAACAAAAGCAGCATTTCTCCTGTCAGCTGGATACATCAGACCAAATGAAAAAGTTCTTGTCTATGTCGACTGGGGGAATAAGCTATGAGGTGAGTGCTGCTACAGACAGCAGTTACTTATCCTGCTCATTGCTTAATTAATATAACAATGAGAGGAAGAAAAAGTGTGATCATTCCACCTGGTCCGCCTTACAGACAATGTCAGAATGTTAGAAAGCTGCAAAAACATACGTCATTCATTTTAATGTTGATGTATTTGACATGTGCAAATCATCAAATATATGACAGTTTCCCCACAGCCATATATTTTGCAGGTAAAACCAACCTAATAACTAACTACACGTCATTAACAGATCAGATTTTATTTTCTCATCCCTCTAAAGTGGATGAATAAAATCGTCAAACTACAGTACACATGCCAGTCTCACAGATGTGTTGTGTGGGACTTAAATATCTTCCTTCCACCTCTGCTTGGAGAGGCTGTGGAGTGTCTCACAACAACAAGAACAGAGCAAAAAGCTATGGATCACACTTTCTTCACGCCGATTGCAACTAAAACAAAGTCACTGATGAATGATGATTGTTCCTTATCCACTGAACCGCGGTCCAGCCATGATCATCAATATCAACATGTAAACAGATCACAGAAGCACACTGGCTGACCCCGGGGAGGGGGTGGGGGGGACTTTTACCTTTTCTATGGGAGACTAACGATCCTGGCCCGGCTCATGGGTCCGTCCTGGTGCTGATGGAGATATATCCACTGTTTACTGATGGGGAGGGAAAGCAGCAGTCAGCCTCCTGAAAGCCCACCACACATGAAGCGCAGCTCATCGGACGTGAGTAGCAGAGTTCCGTCGGATGAGACTGTGGACTGTGAGGGGGGGCACACACTGACACCCCCCACCTCCTCCTCCTCCTCCTCCTAACACGGGCCCTGATGACATCACCAGCCTCTCCACCAATGACGGGCTGTCAGCGTCCTGTACGTTCAACTGCTGCTCAATACTTCTATCACCTATCTGTGAGTAGAATATGACTGAGTAAAGCAGATCTTCCTTTTTCATTCTGACTTGTTCAAAGTCAAAGTTTTGTCTGTCACAGAATGCTGTATAGCTTTTGTTTTAAACTTTTTTTTATAAAAATGATAATGTTCCTTCTGCATCATGATCTGTGGCCGTGTAAGTTCCCCTTACTTGATACATTTGAATTCATATTGTTTCATTTGCTTATAAGACCTTTATTATTTCAGTTCACTCTGTGCTCACATGGTGCAACAACCTAACTTCAAATTCCAGCCTGGTAGAGCTGGTTATTCCGCTTTGTGTTGCCTCCACTGTACTGTGTACTAAATGGGAACTTGCAGAAGACAGGACAGTACAGAGGTACTCTAGCAGGTCTATCCAGCCAAGGTCTTAACTTTAAATCAAATAAATCCTCCCACCATTCTAAATAATCTATTTGGAGATTGTATACAATGGCTTTATTAATGATTCAAAAAATGTACTAATTGTGTGTAGATCAGTTATAAGCCCTAAATAAGAATATCCTTGTGTTTGCCGGGTTGAGATTAATTTAAACATTCTTGCTCTCTAATAAGGCATCAAATCTGTAGTTCCAAATGTTATAACACTCATGAAGGGTCCAAGTGTGCAGGTGTACATTTTATCAAGCTGTTCATAAGCTTTTGGTCCTGATGCTCTGCAGCCCTTCCTCAAAGATGATGTGGTCAAACAGCACAATTATGTTTTCCTGATAACTAAGGAGCTAAAACAAAAAAAAGGCTGATGCTGCAGGGGACAAAGACCAAAATGCCTCAAATGGCTCACAGTGTCTGAATCCTCCTTTCCAGAAACAGTCGGAATATGACCATTTTTCTGAAACCATTTGCATTTTTATGAGATAGTCAAGTACAACACCACAAATACTTCTGAGGAGAGGCTGTGTTAAGTGCGCATCATTATCCTCACGTGTATGAAGCACTGTGAAGCATCCAACAGAAATCACAGACAATAGATTAGATAATGTGTCCTCAGCAGAGATCCTGACAGTAAAAGCAGTCAGCAAAATGTGTGGAAAGACTGAACTCTGCTGTTTATTACCCCTTTGACTCTGCTGCCACCTGCTGGTTTAGACCTTCTCCACAACTCGTCAAAAACAAGCTGCAGTCTGATTAAATAAGAAAATCTGAGTTAAATCCAAACGACCTTCCACCAACTAAAAATGTAAAGTATTGAATCATTATTTCATCCTTCCTCAGCCTCTACGCTACTAAATAGGATGCGCACTTATCTTCGTTGTTTTCCCTTTAACAATTATTAGAAAAGGTATTTGCAGTCAAGATTGACAAGAACAAATTGATGTAAATGATTATGACCACTAACAACCTCTAGCGAAGAATCAATAGCTGTCTGCGTTTTGATGAAACCGAAGTAGATTCGTGGAATGTACACTTATAATCTGAAAAAGTGATTTTGTTAAACTACTACTTTTAAAAATTAACCCGGTTGCGAGCCCTCCAAATCTGTTGGGAAGCTTTTATTCTGAAACAGAAAATCTGAGCGGAAGTCTACTTTTGATTAGAGCAACCTGCTGGTGGATAATTAGCCTTCAAAATAAAATAAAACACCCAGCTCTTGCTGTGAAACGTATCATTAATTAGATAAATCATTGTTGCATTAGACCTTGAATATATTTTCTATTGATTTTAAATAATGGCAACTGTACGAAAATGAAGGCTTTCAGGACTAGAGTTCTGCCGATTTCAAGAAATTACGTTTTATTCTGAAAAATGAAAACCCCGACTGTAGTCCTCTTGATCTTGCTAATGTAACACAGACACGGTATGGTGATGAGTAACCTGCCTCTTGTATGAGGAGGGACCGTTAAGCCGCTGTGAAGTTGGCTTTAAAAAGATACGTCTAAACGTCGGTGTTTAAGTTGACGGTGAGTCGGGAGCGGGCTAAAGTGAGCTAACAGTTACCGTTACAGTACCGTGACGTGTTAGTGACTGACGTTAGCTTATCCCACACGGTACAGTGGTAACGTTAACCAGCAGCCGCGAGACTCCGGAGGAGGAGGAGAAGAAGACGAAGGGACGCTAACGCTACCCGGGAGTCGGAACATCTGGACGATTCTACGCGGCTTGTAACGGGAATGGAACTTTGCTATAAAATATTTGTACCCTGGGGGGGGCTGTGGTACGGTTCTGAGTTACAGTTTCCAATGGGACAAGAGAGCTTTGTGGATGGGGCTGACTATTCTGAATGGGGTGTATGTTTTTTTAGGTCCACGAATTGAGCTATCAGAGGTGGGAAGTGTATTTTTCCACCTATAATGCTCCTCAGAGATGTTGGATGCCCCTACACGTCAGCACGTCCCCAGACAACGGCAGCATTCATACATGTAACTCACACCGTCCACCGCACGGCCGAACTCTTGGTAGGGTGAACAGCAATGGCTTTGAAATCGAGGAGACCGTGGACGACCGTGATTTTCGGCGTCTTTCTCGGATTCACCGCGTCCTCTTGGCTCATTGTACCTCAGGTTCTGGAAAGTAAAAGGAAAAAGTCGCCCGAGTGTTTGTTCTACAGGGACTCCTCCGCAGGTAAAGGTCCTGGCATCCTGGGGAACAGCGCGCCTGTGAGAGACCGGGACAGCCCGCAGGCCAGTCAGGAGGAGGGCAGGACACTCAGGACTGGGAACAGTAGCGGAGACACCGGGAGACCCGTGAGCACACCGCAGCATTTCCTTTATGTCGGCGTGATGACAGCCAAAAAGTACCTGCGGACTCGCGCCGTGGCTGCGCACCAGACCTGGGTGAGTTCCATCCCCGGGAAGGTGGAGTTCTTCTCCAGCGCCGGCTCTGGCGCCGTCCACGTGCCCGTCCCCGTCCCGGTGGTGTCGCTGGCAGGTGTGGATGACTCCTACCCGCCACAGAAGAAGTCATTCATGATGCTCAAGTACATCCACGACCACTACCTGAATAAATACGAGTGGTTCATGCGGGCAGATGATGATGTTTACATAAGAGGTGATTATTTTGAGAATAGTAAAGCTGATAGCTCCTGTTTGTGTGTGTGTGTGTGTGTGTGTGTGTGTGTGTGTGTGTGTGTGTGTGTGTGTGTGTGTGTGTGTGTGTGTGTGTGTGTGTGCGCGCCAGAGTGAGAGAAATACACCCGTGTGTAACCCCCTATGTGTTTTTGAACATACCAACTTTAACCCTCAACAAAATGTAACCACATTTGAACAAATTTTAAAGGCAGGGCTGATTTAACAATCAGGCAAACCCCAGACCCTCAGGTGTCATATGCCTCAAGATAGGCTTTGCATTATGCATTATGCATTATGACCCTGATAAAGACCACAAGTTGGTCTTATAATAAAGCTGTTCTACTGTTATTCTACTTTATTCTTTACTCTATCAGGAGTTTTGACCTCTTCAGACTTTCTCTTTCTGCGTGCAGCTTTAAAGAAGATGACGCTGTGTCAGAGATCCCCACTCTGCTTCTTTGTTGTTGCATTATTGCCTCTGCTGTGGAGGATAATTCTGTTTCACAACATCTTTGGTCTTATCTCTGTAGTTGTGGCCATCCATCCTATTGGTAATAACATTATGCTCACCAGCTTAATTGATGAGATATGGGAGCATGGCCACCAGATCTAAAAGGGAAAGGGTCAAGAAACATGAGCTGTCAGACGATCAAGTTGGAAACTGCCCCCAGGTAAAGGCAGACAGACCTATCCATCACAGTTCACAGACGTACTTACTGTTTCAACAGTGACTTATCTGCAGTTTTCCTGTGCAGTGTTTTAGGTGTAGCTCATTTTAGCTTTACCCCCAAAACCAGCTAAACTACTGGTTTGTTTCCAACCTGTCTGATCATCTGACTCCTCGGCTTCTCGCCCCGTCAGTCTTTGTTGTAGTGATGTCACCGTGTTCCCACATCTCAGCAATTACATAAGTTAGGACATTTGTAACATAGTTAATCGTAATGACGGCCAGAGCTAAATGAGGCTCACCTTCTGATTAAGCTGAACCACCTTTTAAACTTGTATTTGCATGAAACAATAGATAACATAATAACAATATATCATCATTTTGTTAGTTTTCTACTGTAGTTTATTTTGATTTTACTGTTTTTTTTACATGTTTATCCTAATTTTCCAAGTTTTGAACCTGACCCTGCCCAGAGTGACTGTGTTATGAAAAAGCCTTTATCCCACTTCACCCTTTGCCAGGTGAGAAACTGGAGTTGTTTCTGCGGTCCCTGAACAGCAGCAAGCCCCTTTACCTCGGCCAGACAGGCCTGGGCATGGCTGAGGAGCTGGGCAGGCTGGCCCTAGAGCCTGGAGAGAACTTTTGCATGGGAGGCCCCGGGATGATCTTCAGTAGAGAAGTGCTACGCAGGATGGTCCCTCACATCAGTACCTGTCTGAGGGAGATGTACACCACTCATGAGGATGTGGAAGTGGGCCGCTGTGTGCGACGCTTTGGGGGAACACAGTGTGTGTGGTCGTATGAGGTAGATCTGCTTTCTGTTCTTTCAGGTTCCCAAGGAGTCTGTATTCAGTAACAGTGAGGGAAGTTGATCGTTTAATTCAGAACTGAGAAACAAGGAGGACTAGTTTTCATCATGGAAGCCCTCCTATTTAGTTATGCTGTGTCACAACCCAGCTGTTAATGTGCATACACAATGTTCTTATTACCAATAGGCCAAACGTACGACAATAAGATCCAATAAACCAAAATTAGTAAGTTACACTTTATTGTAAAATTCAGTTTCACAATTAGTTTCGACCTAAATGTGGTTTATGCCTTTTCACTTTAAGTTAGTGTAATTAGGTCATATAGTTTTTTAATTTGTTATTTGAGTGGTATGAGTACGCAGTAAATGTGTAATGAAAAGAACGTTTTGATTAAAGGCACTGTTAGTTTAGTTTGATCAAGGTGGCAATGGGGTGTGTTGTTTGTACTGGTACTAGGACACCATCTCTGCTCTTATCATGGTGTTACAACTCTTTCGACAGATGCAGCAGCTCTTCTATGAGAATTATGACCACAACAAGAAAGGGTTCATCGAAGAACTTCACAGCAGCAAGATCCACAATGCCATCACCCTCCACCCCAACAAGAAGCCTGCATACCAGTACCGGCTGCACAGCTTCATGCTGAGCCGTGAGATCTCAAGGCTTCGTTACCGCACCATCCTGCTCCACCGCGAAGGCCTGATTATGAGTTCCCTCAGCGATACAGAAGTACTGTGGGAGGACCAACAGCTGGGGTCCCCACCTTCCTACATGCTCTATCAGCCCAATGAGAGAAATGATGTCATTGAGTGGGATTTCCTTACTGGCCGCCATATTTATTCTGCTGTTGAGAACAAGATGGCTCGACAAAGCCTTGGCAACTTGTTTCGGACTGCATTGGAAGACATCATACTCCAGGTCATGGACATGATAAATGAGAATTCAAAAACACGTGGCCGTGTAATTGACTTTAAAGAAATTCAGTATGGCTACTACAGGGTGGATCCAATGCATGGCGCAGAATACATCTTAGACTTACTGCTTCTGTACAAGAAACACAAGGGCCGCAAAATAACAGTGCCTGTGAGGCGCCACGCTTACCTTCAGCAGTCTTTTAGCCGACCCTTCTTTATTGAAACTGAGGCGTTAGATGTGGCCGAACTAGTGACTGCCATCAACTCTGAGTCCCAATCCCTGTCTTTTCTATCCAACTCTTTGAAATTCTTGTCACCTTTCCAGGTCTATGAATCAACCAGGGAAATGTGGGAGCAAAGCCAGAGAAAGGTTAACATCCTTGTCCCATTGTCTGGTCGCTATGACACCTTTGTCCACTTTATGGAGAACTTTGAGAAAGTGTGTTTGATACCCAAACAAAATGTTAAGCTCTCCATCATTCTGGTGGACAATGAGAGCAACCAGAACAGAGGAAAACACAGTCAGTTAATCAAAGAGTACTACAGGAAGTATCCCAAAGCTGACCTGTCCATAATCCCCATGACAGGCAACTTTTCACGAGGACTGGCTCTGGAGCTGGGCTCCTCACAGCTTGATAATGACACTCTCCTCTTCTTCTGTGATGTTGATCTCATCTTTAATGTTGATGCCTTGCAGCGCTGCAGAGACAATGCTGTGCAAGGGACACAGGCCTATTTCCCCATTGTCTTTAGTCAGTACAATCCCAAGATGGTGTATTCTGAGAAGGCTCCAAGAGAAAACAAATTTGTGCTCACCAAGAAAAGTGGTTTCTGGCGAGATTATGGCTTTGGAATCACGTGTGTTTACAAGAGTGATTTACTAAAAGCTGGAGGTTTTGACACCTCGATCCAAGGCTGGGGATTGGAAGACGTAGACTTGTTCACAAAAGTTATTAATTCTGGTTTAAAAGTGTTGCGCAGTCAAGAACCAGGAATTGTCCACATTTATCATCCTGTTCACTGCAACGTAAGTCTTGAGCAGAAGCAACACAAAATGTGCCTTGGGTCAAGAGCAAGTACCTTTGCATCAACGATACAGTTAGCGGAGCTGTGGCTGGAGAAACACATAGAGGCGGGGTATAACAGAACTTCATCCTGATGTTCCAGCCTCATGGACTCCTTCATGCAAGTTTACCTCAGTTCTGC
The DNA here is from genome assembly GCF_042242105.1 of Pempheris klunzingeri. Classification (NCBI taxonomy): domain Eukaryota; kingdom Metazoa; phylum Chordata; class Actinopteri; order Acropomatiformes; family Pempheridae; genus Pempheris; species Pempheris klunzingeri. The sequence continues at coordinate 10,739,165 of NC_092030.1, read as the reverse complement.
TTGAATGCAGACAGCGATGGACTTTGTTTGTTATGGTGTGACTGTGGATCAGAGGTCTTCAGAGGCAGGGCAATTTGATCTAGAAAAGAACCCAAGACTATCCAATTCAAAATGCATTTTTGCATTTTGCCTTAGGGTTTGGGTTGGAGTAAACTCTAATTCTCTACCAGTGTCATTTTTATTCACACATAAACGACCTCCAGAAGTCACCAAATGATGACCCAAAGACATCAAAGGCAGAAAAAAATAATATATTACAGTCGAATCATAGTGATGGTGAAGGTTACACACAAAGTGCTGCTTTAATGTGTTGCAGGTTTTAGTATGCAACAGAATCACAGCTTGCACCTCAGTTAACCAGAGAATTGAATACTTTAATGTGGATGGCTGCTGTGCCAGGAGCAGCACCGTCATGCTGCATTACACAACCTGTATGTCTGGGTTGATGTTCCTGTATGTGCAAGAGAGAGAGAGAGAGAGAGAGAAAGAGAGAGAGAGAGAGAGACCGCTTTAATGTGCAACCTTAATCTCCATGTGAATTTTTAGAAATTCTCTCCTGCAGACCAGAAGCTGAGGCTGTTTGGTCATTTAGCCTGCTCAGCTATTTCTCTCATTTCCACTCTCAAAGCCTTTTTGTTTCTCTCTTACGTATGATTGACTTCATTTGTTGACCTTGTTTTTATTCATGCCAAGCCATGGGGATCCAGCAATTCACTACTGTCCTGAGTGTGCATCCTACCATTATCAAAACAGTCGAGAACAGTTAATAGAATGTTTACAAGGTGCATAATACACTGTTTCCCATAAAGTTGGAATAATTTTGTTTTCCCCCAATTTTGTTAAAGCCTGAATACACAGTTTGCAAAGGTTAATTGTGGTTTAAGTTTCACTGTGACATGTTTGGAAGAGTTTGATCAATAAAGTTGAGAAGATATACACTTTATTTATCAAGAATAAATCACATTGTCACAATCATTTCATGAGAAGAGGTAAAAAAACATTTTATTCCAACTTTATGGGCAACAGTGTAGTTATCATGATCATGGCATTTGTCTTTGTAAAAGTGAAGCAAATGTTTGTTGGATTGTTGGACTATTGACTTGAAAATTACAAAAAATGTCTTCTACAAATGCCAATGTTGGAATGTGGAGGGAGGGGATTCAGATGCTGTTCCATGGTACGAGCAGTTCATTGGAAGCATAGTGATCCCATTAAAGTCACAGGCACAATGAGACAATCTCTAACATAATGAAGCTCCGCTCAAGACAGTAGTTGCATTTGATTGGCTGACTAATGTAGCAAATCATTGTGTCAAAATGTTGGCTTGTCTCTGGTTGTGTCATTTCCAAGGTTTTGGACAGACCCGACACCTGCAGTGATTTCAGTCTGGACTGAATAGATTTTTTATCACTGCCACAGTTATTACAGCGTTTTCCACTTCTGCCTCAGGACCACGTTACCAGCATTGCATCCATTTTCTTTTATTAATATGATAGCCTACTGCCTATTGTGAAAAGGAATAATAATTGGAACAAGCTCACAAAACAGCTTTAAATTAGCCTGGTTTCTACCAAAGGGTGCTGCTGCACCCATGACAAAGTTTTTCCTGGAAACTCTACATACCAAATTATTTACTTTTAATAGGAAACTTTTTTTGATCTACCATTTATCATAATGCAAGACTAAGCAATTATTTTTGTCATGAGTACAGCAGCTGTTTTCAGACGTTTGATTGGCAGTACACAAATAAATGTGAAATGCACCTGTAAAATAGCAGATTACTTTTAGCTTTTATGTTACAGTTTTTATTTATAAAAGAAAGAGCTTAAAGCTTTACAGTGTTCTACACACCATAAACATTCATCCATACACATTTTCAGTTTCACATTTGTACGGAACAACACTGCAGGAAAAATGATCTCATTAACAAGAAAACTATCTCACGATCTTAATTACAAGGTATGTTTTTGTTTCCTTTTGGGAATGCATTGCACTTCTGTCAATTTCACTGTGGTGGGTCATGTGCATAGATTCTGTCAAGAGTTAATGGTTTCGTTACCAAAGTGTAATTGCTTTAAAGTCTGCTAGCAATAACAACTGCTAAAGTAACAGCTGATTATTTATAATAAATGTCTAACTACATATATCCGTTCAGCGTGGTGTAACTATAATATATTAAGTGTGTGCATCCTTGAGTGAAAGAACATTTCAGAGTAAAAATTAATCAAAGACACTTTAAGATGCTTAAATCGACCCATTTAAAGTTGGTGCACGGCCACTAGTATTCAAAAGCAAATCAATCAATCAATCAATCTTTATTTATATAGCGCCAGTTCATAACAGCGTTATCTCAAGACTCTTTCCATAAAGAGCAGGTCTAGACCAAACTCTTTAATTAGAGAGGGAGCCAACGATTCAGGAATTCCAAATTAAGGATTCCAGAATCCCCACATGAGCAGCATCAGATATTATATTAGGACACAGTGGCAGGAAGAACTCCCCTTTAACGGGAAGAAACCTCAAACAGAACCAGGCTCAGAGGGGGGGGGGCTTTCTGTTGGGTCTGTGTGGAGGTTGGACAGAGAGAGAGAGAGAGAGAGAGAGAAAACAAACAGCAACCAACATACTAACAACAGCTATAGCACTGACAATAGGAATGTGACTAATAAATGAGCACTATGGTAGCATTGAAAAACATGACGAGTGGCTGACATTCCTCAGCAGTGATTCATGCTGCCAGAGAACCACAGCAGGAGAACCAGGACCAGGATCCACAGGAACCAGAGAACCACAGCAGGAGAACCAGGACCAGGATCCACAGGAACCTGAGGGATGAGAAAGCACAGAAAGACTCCGAAACCAAGTTAGTAACAGACATTCAGCATGAGACATGATGGAGAGGAAGAGGAGGAGAGAGGAGCCCAGTGCATCATGGGAGTCCCCCGGCAGTCTAAGCCTATAGCAGCATAACTAGGGGCTGGTCCAAGGCCTGATCCAGCCCTAAACTATAAGCCTTATCAAAAAGGAAGGTTTTTAGTCTACTCTTAAATGTAGAAAGGGTGGGAGCCTGATAGCTGAAAGCTCTGGCTCCTGCACTACTTTAGAGGACCAGTAGGCCTGCATTCTGGGAGCACAGTGCTCTAGTGGGGTAGTATAGTACTATGAGCTCTTTAAGATATGATGGAGCCTGACCATTAAGAGCCTTGTAGGTGAGGAGAAGGATTTTAAACTCTATTCTAAATTTTACTGGAAGCCAATGAAGAGAAGCCAGTACAGGAGAAATATGGTCTCTTCTCTTAGTTCTCGTCAGAACACGAGCAGCAGCGTTCTGGACCAGCTGGAGAGTCTTAAACGACTTATTGGGGCAGCCTGATAATAAGGAGTTGCAATAGTCCAACCTAGAAGTGACAAATGCGTGGACAAATTTTTCTGCATCATCTATAGACCAGATTTGCCTGATTTTAGCAATATTACGTAGATGGAAAAAGGCAGTTCTGGAAATCTGTTTTATGTGGGAGTGAAAGGACAAATCTTGATCAAAGATAACTCCCAGATTCCTCACAGTGGAGCTGGAGGCCAGAGTAATGCCATCCAGAGTAGTTATGTTAGAAAATAACATTAACATCAACAGTTTCCACAGTAGACAACATAATATCCTAGATAAACCTCATTGTTGATAATGAATGATTATCATCATTTTGGATCAATGTAGCCGCAAGGAGGCACAAGCCAGTGTCTTATTGTGCCGGTCCCAAGCCCGGATAAATACAGAGGGTTGTGTCAGGAAGGGCATCCGACGTAAAACTTTTGCCAAATCAAACATGCGAATCGAATCCATACCAGAACGGTCGAGGCCCGGGTTAACAACGACCGCCATCGGTGCTGTTCACCTACAGGGTGCCGGTGGAAATTGGACTACTGTTCGTCGAAGAAGGAGAGGAGGAAGGTGTGTTCGTAGGAAGAGAGAGAAGAGGAACGCCAAGAGTCTAGGACTGAGAGTAGGGACTTTGAATGTTGGAACTATGACAGGTAGAGAGTTGGTTGACATGATGCAGAGGAGGAAGGTAGACATACTGTGTGTCCAGGAGACCAGGTGGAAAGGTAGCAAGGCTAGAAGTTTAGGAGCAGGGTTCAAGTTGTTCTATCATGGTGTAGATAGGAAGAGAAATGGAGTAGGAGTTATCATGAAGGAGGAGTCTGTTAGGAATGCCCTGGAGGCAAAAAGAGTGTCAGATAGAGTGATGAGTCTGAAGCTAGAAATCGAAGGTGTGATGTTCAATGTTGTTAGTGGGTATGCTCCACTGGTAGGATGTGAGCTGGAGGAGAAGGAGAAATTCTGGTTGGACCTTGATGAAGTGATGCAGAGCGAGGGAGTTGTCATTGGTGCAGACTTCAATTGACATGTTGGTGCAGGAAACAGAGATGATGAGGAGGTGATGGGCAGGTTTGGTATCCAGGAGAGGAACACAGAAGGACAGATGGTGGTTGACTTTGCAAAAAGGATGGAAATGGCTGTAGTGAATACTTTCTTCCAGAAGAGGCAGGAACATAGAGTGACCTATAAGAGTGGAGGTAGGAGCACACAGGTAGACTACATCTTGTGTAGACGGGGTAATCTGAAGGAGATCAGTGACTGCAAAGTAGTGGTAGGTGAGAGTGTAGCCAGACAGCATAGGATGGTGGTGTGTAGCATGACTCTGGTGGTGAGGAAGATGAAGATGGGCAAAGGCAGAGCAGAGGACGAAATGGTGGAAGCTGAAAAAGGAAGAGTGTTGCATGACTTTTAGGAAGGAGTTGAGACAGGCTCTGGGTGGTCAGGAGGTGCTTCCAGATGACTGGACAACTACATTGAAGAGGATGAAGAGTGGAAAGGCACTCGGTCCTGATGATATACCTGTGGAGGTATGGAAGTGGCTAGGAGAGGTGCCAGTAGAGTTTCTGACTGGGTTGTTCAACAGGATCTTAGATAGTGAGAAGATGCCTGAGGAATGGAGGAGAAGTGTGCTGGTGCCCAATTTTAAGAACAAGGGAGATGTGCAGAGTTGTGGCAACTACAGAGGAATAAACCTGATGAGCCATACAATGAAGTTATGGGAAAGAGTAGTTGAAGCTAGACTAAGGGCAGAAGTGAGCATTTGTGAGCAGCAGTATGGTTTCGTGCCAAAAAAGAGTACTACAGATGCAGTATTTGCTTTGAGGATGTTGATAGAGAAGTACAGAGAAGGTCAGAGGGAGCTGCATTGTGTCTTTGTAGATCTGGAGAAAGCTTATGACAGGGTACCCAGAGAGGAACTGTGGTATTGTATGAGGAAGTCTGGAGTGGCAGAGAAGTATGTTAGAGCGGTGCAGGACATGTATGAGGACTGTAAAACAGTGGTGAGGTGTGCTGTAGGTGTGACAGAGGAGTTCAAGGTGGAGGTGGGACTGCATCAGGGATCAGCTCTGAGCCCCTTCTTGTTCGCTATGGTGATGGACAGGCTGACAGACGAGGTTAGACAGGAATATCCATGGACTGTGATGTTTGCAGATGACATTGTGATCTGTAGTGAGAGCAGGGAACAGGTGGAGGAGAAGCTAGAGAGGTGGAGGTTTGCCCTGGAAAGGAGAGGAATGAAGGTTAGCCGCAGCAAGACGGAGTGCATGTGTGTGAATGAGAGGGACCCAAGTGGAAGAGTGAGGTTACAGGGAGAAGAGATAAAGAAGGTGGAGGATTTTAAGTACTTAGGGTCCAGGGGTCTTACAGTCCAGAGCAATGGAGAGTGTGGAAAAGAGGTGAAGAAGCTTGTGCAGGCAGGCTGGAACGGGTGGAGAAAAGTGTCAAGTGTGATGTGTGATAGAAGAGTTTCAGCTAAAATGAAAGGAAAGGTGTACAAAACTGTGGTGAGACCAGCGATGCTGTTTGGTCTAGAGACAGTGTCACTGAGGAAAAGACAGGAGGCAGAGCTGGAGGTAGCAGAGATGAAGATGCTGAGGTTGACCAGGATGGATAGGATCAGGAATGAGTACATCGGAGGGACAGCACATGTTAGAGGTTTTGGAGATAAAGTCAGAGAGGCCAGACTGAGATGGTTCGGACATGTCCAGAGGAGAGATAGTGAATATATTGGTAGAAGGATGCTGAGTTTTGAACTGCCAGGCAGGAGGCCTAGAGGAACACCAAAGAGGAGGTTTATGGATGTAGTGAAAGAGGACGTGAAGGTAGTTGGTGTGAGAGAAGAGGATGCAGAAGACAGGGTTAGATGGAGGCAACTGATTCGCTGTGGCGACCCCTGAAGGGAAAAGCCGAAAGGAGAAGAAGAAGAAGATCATCATTTTGGATCATCACTGAGAGGTGTGGGTTTGGATGACATCTGCCAAACTGATGCATTGTTGGACTGCTAGAAGAAAAGCAGTGTACATTCTTCAGATACTTCTTATTTCATAGATTATATTGATTACAATATTGTACGCAAATACCACCAGAATTTGGACCATCATTATCCTGTTTTCTTGTGTCTAACATCAGTTTGTCAAGATGGAGAGAAAGAAATATGAGAAAATAGGAACGAAAATACTAGAAAATTGAATCATGATTTTTTTTATTCTAGAACCAGAGCAGGCAGAAGTTAACAGGGGCATCCCAACATCACATCACAAGAGACCAGTTTAGCTTGCAAAAAATATGAATGTATGAACAGATACACACAGCTCACACCCCAACATGTGATCCCAGTGGAGGCACAACACATGAAGCATGCAGTGTCACAACTTTGTAAGATTATGTTGATTTTTAGAAATTCTTACCTTAGACTTACCTTACAGAAATGTATGTACATTTGGCTCCACAAAAACAAGCTGTCCAGTCCCCCAAAGAAGCACAAACGTGACGGTTGACTCGTGAACAACAACAACAACAATCACACTAAAAACTGTACAGTTATTTGCAGGGACCAAACAGAGGCATTACAAGAAATAGTAACTGAATGATTTCTGATTTTGACACCATGTGAAAAAGATAGGGGGATTACACAAACGTCTTTGCCAATCACTTAGAGCACAGGTTCATTCTTAACTCAGACAAGAATACACATTTATCACAGGTCTGTCTGTGTCACAGATATGTATTGTATTGTAATGTGTACAAATACAGATGCAAGTGTACAGAGTTCCACTGACTAAAATATTCACAACTGCTGTGAGGCAAATAAAATCAGACAATGCAAAATTAAAATGGAATGAAATATCCACCAATAAAATGAGACAGAAACAACAATAATAAAACAGAGAGGACATGTTGGAAATAAAGCAAGGTGCTAGAAAAAAATTGAAAAGATGTGGTTTTAAATAAATAATAATAAATAAATAATTTATTTCATGTATGTGTCTGTGGCCAATCCTAAGTAGTATGCTGATTTCCTTGTTCCTTGTTTCAGTTTTAAAATTATACTTTTAAAGTTGTGAATGAATTTTAACTGAATTATTGGTTATTTTATGCAATGTGTGTATCCAGTCTTTTAATCAAAATCGACATGCTTATGAATCAATTATCCATATATTTGTGAATATTTCATCTTATTGTAGAATTAGATATAATGTTCTTACTTAATTTATTTATTTGATGAAATTGTTTGTGCTTATTCTATTTTTTTTTTTTTTTAAAGTATTTTACTGTCAAGCTTCAAACAATAGAGAGTAGTAATGCGGGCTGTATTATGGACGGACACTGAAGTCTACTAATTTTCTTGTGGAACCCAAATGCAGCATTGCTGATGACGTTGCAGAAGGAAAACAAACATGGCGTCCGGGCAGCAGTGGGTGTTGGTGGAAATGGTGCAAGCATTTTATGAGGTAAGTTTCTCCTTTTTGGTAACTCTGTCGGGTAGAATCGTTTTCTGGCGGTTCCAGGTAGTCCCCGTATATTATTAGCTACACGTTGGTGTTTTTAAATTGACATGGGCTGTTAATTGCAAACTTCTCAGCCAGGAAGTAGCCGTGGCCTGGGGAAGGTGTTTGACAGACTCTGGCACCCAATCGCCTGTTGTGTGTTCGCTGCTCCCTCCCCGGGTTAATGTTAGCTCAACATGGAGAGGAAAACTAACCAGGAAGTTGGCTGGAGGTCCTCAGCTTCTCCCGTGGCTCGCCTCTAAAGTAGAAAATAATAGCCGAACGAATTCACTGGACGAGTTACAGCGTTGAAGCCAAGATGACTATTAAAGTTGAATGTGTCATGTGATGAACGTTAGTTAGTTATGTCATGAAATTGTGCTTTGCTGCCCAGAAAGCGTGAAGATGGTACCTAACGTTAACCTCACATGTTTCCATCTCTATTTCTGTCTTAGTTTATTAATGAAAACGTGCGTTTACTAAAATGCCTATTTAGCAGTCAGAGGTCCACCACCTATTAAAGCCATGTGTGAGTTATGTATTGTATGGTGGGTGGCAACATTCTGCTATACTGACAAATAGACTTTGTCAGCGATAGAATGATTAAGTCCTGGAGTTATGTGGAACAGTGCCATGAGTTCTAGATATTTTTGTACAGTCAGCAACCACCAGTGGAAGTGATTTTCATGTCCCCGTCTTCCCCAGGCTCCTGCTTATCACCTGATTCTGGAGGGTATCCTTATACTGTGGATCATCAGACTCCTCTTCTCTAAGACCTACAAACTCCATGAGACGTACAAGCTGACAGAGAAGGTAATCCCAGTGCTGACAGGGAAGAAGAAACATTAGCAGTGTTTTCCACGTGTCACCAAACAGCTGTCATGTGGTTCCATGTTACAGGAAAAGGAGGACCTGATTGAGGAGTGGCAGCCGGAGCCCCTCGTTCCTCCTGTTTCCAAAGACCACCCCTCTCTCAACTATGATGTTGTCACAGGGTAAAACACACAGGACACCCACTGCTCTCCCCACTGCTTTCAAATGTTTGCTGGAGCAACGGCTCACAGAAGTGTTCCCTGTCATCACAGCTGGGCTGTGAGCGGATGAAATGCATCAGGAAAAAGGCCCTACTTGTTACCTTAGAAAACTTGTTCCTAATTAGTTTATAGTCTCAATCACTAGTCTTTTTCAATACAGCATCCAGGTCCAGTTTAGATTAAAACAGACAATAAATTCATGTATGCTTTTAAGCGGGGCCACCTTGTGAATAACCAATCAGAGGCGATCATGTCTAAACCTGACAAATCAGAGGTGGCTCCATGCAGAATTCAGGTTGAGGAGAAAAAAAATTGGTGACTGTCAGATGCCAACAGTAAAAATGGCAAACCCAAGGTTTCAGAACTGTAGTCCACAAACGAATGGGTGAGGTCACAGTAGCTTTGTCCACTTCCTACTTTCTGTCTATGGGTGCACCTAATATACTGACAACTGGGTCTAAATTCAGTACAAATGATCCACACAACTCTTATTTTAGATTCTAGTACAGATCCCAATGTTTCCAAAGAGATCAAATAAGACAAGCTGATCCACTCCATCTGATGAAATGCTTCACCAATAAAATAGGACTTTGGATTTCAATATACTACTGAATTTAAAGAACATGATACAAAATGGACTGTCAGACTGATTTTAACAACCTTAAAGCGGGATATTAAGGTAAACTGTTGGTTTCACAACCACAAAGAAATTCTGATGTCTGCGCAAAGCAAGATTGTCTCTAAAGGTTGGGGGTGCCAGCAGTCAGAGGAAGCAGTCTATCACCATGTGCGTTGGATGCAGATATGGATCCAGATAGAGTTTAAAACATCTCCGTTACAAAAATGCCAAATAAATTTTTCTAGGCTCTCCAACTACTGCCTGGCCCTTAAATTGACATTGCTGACATTATGTCACTGATTGTAGCTTATCACATATTCAGAGTAGCGGTGTATGTATCAGCTCGTCACAGCAGTCATTTAGAAACCGTGTTCCCATTACATAGTTTGTCCACCAGAGAGCACTTTATTTTTACACTGTAAAGTGTCCTGCTCACCAATCTGGGTCAGAATTTCTTAAAGAAATGAATGTTAAATAACCCTTAACAAAACTGTTCTTGCTCCCTCTCTTTAACAAGAAGAACTGCTTCAAATCAGCTGGGAAAATTCATCTCATCCTATTCAGTATTTAGACAGCACTGTTCTCACCGAGCCACATGAACCAAACTAAGTGAGGAAGTGGAAGTGCTAGATACTTTTAGACATGCTAAATTGATTTGTTAAAAAAATCTTTTTGACAATGACATATGCAGGCATGTTACTCAGGATTAACCCTAACGTTTTCATTACAGGCCTCCCAGCCACAAAATCATAATCAATGGAAAGGAGTGTATTAACTTTGCATCCTTTAACTTCCTGGGTCTCCTCGACCATGAGCGGGTTAAGGTCAGTACTTATCATTTAAGCCGTTGCTACCTGTACTGTTATTCTTCCTTCTTTCCACATGCTGGTGAGTTAAGGAGCGGTGCATACATTCTCTTTTCTTCTTATTTCAGCAAAAAGCTTTGGCATCGCTGAAGAAATATGGAGTGGGCACATGTGGTCCAAGAGGCTTCTATGGAACTTTTGGTGAGTGAGAAATTCTTCTCCGCATTTCATCTTCCATTAAAGTTCCACCATCTGATATCCAGTTAATTCGGGGGACTGTAGGCTCACGCCTCAGCCTATAAATCGTGTTGGTCATTGGAGGGAAGCCTACAGGAATCTTACCTGTGGTAACAGTTCATTAAGCTCCTGGCCTCAGCTTTTCTCTTCATATTTGCAGTTATACTATGAGTTGCCTTTGTATCAAGGTAGTCTAAACATTTTCAGATCCACAATTAAGTGCAAAGAACAGATCCACTTTAAAAACTAAAGTTTCTGGTTAAAGAGCACCATAATTATTGGTGGGCCAATTACACAAGTGAGGCTACAATATTCATTAATTGTATTTTTTAATAGTTTTACTTTTTGCACTCAAAATTATTCAACCCCCATTGCAAATTAGATGTATTGGCAAAATTTGCAAACTTTCAGCTGTGGGGGTTGAATAATTTTGAGTGCAACTGTATATTACATAGTTTGTACATTTGCGGTTAATGTACTAAATATATTTATTTACCCACCTCCACAAATAACCCTCACACCTTGGAGAAATACTGCCTTCGACTAAGACGCTGATTAGAAACAGATAACTTGTGAATCAGTGACTTTGTATTCGGAAAGAAATTGACCGTAACTTCAATAGTTAATTTAGTTGGAGCCATCATTACAGGAACTACATGTGAAAAGTACCTCGTTGGGGTTCTCTTGCAAATTAAACACAGCAGTTTTTTCTTGTTGTTTTTAATATATTGAATGCATCTCCTTCTGTTGCAAAGCCATCTTTTAATAGCTTAAAATCTGCTCTGTTTACATCCATGTTTGCCAGCTGCCGGTCTTGTTCTTGCCTGCATTTGTTGACAGGAGTTAATATGTTCTGTCATAGTAAAACCAAATGAACAGTGAGCTCTGATGCAACTCATTAGTGTTAACTGTTTTCTTTGTGTTCCTCCGCCAGATGTTCACCTGGAGCTAGAGAGTCGTCTGGCAAAATTCATGAAAACAGAAGAGGCCATCATCTATTCCTATGGCTTTGCAACCATTGCTAGTGCCATCCCTGCCTACTCCAAGAGAGGGGACATCATCTTTGTGTAAGTACTGTCTTTATTACCCAAGATGTTTACATCTAAGCACTTGTTTGGTTTGGGTTCTGTAGTTTTGTGTTGTGTGTTTAGGGATGAAGCAGCCTGCTTCTCCATCCAGAAGGGTCTTCAAGCGTCCCGCAGCTTCATCAAATACTTCAAACACAATGACATGGAGGATCTAGAGAGGCTGCTCAAGGAGCAGGAGCTTGAGGACCAGAAGGTAATACGGGTTGTTTTGTCTTCTACTGTCATTTTTGTCAAACTGTCAAATTCGAACATACTTTGTTTCTGTTGTAGAATCCTCGTAAGGCTCGAGTGACCCGGAAGTTCATTGTAGTGGAGGGGCTGTACATCAACACTGCAGACATCTGTCCTCTCCCTGAACTGGTAAATAGGAAACTTGTTGCTCAATATAATATCTGATGCTTGCTCATGTGGGAATTCTTGAATCCTTAATGTTGAATTCCTGAATAGTTGGCTCTCTCTCTAATTAAAGAGTTTGGTCTAGACCTGCTCTTTATGTAAAGCGTCTTGAGATAACGCTGTTGTGAATTGGCGCTATATAAATAAAGATTGATTGATTGATTGATTGATTGATTGATTGATAATGGACCTCAAAGGCTGCCAATTATTCTCCACAATAAACCTTATCTCCTTGATTCAGAGACTGGCGAGGCTCATTATCCCTCAGTAGGTGCTGTTAAAATCTTTGAAAGTGCTCGGTAAAAATGTGCACAAAAGACTAAAAGTGCCTGCACAACATTTCAACAACAAATGCTTTGACTCAGGGAAAAGAAAACATTCGTTTTGTTGATATAACTCAGCAATCATTTTTGCGACTGCAGTTACTATTATTCTGGCAGTAACCACTGTTGGGTGTTGTAACCACAGCTCTCCTGTGTTTGGTCTCAGAGATATTAGATAACACTAATTACAGGCAAATTTCAACTTTGCTTATTTCCAAGTAATGCGCATAAACAGTTAACGTTGCATAACACATCCAAACTGATATATAGCTGATCTAAAGAACGCCAGCAGGAACAAGCAGTGAAGGGACCTCAGGTGTTCACATGCTGTGCTGACAGCACTGAGCAGTGTTGATTTTCTAGCTTACAAATGGCAGAAATGCCTCAGTCCTTTTTGGAGTAGTTCTACACCCTCCTTCCACATTGCTTAATTACGTGTTTGCCAGTGTTGCTCCATAAGTTCAAGTATCCATTACTGTTGGTCACTAATTACTCATTAATTACAAAAGCAGCTCCTCGTGTGAACAATCGCCAGTATGTGTCAGCTTGACAGAGGTCAGTCAGCCAACAGTCACAGTGAGCACAGAGCACACTGTAGATTCTAGAGGGTCGATACCCGAACTGCTGCTGCATCACTTGCAAACAAATGTATCTAATCTGACATCACTAATCCAGGGCTGTTGTATTTCTACATGTCTCTGTACTGTTGCCCAGTTATCTTGTTTGTGTGACCTCCAGGTGAAGCTGAAGTACAAGTACAAGGTGCGGATCTTTCTGGAGGAGAGCATGTCTTTTGGTGTATTGGGAGACCATGGCCGAGGAGTCACAGAACACTTTGGGGTTAATGTGAGTACACCCAACTTTAAATGAGTTGAATTCATTATTGCAACAATGTTCTTAATAGATTTATTAAATAAACTTTTATAATGAACAGAAATAAGATGATGCACAAAAAGGCACTGCGTTCCAGAGTTACATGTTTCTCATCAGTGTAATAGTAACATGGTACCATTTCTGCACCATGCAGATAGACGACATTGACCTGATCAGTGCTAACATGGAGAACGCTGTAGCCTCCATCGGAGGCTTCTGCTGCGGACGTTCCTTTGTCATTGACCACCAGGTAAATACGACACCAGTTTTACTGATACATGTTGAAGAAGGCTGTAAAGACGTCTGTGCATTAGGGCTGAGCGAAGTTTTGATTAAAACTGGCAACCAAGCTGATGCACTGTATCACTGATTGACATAAAGCTTGGACACAGTCAGTTTCTGTCCTTAAACAATGCAGATCCACGGTATTATCCCAGAGAAAGACAAGCAAGAGTGTAACTGATAACATTAGTGAGGCTCCTTCCAAGTGAGCATGTCACATGTTCACTATAAGAGTCCATTGCAGCATTGAATATTTGAAATAATCTATATCTTGTTGCAGGTTTATCTGATGGCCTGTTCATTATTCTGTTGTAATCAGTTTTTGACCATTCTGTCACAAGTTATTGTAAAAAAAGTTGATGCTGAGTAGTCTAAAGTGTGTTAATGATGCTATACTCGTCCTAATGGTTTTCTAAAATACTGCTTGGAATGTCTTTCTGCATGGACATGTTGTCCCTGGATGATGCCCAGATCTGTTGCTGTATTTGGTTCAGCACTAACCAAGTCTGTAAAGCCAGAGCTACACGGTTGTTGAATGTTGAAGGTGGTGAAATCAAAAGCAGACAGTTATTTTGACTGTTTCCTTCTTATATATAGTTAGTGTTCTTTCCTTGCATATTAAAATGTGTTCAGTGTCAAAATACTAGTCCTAACGACATCCACTGTAATTCAGTAAAAGGTAAGATAACTCCCTCCTGTGTTTTGTAGCGTCTGTCGGGCCAGGGCTACTGTTTCTCTGCCTCCCTGCCTCCCATGCTGGCTGCTGCTGCCATCGAAGCCCTCAACATCATGGAGGAGGATCCAGGTATAGGCTCTGTCGTTAATTGCTTTCTCTGCTCTGCACCTTTCAGTCTTGGGGGCATTTCTCTACCTCAAATGTAAAGAGGTCTTTGTTTGATCCAAGCTGTTATCGAAGAGAAGGCTTTCCATTTCTCGTTTGCAACAAAACAAATTTTGTTTTAAGAAGAGGCTGATCTGTTCTCACCCATTTACCTTCTACTGTTTTGCAGATATTTTCACTGTCCTGAGGGATAAGTCCAAACATGTCTACAAGGCGTTACAGGGGTAAGTCCATCTGTCAGTCACATTTTATTTCTATTGCCCAAAATCATGAATCAGTTTGCTTCAGGGGTTTTTTGATTGCAGTCTGTCCCTGTAGGTTGAATAAAGATCTCTATTTATGTGCGAATGTATCTAGAAGTTTAGAAGAGTCGGACTGCTGCTGGTGCAATTATGGCTGTTTCCTATTTTCCTTAGTTACGAAAGGACATCGGTAAGAAAAGTGGCACTGAATATTGTGCGTCGCGGTTTACACATTGGTATGGAGAAAGGAACGGAAATTCATATAAACAGCCACTGCAGCCGATTTATCACCACAGAGAAAAGCAACTGCAAAGTCTACAGCACATGCTGGAGAACGTTAATCATTTCACTACATGCACGGCAGCCACTTATTCTTCACATGATTTTACCTTTCTGTTTCCTTAAGCGCCTCCTGCTTGTTTCTCTTAAGTGTTAGTGGCTCACACCAGCTCCGTTGTGTTAGGATTAAAGCACACAATAATACTTTAAAGAATTGAATAGGCCACCTCTTATGGGATGAACACACAACTAAAGTTTTCTCATCAACCAGTACTGAAACTTCATCTACAAACAAAAACCCTACTCTGATCAAAAATATATTTGGGTACAAGGAGTGCAGGAGAAAGAACGTGTTGAAGAGCACAAGCATGTCGTCACTGGAAGATGATCAGTGAGTGTAAAATGTAAAATCCTCCTCCTTAGAGTCAACAGCTGAACAAAAATTCACAACTAAAACTCTGGCATATCCTTTAGTGTGAGATGTTTAGTAATGATGTTAAGCATACTCTGCAGCACATCAGCTCTACCTCTGCAGCTTTGTGAGCAAACTGAAGTGGATCCAAGTGCTTGGCTACAGAGGAAGTTAGATGACTAGCTTATAACTGTCTCCATGGATTTACAAAGGACAGAAGTAATGGCTATTGGTCAGAAGTCAATCAGCACACTGACTTTTGCCATATTAGTCTTTAGTCTTAATGATTGAGTCTTCTTTTTCTTCAGCTCTTTTGATACCCAAGATTCTGAGTTTTACACAAAGTCTTCCACAAAGTACACTCACTGAGAGAATTATTTCACAAGTATCCATGAAACATTAGAAGAAAATGTCGCATATGATGTCCTGTAGGTGGTCTCGCAGTTCCTTCGTGATGGGGCTCGCTCATTCCACTTGTGCAGCTGCAGAGTGGGAGAGACTCTCCACTTGCTCTTTTGCTGCAGCATCATTATTCTGATCAAGCACATAAGTGACCCTCCACACAGATAATAACCACACAATGAAGCTCACTGCTGGCAGGGGAGAGTGAAAGCATGTGGCAGCTGCCTGTGCGTCAGAGGAAATACATATCCATGCCAGCAGGGAGTTAGCAGAGAGGAGGACGCATTGCATTTTACATTGAAATGATCGACAGACTTCCAGTCTTGTTTTCCCCACTGTGATGTCGTGATTTCTGTTTTGCCTGCTTATTTCGCAAATGACAGAACTCCAGGTCTGAAGTTGGTAGGAGAGCCGATCGCTCCCGCTCTTCACCTGCAGCTGGAGAAAAGTTCAGGCTCCAGAGACTCTGACATGCAGCTTCTTCGCACCATTGTTGATTATGTAAGTCCTCCCTGTTCCAGCTCATTACGTCAATTGCAGCTATTGGATGATGATGAAGCACATTTTCACTTGGCTCTTCATAACAACCTCAGCTTTGGTACATGTTTGTGCCCTAAAGGTTAAAAGTAAATACACAACCAAAATGAAACCTTATAAATATATTTGCTTTTTATTTTTGGACCAGACTTCAAAATTCTCCTGCAACTTTAGATGAAAATGGTGATATAATTTAGAGTTTAAAGACTGATAGTATACTTAAGTGCCTGATAGCACTTTCCATGTTTTTTGTATCAGTGTTTGGAAAGACACGTGGCTCTGACCCTCGCTCGTTATCTGGAAAAAGAGGAGCGTTTCCTCCCCCCACCCAGGTAAGGGACTCTAGCTTACTGTGCAGTTGCTACAGTGTATCAAAATGTGTAATTGTGTTGAGTCTCCTCTAGTGCATTCTTGCATGTGTGTTGCACTTTTCCTGTGTGGAACACTAATCCTTACCCCTCACCCCTGTGTGATATACACTTGATCCCAACTGGCTGCACCAGTAGTGGTTTTTCTGTGTTATAGGCCAGATACAGCTTATTACTCACTCAGCTTATGACCCACAGAGGTGCATTGCTGTCTAAGAACTATTAAAAAGGAGTCAGTGAGCTGAGCGACACTGCGCAACATGCTCCTTTTTACATCCAATGGAAAAGGTAGAAGGTCAGAAAGAACAGAGAGGTGTAAATGAATATCTGTGTGAAGAGATGGTGGAAACTTTCCACTTAAAGAATAAATTGGAAACATGAGAAAGACCTACCATATTCAACTCTTGTGAAAGCTTCTTAATCATATGCAGAACATGCAGAAGAGTTTACCTATGGACATAAGTGTCAAAATGTTTCAGTGGAGCCATTTTTGTAGACGCCATTAAGCCCTGCCACCGTCTGACTGCTCCACCTGTGTCCTCAGCATCAGAGTGGTGGTCACCGTTGAACAGACGGAGCAGGACATCGAGAAGGTTGTGTCCTGTATCAAAGAGTCCGCTTCAGTCGTCCTCAAATGATGTAGTGTTCGTCACTGCTGAAACTAAGCAGACAACACCGGAGCCTCTGCAGGAGTCCACTCGGTGGAGGACATCACTGTGGGGAGAACACTCCCAAGCAGACGCTCTCATTCACAGACTGTGAGTCTTGCACAATGAACGTGTCGGAAGGATCTTTGCTGATAAACACACGTTATATCTCCTTGCCTTGATTGTTTTTTGTCTCTTAATAATTTGCCTTTGCTCTCGTTTAGCACGTGTCATAATCATGCAACATGTAGTACATGTTGTATAATGTTATGAATGTAAGTGTGGGCCTTCAGCAGGACTGTTGTCTCTCTGCCGTGACCCATAACGGCCTCCTGTCACCAACAAAGAGAAACAACTGCAGTGAGAGCTTGACTTGACTTCTCCACAGACCAAATGACTTTTTATGTTTTTTATGTTCTGGCCAAAGAGGAGACACTGTGCTCATTGTTTTATTTAATGTGTTTGTATTCTACTAGCACATGAACTGTACACAAGGATTGTTTTAATGCAAATCGACTCTGAGTTTTACACCTGGCTTTTTCTTTTTTTTTCTTTTTTAGTCGATGTTACTTGTGGTTTGTTAGTGGTCATTGCATTTCTGACCTCTTTCATGATGTAAATATATATCTGATTTAAAGTGGGTCATGGTGCGAGTTTTGCTTTTTTGTGATAATACATACTGTTTTTGGTTCGATGATTTCTTGAGTTCAAGCTCTTTAACCGGTTCATATTTTGACAAGACCACCAAGCTGTGTTTTGTTTTTTTTCACAATGACAAGAGACCTGAGAGGAGTGCTAATGATGCAAATGTAGAGGCTTACCTGTTTGCAGACCAGTCTCATTTAAGCAGCACATTACTAAATGTTCCCAATAGGCTTCTGTTCCATTTTGATATAAAATACACACACTGTCAATACAAGGACAAAGAGCTAATTAAACAGTCATTCTGGTCTCAGAAGAGACTGATTAAATAAAAAATGGTCAAACTTAGTGCAGCAGAGGCTCAGAGATTCTGACTTTTAATTTCTAGTATTGATCCAAAGCATCTTTTCAGTAGCCACTCTTTGTCTGGTAAAAGCGCCCCAGATGGGTAGCTCACACAATATTAAGCAGGTTTTGAGCATGTAATGTGTTTGTACTGAAAAAGTGAGTATATTCAAACCAGCCAGACATAATTTTGAGTGTGCTGCTAGTGCGCAAGGAAGTTGAAGAGTGATGGGCGTAATTTCTGGTTTTTCTGGGGGCTGGATTTATGATCACTTTTAGAATCCTAAAAATGAGAAATACTCAATTGTACACGAGTATTGCACATTAGTACTTTGCTTCTTTTCACCACCAATTGTAATTTTGATTGGAGGTAGGTAAAAATCTGCTCAATCCCTGTGAGTTTTAGGTCGTCTCTGTATATAGTTGATTAATCCTTAGTGCAGACGGGTTTGTTGGCCACACATTTGACTGTGCACCGGCGTGCAAGTGTGTCCAAAGGTAGTCTACATGAATGGGTTTATTTATGGACTGGTAGTACAGTAGATGCAGCAATTTTAGCTGTATTTTATCACTATAAATGTGGGGACATATAAGCCAGCAGATGGATGACAACATTCCATCTGCTGGTTTATATGTATTTAATTTTACATACATACTTAATTTTTATATCAATCTGTCCATCCATTTTCAGCTGCTTATCTGGGCTGTGGCAGCAGGCTACGCAAAGTCATCCAGGCGTCCTGGGGTTATATATTTTGGTCCCAGTGTGTTCTTGGTCTACCTGTTCAGATGCTGAACCACCTCAGCTGGCTCCTTACAATGCAAAGGAGCGGCAGCTGTACTCCAGGCTCTCTCCAGATGTCTGAGCTCCTCAGCCTCTCTCTAAGTCTGAGCCCATCCACCCAACAGAAGAAACTCATTTCAGCCACTTGTGTTCACAGTCTCATTCTGTCACTACCTAAACCTCATGACCATAGGTCAGGGTTGGAATGTAGATCGACTGTCTGGTAAATTGAAAGCTTTTCCTTCTGGGTCAGCTCCCTCTTCACCACAACAGTCTGGACCAATGCCTGCATTACTGCTAATGCCACACCAATCCATCTCCTGCGTTGCAGTTATATGTTCCTCCATGAGCAACACCATGAACTACTTGTACTTCTTCGCTCGGGGTAGCAACTCACTCCCAAGCTGGAAGGAGCAATACACCATTTTCCAGCAGAGAACCACGGCCTCGGACTTGGGAGAGCTGACCCTTTGTCCTAACCACTTCACACTCGACTACTAACAGCCCCAGTGCATGCTGAGGGTCGTGGTCTGAAGACGCAAAGAGCAGAGATGTAATACAGAGGACACCAAACCAGTCACTCTCATCTCATCTGAACTGAGGGAAAGAGACTCTGCTTTCCCTTCCGGAGCCATCGACTCTGGAGCCATCCTAACGATTTCTCCATAGCCTCCTGGAACTCATCCGATACATGGATGTTTGCTTCTGTGACCACTGAAGCTGCAGCCCTTCTGTCCTTACAGTACCTGTCTGCTGCCAACTAGCCCAAAAGGCCTATTTCACCACTTGTTGCTGCTGCTACGGGCACCAACCACGATCTGACCTCAACTCCCAGCAGCCATTCCACCATGGAGGCTTTGAACATGGCCCATTCGAATTCAATGTGTCAACCTCCCCCAGACTGTAGGAGAGATTCTTCAGGAGGTTGGGCTTCCCGTGGATCATGGCTTTCGGACCAAGTAATTTAAGATAAGATCAGATCAGCTTTATTCATCCCGAAGGAAATATATTTTACCAGAATACAAATACAAAAGTTGAAGCAGTATACACAATTACAGAAAGGAATTAAATCAAAATAAGTATACAAAGGGACATGGGAACTATTTTCCACAAAAGGCCAACTGTAATACAATATCAATGAATAAATAAAAGTGAAATGTAAATCCACTAAATAAGAGACATTTTTGACAGGACAGAAACAGTGGAGAGATTCCTTTGATGGTGGCATAGACTGTGATGGTAGACATGCAGACTGCAAAGATGGAGAAAGATGAAAAGCAGTATGTAGGAGGTGTAAAGGCATCTGACCTGACTGTGTGTGTTTCATGTGCTAAATGGGATGTTTTTTGACATGATAGCAGATGATTAACTTTTCTGCCCTGAGAGTTTCTACTCTGATTGGACGATTTCAGATTAGCTGGAGGAGGGACACAGCTGCTGATAAGGTTCTGTAATAAGTCCCCTCAGGGAGATTCATTTTTACACTCCTTTGTTATTTTCTTTGTTTACAGGTGTTCACAGACACAGAACCTATAGACATGCATTAATGGTGTTCGAGCGATGGGGCTACCATATATCACAGTTAGTGGGGGGGTTGATGCCTGACTCAGAGGCATCTCAGCAGTGTCCTGGAGGTGAACTGGCACAGCTACGGACTGGTCTGAGCTGGGAAACAGGGAAACATTGTACATTGGTTTATTGTCACTCTGGCTGTACAAGCTCACTTGTTCGAAATTATTTAGCTGGGAGGCTGTGTATAACAAAAAAGATCTAGATATATCTATATCTATATCTATATCTATATAGATATATCTATCTGTATCTATCTATATATATATATATATATATATATATATATATATATATATATATATATATATATATATATATATATATATATATATATATATATATATATATATAGATGTAGATAGATATATCCCAATTAATATAACAGTTAACTGAACAAATACAATATTTTAGAGATCCAAATGATCAAAAATCTTCTTGGTAGTCCACAACTCCATAAATTAAAGTCTTGTCTGTAAGTTGATGCTGAGCTCGAATGTTGATTCTTGACCTTAGAAACAGTAGTTGCAGGGGGCTGACTGGTGGGCTGCCTCTGTTCCGTCTCTAGATGGGGCCCTCTGCAAAAACCTTACCGTGGCGTCCGCCTCAGTATTCCAAGCGTGCTTGTTCCCGGGACAGGACTGGGACGGGGCAGGACGCAGGCCACTGTGGGATCACCAGCCCTGACTGAGCCGCGTGGCTCTGGACTCAAGCTCCGCGGGATGAACGCTGCTTTGTTTTCCTCTGTGAACCCGCATCTGTCCCGCACCTTCATGTCTGACTCCTCCGCGACCCGGGAAGTGCGCTTTCTCCGCTGCTGACTTGGGGAAAACAAGAGGAGAAGATCCGGCAGAAGAACGCTGCGCCCGCTCCTAAAACTGGATGAAAGTACCTTCAGTGTCATTTTGATTCCCCCCCTGCGCACCTTCGTGAGAGAGAAGCGCCGCTATGGCCCCCTTCCTGAGGAGTCTGCTCTGGATGCTTCTCTTGTTTCCAACTCTGAGATGTGACGGTGAGTGTAAAGCACTAAAGAGAGAAGAGATGCTGCACAACACCAGAGGCTACTGCTTATTTAACATCACCTTCCCTCACAGTTATCTGGGGAAACTTGGCGACGAGCTTTTGGCTTTCCTGCGTCTGCTTCATGCGTTCACATGATCTTGCACAATAGTTGGAGCTTTCTTCTTCTTCTTTCTTTCTTTCTTTCTTTTTTTTTTTTTTTTCATGTTCACTTTTTCATGTTGCAGTTAAAGTAAAAGCTCAGAGAGTTGAGATTGTCCTGCTTGGAGCCGGAGGTCACATCTCATCCCTTAACAGTGAGTCCCGCACTTTGAAGTGGAAGTTGGTGTTAAAAGGCTGCGTTAAGAGTTTAAAAGACACACACACACACACACACACACACACTGAGGAACACGTTGGGTTTCCTCGTTAATTGTCTTGAACGTAACTAAAGCGGATTTGTTTAATGCACAGTTCACCTTATCGCTGAAAATGGTTTAAGGAGAAACGGGTGGGGTGTAGGGGCTCCCCATCCCCCCCCCCCACACACACCCCTCCCCTCCATAAGTGTCTGTGATCACTTAAACTCTTTGTCCTCTTTCAGCTTGTTGACATGTGTTCCTTGCAGCTCCGAGTCTTCATAAAAAAAGGTGCTTGTCCCAGACTCAAAGGGCCACTGTGTCGTTGTCATGTTAATTGAATGCATGGCTCGAGGTGATCTCGTCTTTGTCAGTCATGCTAATTCATTTACTCCCCCTGCGGGAGATGAGAGCTGTGGGGATTTGTGTTTTCAGCTCCGGCTCTGCGGACTTACCATTTGGTACGAAGTGAAAGGAGCGCAGGAGGAGGTGGGGCGCAGATGATTAGCACCTTCCCCCCCTCTTTTTGGCTCTGCAAGCAGCATTTCTTCCTATTGTGACCTCAGTGAGGACTGAAGAAGGCCAGATTAGTCTGTGCTTCAAAAGAAAAAGAGACTTGTCTTTATGTGGTAGCTAATTTGAAATTCATACACCAGTAATTGTGTCCATCATTTTGTCCTTAGAGGACATTCCAGTGTATACACTTGTTTAAGGCTAAAGATCTATATGGTTAAAACCAATGTGACAAAACCAAGAAATGTTTTCCTATACTGGAAAACATTGCTGTTAATTAATTAATTTAAAAAAAATCACATGCAATATGTGTATCACACTTGTAAAATATTTTTTGAAAGAACTAAATTCAAATCTCTATATGCAAATTTGTCAAATGTGAAATTCTGTTTTCACCTGTGATAAATTGTGACTTATTTGTTTTAACGTGAGGTTCCAACTTTTCACACAGAAAATACCTGAAGCTGACCTGAAAGTGTGAAATGGTCTCCCATACATGATAAACACATACAGACATTACAACATGGCAAATACAGTGTACAAAGTTGTGAAATACAACTTGTTCCTTGGTTGATAAACAATTAGTTTTAATCATAGTGTACTTTAGGTTACAGTACTGCCAACAGTTTGTCACTGCATACTCTTACTATATGGTTTTGGTGTTATATGCTTAGTTTTCCTGCCCCTGAGGCAGCCATTGGCTTCCATTCATTGAACTATAAAAATCAACTTGTAAAACCTTGAAACAGGTTTGAGTAAAGTCATTTATAGCAGCAAACATCTTGGCTGCTTTTATTGTTTAAAGTTTCTACATGTTAGTTTTCCTACTGTACTGAAATGAATGGAAACTAATGGCTGGTAGAAAACACAGTCTCGAAATATTTTAGGCCTCCGACACCAAGATGACGTCACCGACAACCACATGCACATATGAGCTGCAACTGCATGAGTGGAGACAATTAGTAAGTAGTCTGTGCTCCAATGCAACAAATATATTGGAAAGAGAAATTGCCAACCAATTTCACACCAGTGCAAATGTATTGAATGAAATCAATCTTTATCAGTTTTCATGAGCCAGCAAATCAAACTGAGAGTGAGTCTTTCATCTTTTGTTTTGTAGTGGCTGTTTTCCTAGCTTGTGGAAGAGGACAATAAAAGACAGAAGTTACTGGATGAAAACACTGATTTACTAGGATGATACCAACTGACTCAACATGCCAGTCAAGCGATGAGCATTGAAAGTATCTGTAAGAATGATTCGAATAACAAGTTAATAAGCTGCAATGATGTGAGAGCACCATATTGAGGAGGCACCAGAAACCATGTTGGATTAGAGTAGATAGGTGGAAATGAGGCCATGGGGCTGTGGGGGGGTGCTTAAGGAGAGCTCTGTCATCCCTCTGATCGGCGATACTGAAAAACTACCCCAGAGGCATCGTACTGTGTACTGCTGCTCATTTAGCAAAGAAACCAAACATTAAGCTCTGTCTAAACAAAAGCAGCTGCTTGAAAACTCAACTGACCACATCTTATTCAGGGACTATCTGATAAAGAATGAGTCAAAAACAAATGAAGAATTGGTTTTTGACCATTTTTGCTACTCAGTGTTACAGACATATTTCTGCTACCTAAATGACTTTATTCACAAACCGATAGAGCCTTTTTCTTCTGCCTGATACAACTGACTGCCACACCATGCAATGTCTTCAAGGAGAGATTCTGAACATGTGACGCAATCCCCATTGAACAATGACCGTGTCTCTATAGCAGCAGGGTTTTCACGCTGCCTTCACGTGTTGCCTTCCACAACAGCCATAAACACTTTTACAGTAAAGGTGGCGTCATTGGTTCTGGAGAAAGAAAGTTGATATTTAGTCAGTTAGCATGCACTAGATTAACCATCCCTCTTACCCCCACTGCAGAAAGGATTCTGCCCATCCTCCCTTCCCCCTTTCCTGTGCACAAGCACAAGCGGCTCCTGTTGCTGATTGGCTAGAATAATATTGAGTGGCCCGGCCTGTTTGTTTCCCATTTACAGAACCAGGGCTGTGTATGAAAACCAGATTTTTTTTCAGTGCATGCAGAGAATGGGCAGCTGGTGGAACATGAGGAGATATTTGCTGAATTTCACTAAAAGTATAAAGGATAAGAATTGGTGACACCACCTTTAAATGTGTTTGGACAAAGTCTTAGATGTGGGTTTAGTCAAGTTTAAAGGAAAGATTAGAAGCATGGTACACTGGTGTAACAACTCCAGTGTTTTGTAACAGATTTTCCATTTTCCTCTATTATGTTAAACTACGGTTCATAATAGGGCTGCAAGCTCCTTGTTTTGTCTTGGCTGGTCGATGTCCTTCTCCCGTTCTGAATTACCCAGTTCTGTGTCACGTTCACTCTTGTGCATGATTGTTTGTGTTGCCCTAATGCATATTTAAGGCAGGCATCATCCAAATGACGAAAAATATTTCCATTAAGAGTATGACTTGCTAGACAATGGAAAAGCATATCACGAAACAACAGGCATTCGTAACTCTTACCATTGGTCCTATTGCGTATTGTAGTCACCAAAGTGAGCAGTGACGAGTTGTTTAGGATTCCATGAAATATGAGGAGAAGTCCAGTTGTGACTCCAGAGTAAGAGATCAATGCATTTAAAGGTTTATCAGATGACAAAACACTGAACAACAGTGTGTAATACTCACTGTTATATTATTATCCTTTGTAAACAGTGGGATTGCAGTGTCCACAACCTAAAGGAGTGTGCACTTGCATGTATTTGGTTGGTCAGTGCAGGATCTTGCTGGGTGATGTCCCATTGTGTTGCAGCAAAAGTTGAGCCCGACGACACTTTTCTGCCGGACAACACTGCAGTATTTTGTTAATGGTAAAATTTTTGCCCAAATTGTGTCAGAAACATCCATCCTAGTTTACAGAACCGCTTCCTGCTTCTGACCTCATGTGTTTACTGCACTTGTATGCAGATGGTTTCCTTTGCAATAAAGGATTATCTCCTTACTTTCTCCCAAATAAAATGGCCATACATGCATTTGTTTTTAGTGATGTAGCCGTATTTAGAGATCTTAGCTATCGCTCGCTTTTCCGTTCACAATACAACTTGTTGCTTCATAGCAGGCGAAACCATTCCAACCTGTTTATTTTTTGAGGGTTGTTAATACACTGCTTTCCTAAAATGGTTTTATGAAGCAGACATAAAACAGCAGGTGAGAGTGATTCATGTGGAGTCTCATTCTTAGTTAGGGAAAACAAACTATTCCTGCTGTTGTAATCAGGTGCCCCACCATTAGTTTAGATGAAGTATCGTATATATATGTGTGCCACTGCAGGGCAGAACCTGTCTGTGGTTTGATGTACGTCATGAACTAATGGCTTTGTTATTTAGCTACAGGCCAGGCACTGATGTGACTCACAAACATATGGAGGGATGATTAACTGTTGCATGGCACACACATCACAAGTTTTTCACCTAGTTTTATTGCCCACACCATCTACTCTATTACACTCAGGTTTACCTCCTCTTTCCCCTTCCTCATCTAGCTGTGAAGTGAAGCAATGCGTAGCAGCACTGGACAAGCCAGAAGAGTTAGCCAGAGGTCACCCCATTAATCTGGAGTTTGTGGAAATGTGAGGGAAGAAGGAGGGAAGGGAAGTGTTTTCCCTCAGTTTTTAGAGTAAGAAACTTAGTTCTTAGTTAAGATGTGAAAACTTTACTTTGGACCAACAGTGAGACATTTGAGTTGGAGCCATGTACAGTATATCACATGTTGATTTAAATAGGAGGGAAGTCAGAGTGGTTGTCTGTCAGGGACAAGAAGAGACTCACATGTTTTATGTAAGAAGAGAGAGAGATTTGATGTTGCAGTAGTACGGGTGGACCAATTGGACCAATTGGCAGCTAGGCTTGGTTCTCTATTAAACTTGTGATTTTTCAATTCATTTATTAACTGTTTGGTCTATAAAATGTC
The DNA here is from genome assembly GCF_042242105.1 of Pempheris klunzingeri. Taxonomy (NCBI): domain Eukaryota; kingdom Metazoa; phylum Chordata; class Actinopteri; order Acropomatiformes; family Pempheridae; genus Pempheris; species Pempheris klunzingeri. The sequence continues at coordinate 10,712,722 of NC_092030.1, read as the reverse complement.
AGAAATTAGTGAAAATTGCCCATCACAATTTCCTAAAGCCCAAGTTGAAGTAATCAAATGACATACTTTGTCCAACCAACAGTCCAAAACCCAAATTTATAATAATTGTGAACTGGAAAAAACAGCAAATCCTCTAGTGTGACATGCTGAAACCAGTCAATCTTAAATGTTGTTGTTTAAAAAAACATGTAAATGATTTATCAATTATCCAAACATTTGCTGATTCATTTTCTGACTATTGAATAACTAATAAACAGTCATCAAAAGCAAGTTGTGGAAGAAGTATCTAAAAGATCTTTTACTAAAGCAAAGTGCACTCAGAGGATCAAAAGTAAAAGTACTCATTATGCAGAAAAATAATTCCTTAGATTGCATTTATGCATGAGCAGCATTTTAATATTGCCGTTAGAGGGGAGGCTGATTTTAAATACTTAATATATTCTTCAGTTGTTCATTTGCAGCAATGATCCATGTTTGATATACTGATCACATTTTGTGTGTAAAATATCAGTCTGAAAATAACTAGTAACTCTAGCATTACATGAACAGAGTGGTGTAAAAAGTACATTTCCCTCTAAAATATAGAGGAGGAGAATTACTAACTAATATGAAATGGAAACACTCAGGTAAAGTAAGAAGTACTTAAGCACGGGTCCCAAGTATAGTAGTTAACGTAGAAAGTTACTCTCCAGCACTGATTTGTTGTCTTTTGCTTTGTCCTTTATGCATTGGGATTAATGAGTGATCTGTTTATTTTCAGAGTGTATTACAAAATCTGTAACATCTGCACTGCCCCTCCCTCCTTTTATTATTTACAGTATGTAATTGTTTCCCCCTCAAATTGCACCTGTAGGATTTGAGCCTTTTCAGCCGCCTCATCATCACAGGGTTTCATAGCCGACCTTCTTCCATCAGAGCTGGTGCCAAGTCATCCTGACTGCACAACAGTGGTGGCTTTGTTCTAGGTTGCAACTAATTGCTGGCTGGTGACAAGTACTCAAAGAGTGTGAAACTGCTCAAGGAAGGCTGCAGGCTGCCATTGTGTTGATATACACAGAGCTGTGCTTCAACATACAGACAGAGCCTCAGAGAGATGCAGGATTTATACATTTCCAGGTGCATTCTTTGATCATATCCATAATGTGGTCATCCAAGGTGAATTTCAACTCCAATACTACTACATAATGTGAAATGGGATAAACATAAGAAAGAAAACTTGCTGTGTGCGTAGGATTTAGTGGGATCCATTGGCAGAAATGGAATATAATAGTTATGATTACATTTTCAGTAGGATATAATCACCTGAAATTAAGAGTGGTTATGTTTTTATTAGCTAAGAATGAGCTCCTGTCATCTACAAGGGGAGTGGTTCCTCTTCATGGAGTCTGCCATTTTATGTTTAAGTGGCAGCTTGAATTTGATGCCTCAAATGCACCTGTTGGAAGACTAAGAAGGTGAAAGAGGAGGAAGTGTTGTAAAGGAGGTGTTGTGAGAAGTTGGGGAACCCAAATTTTGACTAATGGAACCTCATACTTGTTATTTAATACAATAAAACGCAAGGGAACAGGAATCTTCACTAGACACCTGTCATGTTTGTTTTTTTGAACGAAGACAGGCAACTTCTCTCATTTAAGGTGTTTTAATGTTTGTAAGAATAGAACATAAGCATGGCCATGGACTTAGTCTGTTCTCAGAAAACCACAGTCAGCAAGCTGTTACTCTGTAGCCAACAGATAGCAGAGTGAGCCCCGGGTTCTGTATAATGCATCAATTTGTACATTCAGATATTGTGGATAGAATTGTGATTGGTTTAGATTAGGTGGGGGGAGACCATGGTTTAGACTTAGCTCTCCCTTGTTGGTGCACAGGCTGGTCCCAGCCTCTTGGCATCACGACCCCCAATCCGGTAAAGCCGAATCTGGAAAAGGTACCCTCCCTATTCTAGTCTCATGCATGATCATCCTTCAGTGCAACCCATCCCTATTGTGTCTATCTTGTCTAATTTCTACAATAGTGGCACTCAGAGAGAGCACCTCTTGTCCTTGGAGCTCCCTTATATGGAGTTGTTAGTGTGGTGCATGTAAGCTGTGTACCCTCTTGCCAGACTTCTCTTTGCTCTCATGTGTCTAACCCTTCAGAACCTGGGGTCAGTGCTTGTATCCAGTCTTTAACATTATGAAGTTGGCCAACTCTATAGCAATACATTTAAGTGTCTGTCCCTGTAAATACAAAGCAGTGAATAAGGTACAAAATAAGGCACTATGAATAATAACAATATGATCTCCACACATCATAAGGCACTTGGAATAGAAACACTATATTCGTCACAAATACTATATTCCCCACACACCATGGCTGCTCTGACATACATGGGATGAGGCGAGGGGTATTCAGTTGGTTCTTGTTGGCGGCCTCACTGCTAAATGTCACTAAATGCTACACAGTGCAATTTTTCACACATTGAAAAACCTCCATGGTTTAAGACCTCATAAAAGAAATGAATAATTGACCTGCAGAGTCTTAGGTGTTCTGTCGAGAGTTTTACAGACAGCTTCTTTATAATAGTGGTCTATAGAAAACAACTGAACTCTCTCTAGCTCTCTTATTTCACTATTTGTGCGAGCAACTGAGTGCAAAGGCACCCATATTAACCAGAGATCCTATCAAGTCATGGTGAGCGCAGACCACAATGTACAAATTCCTAAAAACAAGATGCACAGTGGACAAACTTATTGTAAAACATGTATAGTTTTAAATCTACTTCACATCCACTTGAATCATCTCTCATATTTTGTTAAACTAACTTAATGGAGGGGTTGTATCAGCGCCAGCCACATAACTAGGACAGTTTTGCCTTGAAATCAGATTTGATTTTCACATCAACATCTTTTTTATTAGATTATGACTTTGAGTTACAATTTAAATCAAACAGAACAAAGTAAATTAAGTTTGCATTCATGCTCACAAATAATGCCAGCTTTGGTACAGGCATTCACCGTCCCTACACGCAAATAAGCCTTGGTGCTGGACTGGTTACCAGCATACTGATGACCTAGTTTAGTTAAACATCAATACTTTTTTGTTGAAGGTGTCACGGGAACATATGTCAGTTCAAAGTACAAGTAAAATACAGCAAAATAGTTTAAAATATGCTATACCAATATGTGATTATTATTCAGATATATTTTGCAGAATTAAATATTAGTGGCCAGAGGAAAATGTTTATGGCCCAGTAGCAGTCCATGGCCCAATTGGGAGCCACTGATCTATAGTACTCTACTGTACATGTGTCTTTATGCATAAAATCAAACAAGTTACTGACTAAATGTGCAGAAAAAACCATTATAATAACTTTAATATTGACAATATTGACAACAGCCCATTTAAGATGTCTACCTAAATTATCACAGATGACTAGTGAACATTGAGGATATTGCCCAGCACTAAGGGGGTATCACATAGGGTGTCGAGAATTTACTGTCTCGAGTCCCTTTGTGAAAGCAGAGTGCCTTTTATTGCTGCCAACACAGAGGCCATCCACGCAGTTCATGAGTGCACGTGGACCATGGCAGGAGAGGAAATGTGAGAACTGCGATGGCAAGAAGGTCTCTGGCTACAATAATCAGCTGGAAATAACACTGAAGAGCTTTTTAACTCTTTCTTGCATTTGTTGATGTTAGGTGACAACACAGAGAGAAATGACTGACAGAGAGCGCATTGCTGTATGCTGGTATGTCTTAGGTCTGGTACTAATTATAATCCTGTATCTGGGACTAATTAGAGCGATGAAGACATTCCCATGGAAAGGGCTCAGTGTGGGTTGACTTGTAGGCAGGATGGACTCTGTTAGTAACAAAAGTTGTGTTTAAGACATTAGTTTATTGGCTTTTTGGGCAAATGTCCTGTTTAACTGGTCAGCTGTTTAAATAATCCTAGAACAGGGTTTTGATATAACTAGACTATGTTTGATTACAATGTGCAATCATATCATGACAGATTTATCTTGATTGTATTTTGAAAAGGAACCATAGAGGCATAATGCTCACATATGCTGCTAATTACTGGAGCTGGTTAGCAGAAACAAAAGAGGAGGTCTACAGGTTTTTGTAGGAGGAAAGGCAGTATGACATGAGTTGACCATAGAACCCTCTGTTCCTCTAATGCTTCATTGTGTTGCTGCAACCTTCTGTGTATGTTTATGCTTTCATGTGCTGAGTGTAAACAGGACATTTTGCATCAGAGTATGAGTCAGCGCTGAAGAACTGAACTGAAAGAAAATGGAACAATTTCTGAAGAAAACTGACAAAAGCAGAGAACTTTTAATACACAATGTGAAGTTGAGAAGTCGCGCTAAGAGCAACTCTGTTAGGAAAGCTCAGAGTTGGAACACAGTTACAGTAATTAGTTCGGGAAACCATCAAAGCATAAATCAGTTTTCCAAGTCAGAGAAAGCTAAAGATTGAAGATTATGATTATGTATTACACAGTCAAGTGAGAGAGACAGAGCCTTGAGGTACTCAACAGCCCAGAGGGGCAGTGAATGATGTGAAGCCGTTGGAGAGGTAGCAGATAAAGAAAAGGATATGTTTTGGAATTTGTCTGCTTAAATGTAGAAATGGCCAGCTCACAGGTAGGGATCAGTTTGGTGAAGAAGTCAGAGTTTGACATATACTCAAAAAAAGCAGGGGAGACAATGAGGAAGAAGTCACTGGCTTATATGATCTGTGGTTGAAATCATGTATAATTTGACCATATGCCACCTGTATATCTATCAAATGTATAATTTTGGTTTGTTGTTGTTGCTGCTGAGGTCTGCTTTATTTTGAAATGCAGCCCTCCGCATTCTTTCAGTGTCATTGAAATAGCAATAGGAGATAAAAAATGTCCGTCTTCACTAATGACTTTTAACAACAACAACTTTCCTGATGTTAGAAATGTAATTGGGGGGAGGGGGTTTCCAAAGCTGCTCAAAGTTCCGGCAAGCACCTCTGTTGAAGCATACTGGCAGCTGAAGCCCCATGGTAACATTTTGGTGCTGATAGCCTTTTCAGTGGGCTTCCTGGTTCATATTTTGATGCCCATACAAGACTTGAGTGTGTTCTTTAAACACAGTCCTATTGGTTGTCTGACAAAAACACTGTGTCCGTTTTTTTCTAACGCGACTATTTAGTGCAGGAAGTGGGTGTGACTGTCAGTTTGTCACGATACAGCCCCCTCTAAAGGCAAATGCAGTAAATACTCTAAAGAAGAGGTATTCAGACAGTCTCAAAGCAGTGAAAAGCTCCTTTCAGGCTGATGAGGGGGTCTCCCACCACTACTTCTTTTGGAGTATATAATGGCCTTTACTCACTGGTGGGGGTGGAGGTGGTGAAGAGGTTCAGCTGACATCAGAGTTATCACTCCTGGCTGTCTAGGGAGGAACTTTTAACTGGAAAGTAAATTTGTTACTTCCTGTGCAGAGTGGATTTTCCCCCAGTGTCCCTAACTGGCCAATAGGGTAAATTTATAGTGTTGGGACTTGAGGAGGTAGAACATGTCTTCGCGAATTAGTCTGGCTGCACATTCATAGAAGGACAGATGTAGAAACGTGTCATAGATTACACTCCTGTCAGAGTGTTGGGAGGTTTTATCAGTTGTTTGCTTAGGAAGTAGGCTGCATTACCTCTTGAACTGTTACATAAATTGTATAGTCTGTTAAGTGAGAGAGAGCCCCACCCCTTCCCACCCTTCTACACACACTTAAAGGTCAAAGTTCAACTGACGCACTTGTGAAGTAGCCAGGCTGTCGGTATCTTAACTGAAAAATCTATTTTCTAATCTGTGTTTCCCAGTAGAAGAATACATTATGGCTTTTTTTTATTTCGCTGAATTCCAACATGTGCTGCGCAATTGTCTTTTTGGATCAGAATATATTAAGAGCCACAGGCAGTGTTGTTGAGTCTGTTCATAATTATCCTGTTAAAGTGTCCCAGGATGTGCTCTCATGTTTTATTGTACATACTTCTCTACCTGTGTAACTGTCTTCAGAGAGGCTTTTTTGTATCGATGTAACCTATACTTGTCTGCGGATCCCTCGCACAGTCCTCTTTAACTCGATGAACAGAAACAAACGTGTAGCTCTGCACAGTTTTTGTTAGATTCTGAAGAGAAGCTAATTGTTGATAATGGTGTAAAACGATTAGCTCCACAATGCGGACCTTTTAGGAAAAAAGAAAAACAGATGTGTTTCAGCCTGATTGTGATGCACTTTTCATATAAAAGCATTTAGAAAAGTGTTTCATGAGCCAAACAGATGACGTGAAAGCATGAAGATCACCAAATATGGAGATACCAGGTTTCATTGTTACCTTTAATTAACAATTGATAAACAAAGAATGGCTCATCCATGTTCCCCAACCCCCTAACCCCTGCATATGTATAGCAATCAAGGATTTGCTCATAGTGTTGTCTGTAAAAGCACAATATATGTACTGTTATTGAGTTAAAGGCTCTTTAATTTGCCTTGTATAGTAAAAATTCCTCTTATTCAAGAGGCTTTGTGAGTGTTGCACCTCAGAGGAAAATTATTAAAATCATTTCCTTATGTTTAAGTATTAGGACCACAATAGAAAAGTGGTCCATAGAAGTCCCACATACCAATGTGACTTAATCCCATCTTTACAAACTCATGTGGGATTCCTGCTAAAACTAACATTTTGGGCAAAAGAGGACACCATGATGCACTTAAACGTGTTTCCTACTGATGGACACAATAAAACCATGGATTGTTGGAGTTGAATATTTTGTTTAGTCAATAAAAAGGGAAATGTAAGATGGAATAGGATAGGACTAAATTAGATAATTAGATTTGGGTGACATGACAATATAGACCATGTGTCGACACATATTTGTCATACCATTTGCGCTTGCTTTCTCTTTAATATCTGCATTTGTTTTAGATCATGGTTGGGATTGTTATTAATCAATAACCAGAAATGCTTTATGGTCATATTGTAGTTTTATAATTTTTGTATTTAAGTAGGCCTGCAAGACAAAGAAGAAGACAATACAATAAAATTAGACAAAAGAATTGCTGAAAAAAAAGTTGGGAAACATTTTGTGAGTGTTTGTTGAGTTGTGTTTGTGAGGTATTCAAACTGAGGCATAGTTGTTCATGGAGACAGACGAGTAAAACATGCTGAAAGTCCTCAGTAAGCGGTGGTTGGCCTTTACAGTCTGCCACGGGACTGTGGAAATATGTTAACAGCAGGCTTGTCAAACTAATAGCATGTCCCACCTCCTACAGCAGATGCTTTGTTAATCATAGTTCAGAGACGGGGGGAAGAGCTTTGAGGAAAGCAGAGTTTTCTCATTTGTTCACAACTAAATCTCTGTAATATTCTGCTGCGTAGTACCTCTCAGCCCCAAATTCCTGCTCTTCCCTCACACTGCTTGGGTGAAGGAAAGACTGACTAAGAGTTGGTTTGGAGAAAGATAAACAATTGACACTAGCGCTTTGTTTTACATGCATCCAAAAGCTTTCTTTTTCACAGCCTACCCTAATTTTCCAGACCCAGCTTGGTATGCACACGCTTATCAGAGAGCCAATAAAATGCAAATGACTGAGCTCGTCCCCCATCACAACCTTCCCAGTCTCTTTTATTGTCTTGTCTTTGAGCCTCCAAATGGCTAAATATTTGAAGGGAAGTGCCTGTTTTTTTATGAGATGGCTATTGTTGTTTTAACTCAGTCAGGGGGATGGAGTTACCCTTGTGTGAGTTGCCTCTGTGATGAGGGCTCGCAGGGTGGGAAGATAGCATCAGAGCCAGCAAAGTGGAAATTCCTTTGCAGTCAAGTGATATAATCTGACAATCCAGAGAGTGCCATGATACAGTCATTATGGCAGAAAGACTGTAAACTTGTTTTAAATGTGTGTTTATGTCTAGTTGATAAAAGTGATGGAGGCGGTGTGACAAAAGCAGTCACATCTGGACATGGTTTGCATTTGAGAGGAACTTCACCACCATTGCATTTTTGTATGGAACCTGGTGCTGCCGTCTCAAGAATGCTTACAATTTATCTGGAAAAAAGTATGTTTAGTTTTCAGTATGTGGAAATCAGCATTTTTATGTATTCACATTACTGATAATTGCAGTTTAAAATGCAAAATTACGTATGTCATGTGCAGTAGGCCTCATTCCTGTGAGCATGCCCCCTTAGTATGTCAGAATAGTATGGAGGAGGGAGGTCTCAGAAGCTATTGGACAGTCCAAACAGCACTTGGACATTTCCCAATTGAGAGAAACACTATGGCACCCTATGACATGACAATTTACGTGGAGGACAAGCATGTATTACCCCAAATGGTACAAAACAATGTAACTTAAAGCTAAAACATACGTAGGTCCAAACTTATATTAATGATCATTTAATCCCATTTGTTTGCTAACCTACACTACAAGCAGACCCTTTCACTTCGTCAGCTGACCCATTTAAAAAAGACAATACTGATGTTTCAAAATGGATATACTGGGGAAAATGTTGCATCAGAAAAAGTTCATACCATGGCTTAGCTAAAGCCAGCGGAGATTACCCTGCGTTCTATCTGTTAATATTCACAGACATACTCTGACTTAACAGGGGTCGCAGGCGGTCAGCATTGATACCTGGTTTAACTGCTCCATTGTTAACACCCTGAATCAACATAGCTAAAGCAGTGACAGTTTCCAATCTAATTATAATGACAAACACTCAACCAAAAACAGGCTCCAATATTAGAGACAAGCCTTTATTGTTAGTGTGCACATGGGAAGCTAAAGAACAGTAATGTTTTTCTCAGGAGAGCGAGAAGGAGAGTCAGCCATGACTTCAGATGAATGTTAATGTTGCTCTGTGTCTGCTGGATGTGTCCGTGACATTTCATTGCTAAGAGTTTAGCCATGATAACTTCATAAGAATGAATGATACTATATAATGATGGTGGTTGTGTATTTGTAGGATTGTTACCAGCAGTTTACCCCCACCCCCCCCCCCCCGACCCTTCCCCCACTTTATGCTCCTGGTCCACATTTGTTTGAAGCCATGGATCACTGTATCCCAGTTTTAATCATCAGTCATTCCCGTCCACTGACCTCGCGCAATCTAAATTCAAACTTCATTGTAACAATGAAACAGCAACTATAAGATGATACATATTATTCAATCTACACGTACTAACACAGTATTTTGTGCAAACATCCATTAGCAATGATTACATTTTAGGAGAAGGTGCATTAAACCTTAACTTGCATGTTCTTATCCACTGAGATTTTTACATTTTTAGGCATGTTGAATAAATCTGGCACAGTTCATCTGTTTTGCATGTCATATCATGTGTTTGACTGCACCACACACACCAATGTCACGTCATGGCTGGTGTGATCCCATCACAAGATGATCTCTAGTATCTGACCTGCTTTCTGTTGAAGGAGCGTAACAAAGAGCCGTGAGTGAGAGCATGGTATGTAGCTTCAGGGCAGTTTGGCTCGTTTTCACCCGAGGTTCCTTCATCAGCTACACTGGCCTTAGCTTTTATTAGGGGTCATAATTTCAGGGCATCTTCTGTGTCTCCTAGAGAAGGTGTGTGATTTGGACAAATTAAGTGATTTGTTGAAATACCACTAACACATTCCAACACGTTTCATTCAAACTTTCCATCCCACTCTTAACTGGCTTGGGAGAGTAATAATTTAGGATTTCCGCTGTCATTTCTGTGTGTGTATTTGGTCTCATTCTGCTCGCTCTCCCTGATAGCTCAGTCCACCAGACAGGACATTGCTTGTGGTGGTGCTTAAATGGCTTCTCTGCAAAATTAGCCTGTCATTAAGTTTATGGAAGGGTAGTTCACCATTTCTGTCTCCTGCTGGACCTACATCTGCCATTCCTGTTAAAGCCAGTAACAGAGTGAGGAGGGTAGGCTCAACCCACATGGTGCAGTTATCTAATTTCAGAAGAGTTCTGCTTCATCCCACTCTATCAGGGCAGAGATTTAGAAGCTCTTTTGAAGGGTTGGTTTCCAAGCAGCAGCACATACTTGCGCCAGTTTGTTGTAGTTGTTGGCTGTCCATCCTGAACTTGTATCAATGAAAATTTATGGAGTAGTCACCATATTGCTTTTACATCTGCTTAACACAGTTACGCTTCCCAGAGGATGATCTCTTTTGCATTTGCTTGCTCGAAGGCGGCTTAACCCATCTTTCTTGAACTTAATTTAACAAGCTTTATAGCGTAAGGTTTAGTGCCAGTGGGGCTCTACATGTCCATAAATAAATGTGATATATAAATATAACGTTTGTATTTAAACTACATAGAGACAAACATAACCATATCTGCATGAAATAAAAAAAAAGACTATATTGAGAACAATCTAGCATTGTGGGTATGCAATGATCTCGTTCATATAAATCCTCCTAACAGCAGTGTGAGTTTTCTTTCTTAGACAGCACTTATCTCTGTAACTGAGGAGCCTCTGCATAATTCCCATGACAGGAAACTGAGAGGCTGACCGGGGTGAGCGAGACAGAGGAGGCACACAGTGTGGTCTGAATTGGATATCTATAAAAGAGAGTTTGACCACGACTTGACTTATTTAGACTTGGGAGATAATGTGTGCCCTTCTAGCTACACCGGGACCATAGCAATGTATACGAATCTGAACCGCAGCAGGTCAAGTGCCAGATTAACAGATAGAATGCAATTGGTTGTGCTAATGCTTTTAGAGCAGGAATACAAGTAAAAGCACTTTGAAATGAATAAAGGCAGTCTTACACATGACACAAGCTAGTGTTGTAGAGGCTTAATAATTGTGCAAACCATGTAAAATTTTGTAATGAAAGCAAATGAAATTACTTTAATGGGTTTAATTGTCAAAATGCAGCTTTTTCTCAAAATTCTACACTCACATTAACAGTTCTACCTGGAGCTTCCCATAACCTGAACTGGCCCCTTATGAAGATTTGATACACGGTTCTGTGTGTGTTTCTGCTGTATTTTACAGGTTCACTAGGACCAGCTACTATTTGTTATGTCCATATCATATCCATTTACTTCTTTCCCTGCACCTTTTCTTATTGTATTGTATGCTCCTGGTCCACCTTTTGATTTGTAACCGATGACTACAACTCCCACTGAATGACTTCCCCTCATCAAACACTAATGAGGGGTCTGAATATGTTGGTTTGTCTACCAAGCACTCCCCCCAGTATTGGTTGTTTTGCTCCAAACGGATGCAGTAGTTCAAAGGTGATTACAGTTGTAGTCATTCTTTTTATGATATGAGGTCACATGAATACCAACAGGAATATATCATGTATTAGAGTGATCATACCAAGCTGATCAACAGTTTTCAGTTGCTAAGCAGGACGTGCTTCATTAGCTATGTTACTAAACCACATAGCCCGTACAGATACATTGACTGGAAAAAAAAACATCATGGCTGCTTGCAGCCTCATAACACTGCGCTGACCACTCACATTCTTGGAGAGAAGAAAAGCAGTGGTTGAATCTTCAGTCTTGTTTTCCTACTTTGACACTGTGGTTATTTGCTACCATCCATTGAGGTTTAACTCAACCAGCAGCATCATTTCTGTATCTAAAGTAGCTCTGCCGTCAAGAAATGTTTGTATAACTCCAGTGCTCTCCGTGAACTGTTAAAACGCCTCTCGCCAAAAACTCAAGGAAAGGCTGGAAGTAAGGGCAGAAAATGTAGAGGGGTGGAGGATGGGGAGCAACAGAAACAAAGATTAGAGGACTGAGAGGCAGAGGGATACATGCACACACACACACACACACACACACTCAAGCAGTTTAAACAGGAGAGGGAAGGAAAGTGTTGAGGTGTGCCAGAAGGCCCTCAGTCAAAACCCCAGTAGATGGAGCCGTGGCCTGGCCTCTCAGCTCTCAAAGGGCCCTTTCATGGGGGAGGCAGCAGGCTGTTGGAATGCAGCAGCCAGCAGTCTTATTCAGCTCTGGATGGAAAAGCATCCTACTGCCCCCAATCCCTCATTTTCCAAGGATGTGGATACATGTAATCAATCACAGCCACTGCCTGATGGCATCTGGCAGCAGCTACTTAACAAGACTAAAACCCCACAAGTGGCCCCTAGAGGCTTTAGTGTTCATTACAGGATTGTCAGAGGAAACATATAATTGTATTTGTGTATGGGCATCATAACAGTGGTGGGTGTTATATTTAGATTTAGTGCTGAGGGTGGCTCTAGAAGTTATAACAATTTCATTAACCTTTAAATGCAGACTGTCTTTAGTGACCCAGGACTACACCCTGTCTAATTCATTTGTTTTATTCAATTAAATACTCAACTTCCTGGTATTCCTAAACTATTTTACAAATGTTATGATAGTAAAACGCATTGTTTTTCTAATGTTTTTCACTAACATATGTGTACGGCCCCTGAAGTCCCATGGTATGTTAGAGCATTACAGTTTATTGACACTGTGCTAAATGCAAGTGACAGAGAATTATGATGCTGACACTGGTGTCTCAGTGTAACTATGAATGCATACACAATGATGAAAAGGTCTGCTTCTGTTGGCTTCCTGTCAATAACACCCAGATGTCAGGTTCATCCTGGACGGTTGTGATTAAAACGTGCTCTGTGCACCATAGGACTGGTTGTCTAACTTTTACTAACTTCCACATTTATCATAACAATGATTTAACTAATGAGAAGCAACGTGTGTTACGTTGTAATTGCAGTGGCCTGTCTCTAACATCTCTAACAAGATGCACCTGGGGCCCATTATGACACAGATCATTTAAAAGCAGAACTGGACCATGAGAATTATGAAGAGAGCTCACACAACATGAGCTGTGTCAAGATTCTGTCCAAGGTCAAGATACTGTGCGGTCCCAAGGGAAGTTAGGACTGAGGAGGGAATCTCATATTGTTACCTCAACTGCTGCGATCATGCTGCTATAAATGAAAAAGTAGATTTCCAGGCCAAATAATCCTGATGGGTGTGGTTGTACTGTATTATTTGTCTCCAGAGAGGAACAATACGGCAATTCAGAACAGTTCTCAAACTGGACTATAACTGGTGTTTTGTGAATATTTCTGTTACAGGTACAAAAGGTCTGTCAAAGGTACACATTTTACACATTAAGATGAGTTTATTTGGACATCCATATTATATATGTTATATCTAAAATGTACATTTATCTTATGTAGCTTAGTCTTGCACACTAACATACAAACACGTTTGCATAGTGTTTGTCTTGCGAGGAGCTTCTTCAGGCTCGGTGCTTTGGTAGTATTTTATTGAGTCTAAATCTAGTTTCAAATCTTATTTAATCTGAATCCATTATGGATCATGTATTGAATGTATTATATAACGCTGGCTGAAAATTAGGAGCCTTCTTGCCATAACGTCTTGTACATTGTTAATGAAAAAAAGACCAAGGTGAGACAAAAGATCTGGGGAGAGATTCTGTGAGCATTGGCAATATATTTATAATATTAATATATTTTATCGCCCAGCAACGGGATCCAAAATAAAACATACTATTGAACCCAACCCTGACAGAGTTTTCCGAGCTTGGGCTCTGTACAAATTGATAACAGAGGTCTGGACAAATGTGGGCGTTCACCAGATTTAAAGAAAAGATGCTATTTAGTGCATTGTGGGAAATGTAGTATCTTGCGTTTTTTCAAACTTGACTCACACTAAAGACTAAATGTCAGGATATCTCAGCTTCTGCTGCTTCATGACAATTCTTTTTTAAATTTCTCTCTCACCAGTCCCCCAACTTTATGAAGATGCAATACTGAATCAGTGGAGTGCACCTTAAATATCTGAACCTCGGTAGTTTGCCTGTATCACAAGTTTACCCAGACAAGTTAGTGAGAGTGTTTAGCTGTTCTCACTGTTATTGCTTGTTCTTTCAAAAAGAAATCACCCTCTCTTGTTTCCATTAGTTTTTTCGTTGGTGACTTCTGCAGTAGATCCGTAACAGATGGGAGCAGAAGGCTGTGTATGATCAAGGGAAATATCAAACAAAGACTAGCATTTCACGTTGATGCTTGTGCTTCGTCCTTATACTGCGATCATAACTGCTATAATGTTTAAAAGACATTGCAAGAATATCTAAAAAATTAAGGTTGGTCCCACGTACATATATTTTCCCTAGTAGTTCAGAGGACATGTGACATGTCTTGGCTAGATAAAAAGACTAGAAATGATCTCCAGGGCATGACAAAGACAGAGTTAATAAAAGCATCTGCATCTGATGGAAAAATATTGTGCTAAACAAGCCTTCCTTGTCATCCTGGAGTCAGCTCCATGTGTCCCTACATCCATGGCTGGATTGAACTATCTATCGAGGGAGTGTGGCTCCTCAAAAGAATGCTGTATGGTTTTGTTCGCCGAAGTCCTCGGCAACCACTAATTTCCTCCACCACCCACATCTGTCAAGCACATGCTCTGTATCAGAGGGAAGGCAGGAGCCAATGCCAAGTCAAGTCGAGCTAATAACGGAACCATACGTTGTGTCTGCTCACATGCACCTGATCCTGATTAGCTGTAAGGGAGAGCCAGGCCCAATCATACACAGCAGACAGAGTATCCATTACACATATTCCACATAAAAAACAAACATATGTATTGTGTATATTAGAGAAAAAACTGTTTGCCTTACAGCTAAACTGAGAGAAGTGGCTGTGAATATTGAAATATTCAGACTTTCCAATGATTGCCATTGTTCCACTATTGTAGTAAAGTGGCTAGTATCCTCTAAAGACAATAAAGTGTCATAATAAAAGCATCCAGTAAATATGATTTCAGCCAGTTTATGTCTTTTGTTTTCTTCTGTTGCTGCATTATTGCCTGTACTTGTTCTTTGTATTTTTGTCAGTGGGGTGACCTAAAGGTCTCAGGATGCTTCAAATAAACAAACAAAATGTTACTTTGGTAATATGGCTAAAACAACCAAATATGGGTAAAGCAGCCCTTGAAACAAAAAAACTGAAAGTAAAGTTCACCATGAAGCACACTAAAGTCTCAAAACAAAAGAGAGTTAGTACTGAATATTATTGAGCTCATTTCTGCTCCCAAGAGGATGAACTCTTAATAATAATGTCACAGTAGCCATTTCAAGCATCATCCTCAGGGCAACATTTTTTAGTTTCACTACTGCCAAGCCTCTATGACTAGTTCCTCATGTAGTTCCTTTTGTCCAACGTTTTTTTATATTGTTTATAATAAACTCTGCAGCCTCTACGGACCACCACCATTGAGTTGGATCTGTCTTGTTTTATTTTGGCTTAAGTTATAACTTTTGTATCCTCTCTATTTCTGCAGCTGATCTAGGTCTGTCAGTGGATACAGATGGCATGGCTGAAGCTCAGAGTGGAGCTGCACCCACAGCTGAAGGTAAGATAAATACTTCTTGTTATCAGTGTGTGCAATCAGTCCAAAAAAAAAAATCACCTACCAGCACCTCTAAAGCTCACCAATCAAAATGTTCAATCTTGGTTGTTTAATCCATACAAAAACAAAGATGAAGAAATATTTTAGAGGGAGCTACATGCTAGAACTATATCCAAACTGAATACTGAATATGTTAGCTGTCGTGGAGTTCTTGTCATCACACTGAGGTTGCCAGGTTTGGCACTTTTATGCTTTTACAGAGGCCAAAACACAAATCTGTGCTCATCAGCGGTATCTGACAGGCAGCACTATAGCTGGAGACGGTGCTCAGACGAACTGGGTGGATGGATAAACTGGTGTTCAACCCAAAAAATTTTTACATTTTTACACATGATTTTACATTTGTGTGTGTATATATATATAGATTAAGCAAATCAGATACATTGTGTATATTAGTTGGCAGACATATTCAACCAACCAGGCCAACTGTTTCCCCTGTTTTCAGTGTTAATGCTAAGCTAAGCTAACCACCTCCCAGCTCCGGTTCTGTAGTTATACCTTAGGCCCCAAACATGGTCCATGCAAGTATGCAAACCCAGACAGTGTTAAGGTTGCTCTGAGTGTAGATGTGGTAAGCTTGTGATGACCAGCGGCCAAGGATTTTGATGGTGTGGTCTAATATTCCTCGGCTGCAGCGTACGTTGAGTATGTGCACTGTGGGTCACAGATTCGTGCCGTCTGGGCCAGGCACTGTCATTTGCATTTCCATACTTGCATGAACCATGTTTGAGGTCTTACTGGTCTCCCCGGAGACTGCCCATTGCGAAACAATGTGGCTTTTGGATTCATGACAACTATTTATGACTGTTAAGCCATGATGGCTGCTGCTCAGGTTAACCAGAGGTGAAAATACTAGGCCGGGCCAGGGACAACATCATTAGAACATGGATGTGGTTCATTTGTCTTTAACCAGGCTTTTCATGTTTAACACAGTCTTATCAAGCTGTTTATGGTATAATCTTCACACACCTCATTAATTTCTCTTTGTTTAAGAGATGTGCCCATTTTTGTACATGCAGATTGTGGTTAAATATGATGTGACTGTAGGGATGTGCAGATCGCATGCCCTACTGTTGCCAGTGTAAATCCTACAGGTGTCTGTGAGTTGCTGTTTATAGTGTCTGCTGCTGTGGAGTTTCCACTGCTAATCTGAATAAATTATTTTAGTTCATTAACTGTAGGAACTGTTAACATTATTTTGCCATTAATGATGGCAAACACTCATGTATTGTACTAACAGTCCACACATGACGAAATATTAACATGTGAGTATTAACATGCTTCCTAAATAGTAAAGCATTAACAGTTTATATTAGAACAGTTTATAAAACTGCAAAGATTGTATTTATTTGTATGTGTTGTCAGGGGGGATAAATACTAGTTGTTGCCTAGATGTTCTGCTCTTCCAGATGAAGTTTCCCTCTTGAGGGAGAACCCTCTTGTATCATGGCTATCAGCGTCTGTCTTGTCAGTTCCTATTGGATACCTCAAACCGACTTAATCTTAGGTGGTGTTATGTTTCCAGTAGGAGCTCATGGGCCACAGACAGTGTGGGGAAGTAAGAAAGTGTTGAGAATCTGAGAGACCAATGCCATATTCAGACGACACAACATCAGCCCGATAGTAGCACCCCCTGACAGACATGGGGTGTAAGGAACAACAATTGATCATTTAGTCTCGTGTAGTGTATCATTATGGACAGCGTGTCCGAATTCTTTTGTTTTCTCTCATCTAGTATGACAAATACCACAACGTAGGCAATGACGTTGACCAGTCGGAGCACAGAGCACGACAGTAAATATGTCAAAGCCAAGAGGAATGATGTTGTTTGTACTGTGAGGTGAAACTGTGAGACAGAGTAAGGTCACGGTCATTTTTTTAAGGCTTTTCCAAACACAAGACAGCTAGTATCATACACACTGCATCTGATGCTGTAGTTTGTTTAAATTGTGGTTGTGAAAGCTGCCAGGCTGGGATTGGTTGGGGACCAACGTGTGGTCTTTAGTGTTTCTTGGCTGAGTGCTGGTAAGAATTTATGACTCTATAATCACCTCATCTGGCACAGTGACAGACACAATATTGTGTAATCTGAACCTGGCAAAATATATAGCTGGTTTTGGTCTTTTTTGTTCACAGTAAAAGAATAACACCAGTCTTATGCGTTCAAATGTAATTCTGGGGCATTACAAATACAGTCTTATTTGTGTAATTGAGGGTTTAGAGATCTGGAATTAGCACCATTCAACATTCAGTCAGACAAGTTTCAGTTGTTACTATTTTCAAAGCCAGTCCTCCTCCAGAAGTCAGATTTAGTGAACTTGTGGCAACAACCAGGCCCCTCTGCTGTACTAAAGAGTTCATTAATGAGTAGAAACAGCTTTGTTAATGCTTGTGCCTTCTGGATGTTAAGCCCCTTAGCTCTGTCATGCTGCATGGTGGGTGTTCAGTGCGGCCTCCTGGCCTGTGACCATCAATCATGTTATAATTTCAGGGGAAGCTTCAGCACTGCTGCAGCAGGGTCTGTTTAATACCAGGGTAGGGAAATGGAATGGTACAATGTGAGGACTGTTTGCACTGACCGTCAGATCTCCAGGGACCGGAGGGAACACTGAGCAGTAATAGTTTTCATCAACATTTTGGAGTCATTCTTTAGAACAGAAAAGAAGCTCTGCAGACCTTTCTATGTAATTGTTCTTTCCTTGTTATAATCATTATTTAGGTGTAGTTTCAATGTGCACAACTTATATGTCACTCAGTTAACTAGTGGGTGTTCAAAGAGGTTTGTAATGCAGTCTGTCTTCTCAAGTACACTCGATTATAATGAGGATGTAGAGTATGGATAGATGGAAGATAATGATGGCATCCTGGCTCTTACCTCTGCACTTCTCATGCTTTTTCTAATACCTCACTCTGAAGAAAATAAACATGTTTACTTTTTAAGGTTTTTTACATTTTTAAAATACGCCACAGTTCTCAAATATCACATGCATAAGAGCATAAACAGAG
Organism: Pempheris klunzingeri; assembly: GCF_042242105.1. Classification (NCBI taxonomy): domain Eukaryota; kingdom Metazoa; phylum Chordata; class Actinopteri; order Acropomatiformes; family Pempheridae; genus Pempheris; species Pempheris klunzingeri. The sequence continues at coordinate 10,694,254 of NC_092030.1, read as the reverse complement.
TAGATTAAGTAAGTGAGGTCAATTTTATTTATATAGCCCAATATCACAAATCACAAACTTGCCTCAAGGGGCATCACAGTCTGTTCAGCATATATGACACCCTCAATCCTTGGACCCCCTATTCAGATAAGGAAAAACTAAAAGAAAAATTTCCTTTGGGAAAAGACGAGAGAAACCAGAGGAAAAGGAACAGAGGTGGGACCCCTCTCAATCTAAAACATTAAATATGGAATTGTAGAATCTTAATATGAAGAATAGATCCGCGAGGATGTCGAGCTAATTCAGGTGTCACCGAACAGATCAGATCTGAGCATATGACCTCTGCACCACGGAGACCTGGAAGAGACTCAGAAGACAAGAGTTCAGCACACAGCAAGGAAAAAACATAGAGAGAGAGAGAGAGAGAGAGAGAGAGAGAGAGAGAGAGAGAGATGTGATTGTGGGACAAACAAACAGAGGGACAGAGAGATAAAAGAAAGGAAGAGGGCACAGAAGAAAAATGTCCTCGCAACAGCACGTTTTTTTTTTTTGTTTCTCAGAATTCAGATATTAAAATAAGAGCAATGTAGGCTGTGTGATGCCAATAATGTCATTGCTCGGGTGTTAACATGCCTGAAAATAGTAGCACATATCCACAGGCAACCTCAGCAGCATCTATATCTATTAGCTTGGTGAACAATTCTCTCTACAGTACACCACAAAGGTAATGTCTAAAGAAATATAAATAAATAAATATTGCAATAGCTACTGATGTGTACCTCTCGTCCGTATTGAAATGATTTCAGGTTCATCCTTGTGGCATGAGCTCTGCTTGTTACTAAATTAGCTACTGATTCTAACTTTATATATAAATAACACCATTCTTTTTAATCAGAAGTTGAACGTCCATTTTTACACATTAGGTGTTCGCCTGACAGAGGAACAGCCAAGTCATTCAAGGCTGTGGAATGCCACATTTAGTAATGTCAATTTATATCTCAAATTTGCCTCAAAGGGCTTTAGAATCTGCACAGCATACAACACAGTTCATCCTCACAACCTCTGTTCATTTTTTGTGGTCATACTATCATGACATTGCCTAAATGCAAAGCATCAGTGATTAGCGAAGGTCGGAGGGGTCAGACCACAATGTTTGTTTTGAGCCTTTCAATCACCACTACAAGAAACATTCAAGCCGTTTTGGACCTGCATGTCAGCTGTCTCCTCTTTCCTGCCCTCACACACCAATGCCCTGCCTCACACTCTAATTCATTCATGTAGAGTTGCAGCACATCCTTAAATAATGGGTGAGTACGCTATAATTAAAGAGCTGGGTGGTGACATCACTCATCTGTAGCCTGCTCTGTGGAGAGCTCTGCTGTGGCCAGAATGGGAAGCTGGACACACGTCTGTGTTTTTCCATTGCGTAAACTCAAAATGCAGATGGTACTAAGAGCCAGAGAACTTCTGAGTGTGTGTGTTTATCAGTGTGTCTGCAGCCAACCATTCCTTTTTCTTTCCTTATACAGTAATATGCATAACTAACAAGGATCCTGTCTAACTAACTAACTAACAAGGTGAGGTCCTGTCGAAACACTTTGATCAGCACTGTGACTCTGACTGACTGAAGAGTCCACTGCATTCATTATGTTTGGTGGATCCCAGTATGTCATTCTTAAAAGTGACACTGGCATTTAACTCTGATGTTTAGTTTGGCTGATCGCCGAGCTGCTTTAAGCGTCTTCGGCAAGCCTCATTCAAAGCTCACGTCTCACTGACTATCCCACACTGTCACACTGGCTCAACAGAAGACTTTATAGGGAAACAATTTGGCAAATAGTTTACCAAAAAGGAAGTAGAACTCTGCTCATGTACTGCCTTTGGCACAAAAACATGAAAATACAATGAATCTCAGTTAAGCTGAGACTGAGTCCTGTTGTGAGGCTGAAAGCCACTAAAGTTAATACAACTGAGCTACATTACACTTAAGCTGCTAAATGCATTGTAATTGATATTTATTTTATTATAATGTCTATATATTGAAGAGAATGTTTATTTTGAATGATTTTTAAGTAAATTTAGTTTTGTTATTTGTTCGTTGCAGCTGGTCGCAGCAGTACTTTTTTTGTTTTTAATCTAAGGAGGAGCCATAATTTGGTCAGTAAACCACTGATTCATCTTTTAAAAAGGGAGAAAAAGATTTAATGTTTTGTGTCTTTTTTCACGCTGCACCGAAAACATGAAAAAATTTGTTACGCCCCTTAATAATAACTTTTATAGCACATTTGCACAATAATATGCACATTTTGCAGATCCACTTCGGCAATGACCTACTGCACTGACTGTAGCTGTGTGCACATACAGTGGTTCTGCCATAATTGAATCCTGCTTTAAATGCAAAATAAACATAACCAAACCCATTGCTCCATTTTGGTAAAGTTGCTCCTCCCTGTCACACCTCTGCTCATCATCAGTCTAAATGAGAAACAAAAGGATTGCCAGTGTTTTGAAAATAACAAGAACCCTGTATCTGTCTGCCTGCAAGGCTGTTAAAGGCAGAATTGTTTGAATCAACAGTTGGTGAGCAGCCAGCAACCTCTCAGACCTCCAGAAACAGGAAACAGTGCAGGAGTCGTTTTTCAACTGGAATCTGAATGGCTCACAGCCTGCTCATACTATCCTGCTAATGTTTTTGCTTTTGTCCTCGTTTACCTTTGTTTTTTTTATTCCTCTGCCCTTGACTTTTTCTTTCCATGACCAAAGGCCATTTATGCAGCTTTATTTCATCTGCTCTCAGCCACACTTGGAGTCTATCCTCTTACTGCACAACTAAAGCGTGTGGTGTCTAATCAGTTTTGGTGTGGCTCTGGTACATCCATTCGGCACTGTGCAAAGCATAGTTTTTGTGTTGACTATTAAGATTTAATGTTCAAATATGTGTTGATGTGAAATTATTCCTATCATTTCTTTTCCTTTCCTTTTTCCTGTAAGGGTGCAGGGGTGGGGACGGATCTAGTTGTTGAGATTTTGTTGGATCCCTTAGGACGCAATTATTGTAATGGGGTCTCTGTCTCTCTGTTTCTCTCTCTCTCTCTCTCTCTCTCTCTCTCTCTCTCTCTCTCTCTCTCTCTGTCTCTCTCTCTCTTTCTGTCTGTTTCTCTCTGTCTGTCTGTCTGTCTGTCTGTCTGTCTCTCTTTCTCTGTCTGTCTGTCTCTCTGTCTCTGTTTCTCTCTCTCTCCCTCTCTCTCTCTCTCTCCATCTGTTTCTCTCTCTCTCTCTCTGTCTGTCTGTCTGTCTCTCTCTATATGTCTCTCTCTCTGTCTGTCTTTGTCTCTCTCTCTGTCTGTCTCTCTCTCTCTCTCTCTCTCTGTCTCCCTCTCTCTCCTGAGCCACATGCACAGCTGTTGCGTTTCTAGTTTACATGAACACCAACATACAAAGGGAGCTAACTGAACACTATATAGTGCATTTTGAGTAATTTCCATTCTGCAGTGTATAATCCCCTGTTCCCTGCAGTGATTAAGCACATATCACTACTAAAAAAACAAACTAACGTTAAGCTCACCTCACAGAGTTGTGATCTGCTTACTGTATGTCTGTGAGGGTTAACACAGACATCTGCTCATGGCCACATAATCTATGACTACACAGATTGTATGCACAGACCACACTGCACATGTGTGAGCGATCTAGATACGACATAACATCCAACAGCCAGCACAGCGGCAGACATTATCCTGATGCTGCCTTTCAAGTGTGTGATGTACATATTTCAACAATCCAATGCGTGCACCACCTGAAAGGCACTACGCTGCCACTGCAGACAGGGAGCACTGCCTTCCAGTGTCTTAGGTCCTACTGGATTCAAACAAACATTCTTTACCATCAGTTTTTCCAAACCAGACAAAATCTCTGGTCATGAGGGAAACAGGAAGAAAACTGTTTCATCATGGATGTCTGCTTTCCATAATCCACACTCCTTGACCCCCAAAGATAAATGTGCGTTCGGTCTTGGACAGTCAGTCCTCGTTTATTTCTGTGTTCTCATGCAGAGAACATAGACGGTAAGGGAATGGGAAATAGAATAAAGAAATCTGAAGGAGGACTCACAATCTGCTTTTTAATTCCGACTTTAATGAGCTCACTACATGGTAATAAATCTACACGAGAAGTTCAAGAGAAACTGGGAGAGAAACTGGAAGTCAATGTCAGAGTTCCAACAATAACATTAATAGTAACTTTAAATATATGAGACGGACACCATGATAAATAGGACAAGGCAAGCCCAAGCACAGATGCAGCCTATAACTATACTGTATGCCTTTGTGTCCATAAATAGATTTCGACTCTTGTAAAAGTTTTGTTACAGAGTAACAGTGAGCAACTATGATAAAAAAAAGAAGGACTAAATGATGAGATATATTCAGTTTCTGTTAATTGTCAAAAATGCCATGAAAACTCTGTAGCCGACAATGTGTTAGTCCGTCTCTTAGCACAATCTTCATCTTTAAAAACCCCCACAAATAGTTTCCTGTTTTAGGAAAACAATTTATTTAATTCACCCCAGTTCCTGTTTTCGTGCATAGTTGAGCCACTTGGCCATGTTTCCATCAAATCTTTGGCTGGCAGAGACCTTGCTGATGCATTAGAACCACCTTGTCTCTTGTCGCTGTGCTCAGTCATGGTGTTTGACCTGTGACATGAAACTGTCTTCCACAGCCTCACCTTGGTAGCAGAGGTTGGCTGTTCCTTTCTTTCTGTTTCAGTTAATGACTGTGTTTCCACCTACATATGACATTGATGATCATTAGCACTTGTTTGGTATATTTGGTTTATCATACACCAGACTATGATCCCACAAAATCCCTTTCCATTTGTCAATTCTAATCTTCACAAAAGGAGGATTTTTGCAGTAATTTTGTATTAGACTGCATTGTCTTTTGTTTGGTGGACATTATAAACTGCACATTTCTGGCTAAGCAATGACTCTGACTTATGATTTGGTGAAAAAGGTTCTGTTCTTTGAGGGAGCTCTCAAAGAATCAACAAACTAATCACCCCTCAACAACATGAACATTAGTTCTTAGTTAAATCAACAGTACCAACAGTATAGCACATAAGGATAGCTGGAGGTGATAAAGGCAGTTGCAGTAGTGAACATTGTTGTTCCCATAGATCCCATTTAGCCTGTTTGTCAGTTTTAATGCTTCCTTAACCTTTAACCCTCTGCGTTTCATCTCCTAAAGGTTATTTTCTGGAGTTCCAAGAGCCAGTCAACAACATCACTCACTTCCAGGGGCAGACAGCCACACTACATTGCAAAGTGGCAGGAAACCCACGACCGACCATCCGCTGGCTGAAGAACGATGCCCCTGTGGTCCAGGAGCAGGGACGTATAACGATCCGGAAGACGGAGGCAGGATCCAAGCTCCGCATCCAGGATCTGGACACAACAGACACTGGTTATTATCAGTGTGTTGCCTCCAACTCACTCAAGGTTATCTCTGCCACAGGCGTCTTGTACGTCAAACTAGGTAGGGTTCGCATTTATATTCACACACTGACTTAAGTTATTTAGTCCTAAACTATATGGACTTTATGGAATCATATGGAATTTTGAATGTCAAGTTTATAATTTATACTATAATTTATATTTATAGTATTTTGATCAACATTTGTCAACAAAGTGTCAGTGAGATCAGTAACGTGCCAAGAGGATGCTTTTTCTTTTGACAAATGATGTCATGCCGTCTGGCATCACCAGACCAGTACGCAAATGAAAACTTCTCATTTCATCCTGAATGCATGTAGTTCACAGAGTCATACAGCTATAGACATTATTAGGTACACTTTATGTGCTTGATAACACGGTTTGTAATATTTTATTGATGCTTTTATTTTGCATTCACAGGACAGATGCCCACACATGGCCCAGATGAACCGTAAGTGAATGTCCTCTATGTATTAGTGTGTTTGAATGCATGTGAGTAAATCAGACAGAAAGAAAAGACCACTCGTACCATGTAAGCCTTAAATGTGGCTATGAAAGTAAAAACTATAAAAAGTTGTCCGTGAAGTATTTGTAGCTCCACTTCAGAGAATAGCACCCGGTCAGCTTGACAGCAGTAAGAATGCATTTCAGTGTAATTAGTTTTCAAATGTGAAACTACTCAAACCACCACTGCTGTGTAACCCACTTCTCCACTACCCATCCGTGACTTTAGTTAAAATAAGCCTAGTCATGCTGCTTCTCTCAGAATCAAGGAACAGAATATGTCAGTGCGACACTGAAGCCAAATAGTTCACAAAAGGTCACAATGGAGAACGGAGCAGGTATGACCTAGTGAATCTGGTTCTGTCCTTACTCAAGTCCACTATGACCACAAAAGACAGAATCTTTGGACTGACTGCTTCACCTCCATGACTTTTGCTTCACCTTTGATACAGTTGCACTCATAATTATTCAACCCCCATGAACAACTCAAACAAGAACATTTTAGATAGCTTTAGATAATATTGCAGGTGGTTTCTCCGAATTCAACACAAAATGCAAACAAAAGATTTGTTTGTCAAGAAGAGGGTGAATAATTTTGAGACTGCAGTAGTCATTAAAAGTAGCATATTAAATTAATATTAAATAAATTTGTAGAAGCTATTTCAATTGTTCTTCTTTGAGTTGCTCATTGAACACAGCTGAAAGTTTGTAAAGTTTGCCAATACACCTAATTTGCAATGGGAGTTGAATAATCAAAACCAACCATAACCAAACATAGTTGGTCCCTGCTTTTTGATCGATCTTCTTTATTGGTGATCAAATGTTAGTATACCAAAGCGATCCACAGACCACATTTTTATGTTCTGGACTGTGACTACTTGGTATTTATCGATAATTATCGATAAACACAGCACAAAACATAAACTAAAGTAGCTCTTTAAACCCCTAGTGACGTGTTGGAAACTCGGTGTGCTATATTGTTCTGTTTAGTCACTTTTACAAATACCAGAGGGCTTAAAATTACCACAAGAAACACAATATACTGATATCAGCAACACTGCTGTAGCTGTAGTTGTAGTTATAGTTGTAATGATCGTGACAGTATAATTGTGGATCCAAATAATAGAAAATAATAGTACATACAGCAGTGGTGATTGCACTAGCACTTGGAAGAGTAGTAGTTGTAGTAGTAACATAAGGAGTCATGGTTGTTCCTTTGGAATCTGATAAATTCTTACCTCTGCTGCTCTTAACTCCAGTTTTCTCTTCTTAACTTCTGAGGGGAAGCTAATGTGCCGACGACAGTATGGTCCAAACATCACTAAGGATTAAAGTTCAGATTAGATTTAGAAATGACCACAGCTAACAACCCCTTAGACTAACTAAAGGTTTGTACAATGGATTCAAAGGTTGGTATTTAGGAAATGTCTGTAGTTAATAAATATTCTCAGAAGTGTAAAAGTGCAAATGTATGAGTTTGTGGTGTTAGGAGTGCCTGCCCAAAGCTAAAACGGGCGTGCAAAGACATGTCAGCTAGCACTCTTTCCGCCATGGCTTTGACTGGCTATTAGAAATGATGAAGACTTTGTGCTATGCTGCACTGATTGATGCAACCAAACCAGGAGGGTAGCAGGACACGCAGCTTTTCTTCCCTCTCTCTCTCTCTCTCTCTCTCTCTCTCTCTCTTGTGGGTTTGACTCACCAGGACGGGGCTCAGAATAGATTCCTGGACCAGCAGTCAGACACTAGCCGGTGGTTTGGACAGGCCTATTCTGAACTGGAAAGAATGCTGATTCATGTCCTCAGTCAGACCAACTGTTTCTGAATGCCTCCTCCAAGGAACTTATCTCATCAGCCAACAATATGACTCCTTTAATGCCCTTTATCTAGAGCTGGGGGACGGGGGAGTGTTCATTTTGGGGGCCACTGGGGAGGAGATGAAGACGTTTTGGTCTATTTAAGCTATAGTTAGTACACATTTACATTTCTTGTTAGTGTTAGTTAACCAGAAAAGTCAAAATACAAGGATTAGGTCGTTTTAGTGTGTCATGACATCAGCATGAGACTATAGTTGTCCTTTGTAACAGGAAAATTATTAAGACCCTTTAAAAGTAAGTAGTAGACCGACTGTTGTTGTTGTGCTTAGGGCTACAACTAAAGATTATTAATCAATCAGTGGTTTTATCTATAAAATGTCAGAAAATAGTAAAAAAAAAAAAGGCCAAAGCTCTCGGCGATGTCTTCAGGTATCTAGCTTTGTGTGGTGAAAAAAAAAAATATGAATCAGATATTCATTTTTTTTTATCATGCATAGACAGAGAAAAGCAACAACTCACCACTTTTGAGAATCTGGAACCAGGAAATGTTTGACGTTTTTGTTTAAAAGCTTACCAAATAAGCTCTACTTTATTGCTACACATAAAAGTGACAGGCGCATGATAATTATCAACTATGAGCTATACACTGTAAACACCATAAGGCAGCTAGTAGATTATCTGTACACATTTTTCATATAACCACACAATATAACACCGTTGTAGAAAGAAACCCTTAATATGGACAAACATCAGAAACATAATGTGCAAACACACTACACATGTACATGCAGAGAGAAGGAACAAAGAGACTTAAGCAGTAGTCGTAGGCTGTGGTGAGTGTTCCTGATGGGACCCCTTTTTCACATACAAAGGGCTCATTCTGGTTAAGATCATGCAGAGGTCTTGCTTGAATGAGGTGTCTATCATCCTCTGTTAAGCCTCCTTGTTGTTTACCAGGCTAGAACCTTGGAAAGGTTAAAATCACTCTGTGTTGTGTGCACACAAGTGACTATTACAGAAAAAAGAGAAAGATTTTTGAGGGGTAGGTTTCATGTTGCAAACCCTCTGGATCCTTGGATTTTCAGTGTCCAAAACAACAAACCAAAGATTACATATGCTATCTGGCACTTTTACATTAACAGAGAGCTTCATAAGATCCATCATGGTATATTACTACACTATTTGCTTCAAACGTTTATGTGTTCAAAGTTTATTTTTTGTTCGCGAAAAGTTTATTATGGCAAAAGCTGCAAAAATGTTATGTCATACACTAGTACACAGATTGATGCATGCTGTCGATATAAGGGGATGGGAAAGAAACATGCAGCTAGCACACAGTACTGATACACACTCTATAGGTTAATTATAGCGTGTATGAACACATATTTGCTGTGTTCTCTCACAGAGCGACTCACACACTGAGAAATAGGAGAAAGTCCATATAAGAAGAGAAGCAGAAATGAGGCCATTACTCTGCCAGCTCATTGTCAAGGCAGACTGTGTTTTTCCAGTTTAACTCCAGTGGAGAGTAGAAACGGTCATACAACACTAAGGACGACCACACTGCTGAGCACTGAGAGAGACACTGGTCAGCTGCCAAAGAACAGCTTCATGTACTGAGGTCACCATCACATTCTAAAATTCTGAACACTGTGAACTTTTTTAACCTCTGTACCCATTTTTCAGGAATTCTGTCACTTACTTCCATGGTGCTCAAACTGAGTAATAGCCAGTGGGCAACCTCTTGGGAGGGCACAGAGCCAATCCAAGCCTCAATCCACCCGTCCCGGATTTTAGTTGTGTTGGCAGCACGTATAGAGTAAGGTAGCCAAGATGATCAATACATATAATAGATTTTTTATTCATCAGTTATTTGATTAAATGCAACCTTATCAATGAATATGCAACCTTGTGGAGACTATAAGCTGAAATAATTAATGTCTTAAAATTATATTTTCACACAAGCCCCCCCCGCCTGTAAAACAGAGCCTCACACTTCTTTCTAATTAATGACCAAAACCTCAAAACACAGTGAACCTAGGACTTTAGTGATCCCTGGGGATCCTGGGTAGTTTTCCGTTTTGCCATTAGTTTTTAATGAAGCCTTGGCCGTGCTGATATATAGAGCGGACTATACCTGCTACTGCAGCAGTTATTTATTAAAATTCCAAATTCTGTCAAAATGGTTCACTTCATTTTGATACAGCTGTAAGGTCATGTGAAGACAGAAATGAGCCCTATTAGAGAAAACACAACCAGACACATTCCTGCTAGATGACCTGTTGGCATGAATGCTGTATTTCTGCTGAAAATAGTTATTAAAATCCTGTCTCTGCATATTATAAACCACTCATGGATCTGCTACTCCTGGATGTCGTTTAATTTACCTGGGCTGGAGCGGCTGTGGCTTCATAGGTAGAGAGGCTTGTTCACTATTGGGAAGACTGGTGACTCAATCTTCAGCTCCTCTGAACCCCAAATTGATTCCGTATTTGTGCTATTGGTGTGTAAGTGTGTGTGTGACTAAGATTTTCAGACACTATATAAATGCAGTCCAGTACCTGAAACAACATGCCCCCACCAACACAGCCCCTTGCATTATTTTAATGCAATGTTGTCTAAATACCCACAAACCTGTACTTTTGACTATTACAATAGAACTTAAGGAGTCAGCATATATCCTATTTAAAAACATTCCTAGTGTCATTCCAGGTTCATCATGTGATCTGGGTAGGGCACTGATATCATATATTTTGGTGGCTGTGGTCTACAATTATTGGAGCTAAGTGACAAGAACACATTGAACACGTTTCCAGCTCCTCTCCAGACCTGTTTGGACAGGAAAGGAAGGGATCAGAGCCTGATACTTAAAATAAGTACAACATGGGCTACCTTCATTTATTAGTAAGTGGTGGTATGCAATAAGATGTGGTGGATCAAAAGCACCAATAGGATTATTCTGTATCACTAGTGTGAAGTGTGAATTCAAATAGTACTCTGCTGGTAGGAATAGAACTGTGTGGACAACACGAGTCATTGTCAGTGTTTCTTCCCACACTTAGCAGCTCAATGAAATTACCTGTGCTGTGTAAATCTGATTGTAGGTAATCAAAAGCAAAAGCCATCCAGTATCCTGGGTTCGCAGAACACGGCATGGCAACAAGCACATCATCTGCCATCATCCAGCTTTGAGTGAGAGTCTAATTTTAGTGAGCATGCTGGTTTTTACCGTGCCTATATCCCCCACTGTTTGTTTTGTGGATTAAGACTGCCGCGACTAAGATTAAGACGGCCGGGGAGACTAAGCCCAGCACAAACATAACACAAGAATGACCTTAGCAAAGAGCCAGGTTTGAAAACATGTTCACATCAGTTGGTTGAACTAACACAACTTCCTGTACAGCACCAACTCTGACCAGGCAGCTCAACACATGCTGTGAGAAAATGAACAGGGTACTGGATCTCTAGTGCCCAGTGATCAACATACACATTTTCTTCTGTGTGCCAGAGATGTTAGTTCACATAAAATGTAATAGTTGACCTATATTCTGTCTTCCTTTTCAGTATACAACCATGTCTAATGACAGTTATCTTTTAGTGCTGCAGGCTGTATAATGATATGAAGCAACAATCAATGGAAGTAATTTACTTGTTACATGAAAGTATTTGATTTACTCAGGCTGTGTTGTAACTGCACAATGCATGTTTTTTGTACTGAGAAACTAGAGGGGTTATAATGGGGGTCAAATTCTGCACAGGGTCTACTAATCATTCAGAGTATTCAGGCAAAACACCCAATCTGAATCAAATCTGAACCCGTGTTTCTCTTGTATCCATGTATTCATCACATTTTACATTTAGATGAAAATGTCATGTTGTTGCCATGTTAGCAGTAGAATAACAATATTATCTTACTAATGCCCAAATATATACTCTCTGGTTCACAGAGAGATATTATTGTCTTATATTGCTTTAAATTGTTTAAATAGTTCTATTTTGACCCTCTGGTCTCTTTTGCCAGCATCAGACATCGGGGTGTCTGATTGGGGTCAGACAAAGCACAGTTGGTACCCAAGGCAACTTTCCCCTGGCCTGTCGTTAGGATGTTCCAGCAGAAATCTTAAGGTGTTTGTTGTAGATGCTGGCTCCTTGACACTCTGGATAGAAGTCCAGGCAGGTCAGGGAGTGCCACTGGGATGATTCTGGCGGTCCCAGTTGATTGTGCAGTGTCTGTCCCGGTCTGGGGTTGGTGGATCCATTGCATCCACTGGATCCACTAGATCTGCTGCACCTCCCTCTCTCTGTCCTTCTCCTCACCGATAAGGTGTGTTTGGTGTAAGAGTGTCCTCACCACTGATCTTTAGTAGTGGTTTGCAAGTGGACTAATAGATTAGCTAATAAATTGACCTTGAGTTAAGATTATTTTTCATAGTAGTGTTCCCAAAAATTATCTTTGGCCGTTTAAATCATCCATTGGTTCTTCACTCATTCAACATTTCTAGTAACAGTCCCTTAGTAAGTTAAATGCAGTACACGCAGAGCTCTACAGTAAGCCTATCACTTCCAGGGGACCTTCCTCTCTTCATAGAAGGAATGCTAGAGGTCAGTTTTTGGTAATGACTTTTCCATTACATAATGTTTTGAAGTCCTTATAATGAGATATGAGGAGTAAAAGGAAAAAAATCGATTTAATCTTTTCCAGGAAGGGCTGATCCAACTAGTCATATGCAATCAACCAGTCAGGAACTGTTGACATCAGTGTGTGTGTGCTAGATGAGTTGCAGACCGGGATGTTTCAAACAAATGGTTGAGAAATCCAAATATGGTGGCTTGTTCATTACAGTGAAAGCTTTCCCATCACATGTGCGTCCTCCAAAACATTTGAGTGTTATTGTCCTTACTGGCTTTCATTGTGTTTCATTGTGTTTTTTAAAGGAATTTTTCCTTAACGATTCCCTAATTTATCACTCATTTTAGAGCCTTTTTTAAGGCTCCCCCCATGATACCTTTTTTTTCGTTTTATGAGATGTTGTATAGGGGAAATGGGAAAGGGAGTACTGCAATTTGATGAGTATTTTTTTATCGGGTATATTATATCGGGTAAAATAGACCCGACGTTAGTGATGGTGTTACTAACTGTTTGGTTAGTGTTCTACGGTTAACAAAGTTCCCTTAGACCAAGATTTTTACTAAGCAGGTTATTGTAGTTTAAAAATAAACTTGTGATTCTTGTGGACCCAGGGCTGGACTACCAAGAGCATGTGGGCCTCTGCCCCATGACCCCATGATTCCATACCCCCAGCAGCCCCCTAAATCCATACCAATATTGAAGTTGTTATGTCCCATCTGCTGTGAGCACTGACAGGATCTTTGAGGAGAATGGACACATCCACTGCACAGAGGGCAGAGACTACACTGCCCACTAACAACTCTAACAAATCATATGGTGGATAAACTAGTAAAGGGTTTTTTGAAATGACTTTGAAAAAAATGTTCAAATTTCTGAACTGAAATTTCAATTAATTGTCTGCAATAAGCAAAACTTAGCCCATTGTATATTAGCCCGGTCAGCATTACAGTGCATAGCTATGATAGCCTACCTCCTGGAATCAATAAAGTGGCTTAGCTTATTTGTTTTCTCTTGTTTGTGCTCCTTCTTCTTCTTATCTTCTTTCTTTTTAAACATTTGTACCTAAATCATCATTTTTTTCCCCATTAGCTCACGTGAAAAAGGTTTCTGCCAGCCATACAGAGGTATTGCCTGTGCTCGCTTTATCGGCAACCAGAGCATCTATGTTGAGTCACTGCAGATGCAGGGGGAGAGTGAAAACAGCATCACAGGTAAGAAAATCCTTAGCAATCCTTAGCTGACCTATTACACTATTATCAATATACAACTGGGTACAATTGTAACCACTAAAATATCTGATTACACATATGACATACACATATGAGAAACAATTCACACACGTGTCTCTTTTTTTCCTCCCTCCAAGCTGCCTTCACTATGATCGGCACCTCCATCCACCTATCGGATCAGTGCTCCACGTTTGCCATTCCCTCTTTCTGCTACTACGTCTTCCCTCTATGTGACGAGAGCTCTCGGGCCCCTCGGCGGCGTCAGCTCTGTCGAGATGAATGCGAGGCCCTGGAGAACGACCTGTGCCACACCGAGTACAGCGTCGCCCGATCCAATCCCATAATCCTTATGCAGCTGGAGCTCCCTAGCTGCCACCTGCTGCCACGGCCGGGCACGCCTGATGCTGCTTCCTGTATGAGGATAGGAGTGCCTCCAGAAAAACTGGGTCCATGTAGGTAGAAGCTATTGATGTAAAACCACTCTGCTCATGAAACAATTGAAAAAAATGATTAAAAAAATCTACAGCCATAAGTATAACACTGTAATAATAAGTGGATGGATAAACGAAAAATTTAGTTTTTCAGTTGAATTCACTTAAAAGTATGAAGGAATCACATCAAATCATTACAAGTCTGTAAAAGTATGTTCTCAGCTTTTGTGTTGAGTGATTCCACCTGACACTGATACACTGTTGTGGATAAGCTGCAAAGAGCCAGGCTAGCCTTTTACCCTGCGTACGTCCTCACTTCTCATGTCACTCCCAGAAAGAAAGAATATAACTATATTTCCCAAACTGTATTATTCCATGCAAAGTAGTAATTATTGTTCCGTACATTAAGCTCTAAAATGTGAAATATGAAAACAACATAACAGAATATAATAAACAGCATTAGAACAAATCCGTTAAAATTTGAGACCATGTTGGCCATGCCAACGTAACCACAGGGTTTTAACCTGACATGTTAATAACACAGTACTGGATATGCAGTCATTATGTAAACGCGCAAATGTCACCTGTGACTTGTTTGTAGGAGCATTCATACTGAATCACTGTCTGCTCTACAGATTCCCCTCCAGACCACAGCTGCTACAATGGAAGTGGGGCTGACTACAGGGGCACAGTCAGCATCACTAAATCTGGTCATCACTGCCAGCCATGGAGTGCTCAGTACCCTCACAGTCACCACCTGTCCCAGGAATACCCCGAGCTCTGGGGAAGTAACAACTTCTGTCGTAACCCAGGAGGCCAGATGCAGGCACCTTGGTGCTTCACCCTGGACCCTCATGTCAGGGTCGACCTGTGTGACATTCAGCCCTGCAGTAAGTACTAGAATATGATAACTGCACTGTTCATTTTTACTTGGATTGTTAGCATTTACAGGTTATTCTAAGATAACACATGTTGAAATGAAAGGGGTTAGACAAATGATCCAAATTGGTGTACATACCTTTTGCCTGGAATATATTGTATATGTGACACGTTTTCCACTTACAGATACCATCCTCCACTGGCATATATCAATGACCAGTCTCATTTTAGTGTTATATGTCAGCACCACAATGTATGTTTGGAGTAACAATTAAGCCTCTTACAGACATGAACCTCTCATAGACATGGGATAGCAGTTTTACGTGTCAGTCTCATGACTGATGTCTGAACCAAATTTCATGGCAATCCATCCAATGTGTATGGTTGGACTTAAAAAAAAAGTCTTTAATAAATAGGGAATTAAAAAGAAATCTTATTTAAATATTCGCTGTTGAGGGGATCCCCCATATTCACGAATCATTACTACATTAATCAGTATTTCAGACCAAAAATAGTTACTCCAAAATCCATTAGTGATGCAGCTTGTGAGAGAACAGAAAACACTGCTGTGTCAGCTGTGACGCCGCTCCCTCTGTGAAAGAGATGAGAAATATCACAGAGCATTGTGGCTGTTTACGTAAGAGATGCCTTGCTATTATTTTAACAGATACAGGTAAATAAAGCCAGGAGTGTTACAGACTCTATCTCTGAAAAAGACTAAAGAAAAGATAGTAAGAATGTAAAGCAATCATTGCAGGATTAGCCTGTTGGACAAACTTCGTATGACAAAAACATAACATTCTGAAAATGTTTTGTGTATTTATGCATTACAAATCAGAAAACTTCACTTGCTACTATCTCTATTATCTTGCTATTTTCAGAGCCTCCGGAAAGCCCCAGGAAGGAGATCCTGTTCATTCTAATCCCTGCAATTGCCATCCCATTGGTCATTGCTTGCCTCTTTTTTCTGGTTTGCATGTGTCGCAATAAGCAAAAAGAATCGATTGACACCCCACCTCGCTGTCAGCTCAGCGGCTCTCCAAGCCAAGACATGGAGCTGTCTCTTCTCAATCAACAAAAGCACCAGGTAAAGTACACACACTGTACCAGGGCTCACTGATGTAGGTGTATTTTATTTCCATTCTTTCTGATGCATGGCCGTGTTCAGACCAACATTAGCACTGAATAGAAAAGACAACCCCTCATTCATTTTAACTGAGGATTCTGCTAAAATATATGACAAAGCACAAATTCACACAAAAGGAAAAGCACATGATAAATTGAAATAATAAAGGCTCTTAAACTTGGGCCCGCTCTATGGGGCATCAAGATTATTTAATAATGCAGGTGTCAACTGAAGGCCCTGGTTATATCAGTGCATTGCTGAGCCTTCAGTGGTACATACAGCATGTAAATGTACAGATACTTAAAGTGTGTACCCATACTAAAGCCAATTCTAATAACCAAACAAAGTTTTACATTACAACAAAGCACATAGTGATCATTTGCATTTTATTTGTCAGTCAAATACATGCAAGCATACATTCGGGGCTACTTGTAAAACAAATAGGAGTATAAAATGACTGCTGCTGTGATAAGTTGTAAAAATCCTTTTTCGTAGCATTATAAGCCACTATGCAGTGTTTTGGTGTTTGCTAAACCTTAGAACTCATGGACAAGGAGTGCCTTGGTAGCTGAGTTGTTATATGCGATATGATCGCACGGTCAACCGCAACCATCGCCAGTTTGATTCTAGACAGCGACCTTTGTTGCATGTCGTAACCCTCTCTCTCCCCTATTTTCTGTCTGCCTCTCTCCGTCTCTATTAAATATAAGGGAAAAAAACGTTATCTATTACTAAAACTCCAATTCCTGGGTCCTCTTACATTAATTTATTGGTGCCTGAAGCAGCATATCTCCACCAACACAGATGCTTCTCCTTTTTTTTAATGCAGTGCTGGTTTTGTTCTGAACACTAAGTAATAAGAAAGAAAGAGAGTTCTGTGCACCTGAATGCATTCCATTCAGGTGAACTGTTGCATTTGAACTGTTGCATTCCAGTGCTATAGTATTACAGTTGCTTTTATTGTTGGCCATACACTTTGATAACATATATTTATATTTATTGCTCTGTGGCTGCAGGCCAAGCTGCGGGAGATTAACATGTCAGCAGTACGATTTATGGAGGAGCTCGGCGAGGATCGATTTGGCAAGGTTTACAAGGGCCACCTGTATGGTACAGCACCTGGTGAGCAGACCCAGGTGGTGGCCATCAAGACATTAAAAGACAAGGTTGATGCAACTCTTTGTGAAGAATTCCGCCACGAAGCCATGCTCCGCTCCCACCTACAGCACCAAAATATTGTTTGTTTGCTGGGTGTGGTAACCAAAGAGAATCCAATGAGCATGATATTCACCTACTCCAGCCTCGGTGACCTGCATGAATATCTGGTGATGCGTTCCCCCAACTCAGATGTTGGCAGCTCAGATGATGACAAGACCGTCAAATCCACACTTGAGCAGGCAGATTTCCTTCACATTATCACCCAGATTGCTGCTGGAATGGAGTACCTGTCCAGCCAGCAAATAGTCAGCAAAGACCTGGCTGCACGAAATATTCTGGTCTTTGACAAACTCAGCATCAAAATCCTGGAGCTGGGTCTGTTCAGAGATGTCTACTCTGCTGATTACTACAATCTCATGGGCACAAGCCCTTTTCCAATTCGTTGGATGTCGCCAGAAGCTATTATGTATGGCAAGTTCTCCACTGATTCTGATATCTGGTCTTATGGTGTCTTGCTGTGGGAGACTTTCAGTTATGGTCTGCAGCCATATTGTGGTTATTCCAATCAGGATGTGATTGAGATGGTGCGCAGCCACCAGCTACTGCCTTGTCCAGATGATTGCCCGGCCTGGATTTACACCCTTATGCTGGAGTGTTGGAGTGAATTCCCAGCAAGAAGGCCTCGCTTCAAGGACATCCACACACGTCTGCGCTCCTGGGAGAGCCTGTCCAACTATAACAGCTCGGCTCAGACTTCTGGCACCAGCAATACTACCCAGACTAGCTCGCTCAGCACCAGCCCTGTGAGCAACATCAGCATGAGCACAGCAAATGCATCACGCTACACTAGTCCTAAAAAGAGCTCACCATTCCATCAGCCCCAGTTCGTGCCCATGAAAGGTCAAATCCATCGGCCAATGGTGCCCCCACAGCTTTACATCCCTGTCAATGGATATCACCCCATGCCAGCTTACCCATATCTGCAGAACTTTTACTCCATGCAAATACCAATGCCCATGCCCCACCAGCAGATGCACCATCCACCACAGATGATTCCCAAAGCTGGTTCTCACCACAGTGGCAGTGGATCCACATCTACAGGCTATGTCACCACTGCCCCTTCCAACACTTCTGTCACAGAGCGAGTAGCTTTGCTTAATGAGGACTCCAAGACCATTGATGACAACTTGGCTGACAGGACATCCCAGGAAGAGCTAGACCAAAACAAGGACTTGTCAGTGCCTGAAACAGAATTGCTAGGTGACAATGACCCTCCACAGACTGACAAACTGGTGATGCACATGTCAGACACATAAGTGTGGGACTGTTTGGAGAACAGTGAAGAACAGCTGAAATATTCTGTGACCTGTGCTTGCCAAAAAATCAATAAGCAGCATAAGTTGAAGTGAGCAGTTTTGCGGAACAGTGACTGGTTGTTTTTGTATGAGCTTCTTAGATAGTACTGATGCATTTGAATGTCAAGTGTATCTCATTTGTGTACCTCTCAAACTCCTGTGTCAATGATCACGCAAAATCAATTGTGCAAACCTCTAAAGACATTGCTTTTATAACGTAGCCATTTAGAAGAATTTATGTTCTTGCCGTTGCTGTGCAACACAAACACATTTTCTTATCCACAAGTACTTTAGAGGTCGCCTTGACAGAACTTTTGCCTTCTCTGATGCATGTGGTACTACTTCATTTTACTTACTTACCGCAATAAGGGCGGTATTTATTCCCCCAATGCCCCACTCCTCTATACAGGCACCCCAGCCTACCATTAGGATTTGCTAAACTGGAAAAAAGTGATGATCCCTCACCCTTTTCTCACCCACACAACCCAATTGTGTTTGTTGGAATGCAAGACCAAGTATTTCCACCCAGCCAGAACTGAACCCAGGTTTCTGTAGTGGTAGACAACTGTTTTGTTTATTCACAACTCTTCTACTCCCCCTCTAAGACAAGGTAATGTTATTTTTGAGGTTATTAAGCTATGGTTTGTGAAAGCCACAATCATAGAATAAAAAGTATGATGAATAGAAATGTTGTAGGAGTTTGAAAGACGCAGTCTATGGGTAACTTTGTTTATAATTATACTCACTGAGATGCATTTTTGAACTTGTGTCCATCAAACAATATAAAGAATAAGAACAAAACATCTTGTTCTTACAAGGTTGATATTTTGAACATCAACATGTACATTGGTTTGAACATTTTATTTGTTTATATCTTTTCTTTATTGGTGAAGAGTGCTAAGTCTGATGTTAATACTGTGTCCCACCATGTTTGCTTTGTTTAAGCAGTTTTTTGCTTATCATATAATGTCCACATAAAGTCATATGAATAAAATTGTGTATTTTCCCTTCTTAAGAGTAGTAAATCATGTGCTATTCCATTCCTTGATTCCTTTGATTTTGTCATCATCTTTTATTTGATGTGCAGAAAGTTAAACATGTGGTACACTGCACAGTCAAGTCACATTAGGCCAAAAATATACTAATAAAAGAACCTAAGAGAGTACCTACTGTACCTTTCAGTTTGGGATTCATATTGACATTTACAAATACTTATTATATTAGCTTGTACAGATTATACTTTCATTTAATTAAATATCATGGACTTTTCACAACCACATTTTATAGTCTTCATAAGAGAATAGGGTTGTTGGCTTAATTCAGGGAGTTGACTAAGTTGTTCCATACCATGCAAAAATGTATGAGTGCGACCTCTGTCCTTGTCCAAAGATGAACTTTGGGACTGGCCCTACCCGTTGGCCCAGAGTGCTGCACAGTGTCCTGCTGTACTTTCCTCTCCATATTCTCCTTCTCACTGATTTGCGCTCTTTATAGGTCCACATTTTAACATTTAATAGCTAGATTGGATATTTGTTACAGATATAATTCAGTTTTTTCTAGAAAAAAAATAACTTTTCAGATATCCACACTGTCATTTTTCCTCAAAATAATGATGTCATTTTTGCCATTCATTTGTATTGGGCTTTAAATTTCTGATATCCACTGTGTAATTTTCATACATCTACAATCAAATTTTTATATACACTGTTGCCCATAAAGTTGGAATAATTGTTCAATACCCCCAATTTTGTTAAAGCCTGAATACACAGTTTGCAAAAGTTAATTGTGGTTTAAGTTTCACTGTGATATGTTTGGAAGAGTTTGATCAATAAAGTTGAGAAGATATACACTTTATTTATCAAGAATAAGTCACATTGTCACAGTCATTTCATAAGAGGTAAAAAACATTTTATTCCAACTTTATGGGCAACAGTGTATTTACACACAAACACTATGCACGGACATACATGCATGCATGCACACACACGCATTGAATTTGCAACTGGGCTAATGTAAACGGCAGCAACAGGATAATGTTAATAATATGGTCTTCATCTGGGAAACATTGTCCATCAACGTGAGCATCAAGCATCATTGATGTAAACACAGACTCCGACTCCCCTTGTCTTGCTCACTGTGGTCCATGTACAGGATAGCTACAATAAGGGCGATGGGTGACTCAGGGCTGTTGCTCGAGTAACTCCTCTAAGTACAACTCCAGTCGACTGAGGAAGACCAGGTGTGTGATTGAAGCCCTAGAAAAGCTAGCAATTGGACCATGAGTTAGATCATTTTGTCAAACCACAACTAATAAGATCAAGTATTAACTTCTACACTCCAGAAGACTGGGGCTTTGAAGGGACACACCTAGGTAGTGACAAGGTGACTGATGCTGAAAGTTGGAGGGCCCCTGGTGGACAGATGCACACTGAAGAGGCCTGAAAAACAGGAACTATGGCTAAGAGGAAGGACAGACAGACAGAATGTAACAGACACGGCATCTTGTATAGAATGCAATGAAGCATAGCATGAGGTCATCATAGTATTCTAAATTGCAGAAAGAACTTTCACACGTCTCATAAGCATAACAAACCAACCACTGCAGGAACAAAGTACAGGCCATTCTCAGGGACTCCCTTGACCCAGGACACACTCTTCACTTGGCTGAATACCAAATAAAACCTTAGGCATCACAAACAAACAAACAAAGTCCCAACCTACTGGAGCCCAGACATCAGAAATGTCAATACCACCCCCTAAACAGTGGGAACAACGAGGAATCCATGCACCCAATCTCTTCTCTGCATATACAGAGACCAAATATAAGATAAGATATTCCTTTATTTATCCCACAATGGGGAAATTTCAACTACTAGTAAACAGAGAGAATAAGAAATATAGCCCTGCCTCAAATAAAGACCTGATGCCCTCAGCAGCATGGGTTATAGGCCCTGGTCAATATTTGAGAAAATAAAGCATATAGAGTAAATATTATATTGTTTTTGTCTTTTAATATTTCATACAACACAGTAACATGTGCATAACGTGTACATGCAATATTAGTATTTCTTTCCTTTCTCTCCTTTGCTTCATGATGAGCCTGCACTACCCTGTTTGGGTTTGTTTTGCAATAATGACTGGCTTGCTGTACGTTATCCCTGACATGAAATATATTAAAGCACAGTTGTATATATCTACATAACCTCAGGGAAAAGAAGAAAACTACTGCAAACATATCTTTGGTATTTCTGTGTTTACATTTCTTGTCACTTGTCATACAGGCAAATACCAGTATGTCTATGATAAGCTAGTATTGGCCACTAGCAAATACTGGTGTATCAGCATTCTTTAAACACAGATATCTTAAACAGATATTGTACTGTTTATCCTTTAAACATTGAAATACCAAGTTACCAAGGTTATCTACTCAGTGTCATTTTGGTGTTCAGCCACAACCAGAAAAACGTTGAAGCCCAAGATACAAATATCAGTCACATACTACATTAAAGCTTTTCTGTTTGTTTGTTTGTTCAGACAGTCTTTTTAATAAGATGTAGTCTATACAGTGCACAGTAATGGGACACTCTCTGGTAAGATCAAGAGCCTTGTAGAGTCAATCAGAAAGTAAACAACAAACTTTGATGAACACTGTGAAGTTCATACTGGTAGAGGTCCTACCAGAACAGGTTTACATGGTACATGGAAGAACAGGAACAATCAGCTGCTTTGCTCTAGCCTTCATGTTTCTGGGAGCTGGTGTTAGTGAAGAAAAATAATGAGATGGATTCAAGAGGTTTTCTGTGGCCAAGGATAGTCCGTCTGCTGAAGGGCTGGAGGAGGTCACATGATCTGCAGATCCCCTTGTGACATCATAAGGGGTGCCAAAGCTAAACGGAGCGTGGGGCCTTTAAAACAGTTAGCTCAGCTCTTACCATAACAAAGCTCCGTGTTTTGTTCTATAGTTGAGATCCTAAACTTACCAAAATACTACATACACCACCAGAAATTTGGAAAAATTTATAAAAAATGATGCACAAGACTAGCGTATACCCATTTAATGGCTGGCTAAGCCCATAAAAATATCTAGTAAAGTAGATAAAGTATCTTCTGAGTCTGAATAAAGCCTCAAACATGCAGTTTTTGTCATCCAATATCATCATTTTTAAGCTCCATTGGAGTAAAATGATGGTTAAGAGTGTTAAGTTTCACCTCTCTCCCTTTTGGTCTGTTACATCTGGTTGACATTTTTTTCTGGTTTCTATCATTTCTCTCCATATTGATTCGGTTCTGTGTGCAGCCTTCAAATTGTTCTTTAAGTCCAGTGCTAATTCCCCTATATGAGCTCATATAATGATGGCTTGCATTGTTTTTAGCTATGTGTAAGTGTAATATGGAACAGTAATAGCTTCAGAAACGGTGCTCACATTCCAACAGGCATGTGAACCTCTCAGGAACACATATTTGAGTAGAAACTGGTACGCAGCAGCCATCTTAACTATGGACCTCCAGGTACAAGCAGCGTTCAAAATTTACACTAGCTGTTCAACAGGGACCCCTAGAGGGCTTCAGCGGTATGAGCAAATATAGTGACGCAACACCACACAGTGAACGCTAACAGATCCTTTAACCACTCCATGTAAGTTACACAATGCACAAAAAGTAGATTTAAAACTTATAGTTCCATTTATGATGCAATGTATATAAAATTATTGTAAGACGAAAGACGAAATTATTGAAACTTTTTTTTATCAATAAGTATTCTCTTAATTTCTTGTCTTGAGCTCTTTTTCAGTTTGTTTCTGTTTAGCACTTGCACGTTTTATATTTTTCATAGTCTTCATTCAAATTTCATCAAACCAGGTAAAATATTCTATTTCAAGCTAGAATATATTCTATTGATATTACTTACTTACATGTACTTACTTGATTATGTAATTACTTGTAATTACGGTGATTAAATAGTAATTAAATAAAGAATCTGAATGCTTCTGCCTCCATTGAATATCTGTATGAAGTATTTATTTAATATCAATATGTTAAACTATATCTAACTTATACTCATGATAATTGGAATGATCATTATTATTGTTGTTATTAGTGGTAGTAGTAGTGGTAGCAGTAACAGCTAGCTACATAAGTATTTGTCACATTAAGTTTGTATTTTGGCTGGTCTATTCATTTAACACAATGATCAAACAGCACTTGACATTTTCGATTTAAATGATAAAACATCTGGATTTGCCTTACAAATAAACATATATAAATATATAACGAAGAGCTTTCATTCAATAGCTGCACTGTATAAACTGTGTAAAGCGCTTTGTGAAGCACTTTGCTACCTTGTTTAGAAAGCTGCTGTTAAAGTGTATATAAAATATGCGTGGAAGATTTCATTGTAAAACACTGTACTGAACTGACGCACCTAAATGCCCCACACGCACTGTGGATGACGACATACGCTTTATATGAGATTTGAGCTCTCAGCTGAGGCCAAGAGTCATTGGCTAAAGTTAGAAAATGCTGCATTCCGATTGGCTACAGGAGCTGTCATTTGATTTCACGCTGCCAATACACTTAACCAGTGACCTACTAACACAGATCTGTGAGTCAGTAGCAACCTTGAGAGGAAAAAGCAAAGGGAGGAAAGCTAGGTACTTTGCAACTTGTAGGATTTTATTGAGTAATTTCCTCCTTTGCCTATGGGAAACCTGAACTTCTTACCTGTGTTTGATACGCGGTGGAAAACCAGAGCAAGTCCTCCAACAAAGGGCTAGATAAGGTACAGTTTTGATTTGATGTTAACAGTAAGCCAACCGTAGCCGTGCGGGGTGGTGTTGTGTTTACAGCCCCAGAATCACAGCGGCGCTTAACAGTTAGCTAGCTAGCTATATTATATATTAATGCACCAAGTGACTAACCTCTGTGTTTGTAAAACCATTTCAAATTTAGAATAGCCACGTCAGGATTCACATTGCGTGTGAAATGCAAGTACTATATGGTAAATACGACTGCACTGTATTAGCAGTTCTTTTGTAATGTTACATAGCTGGTAGAGGTATAAAAGTAGAGCGGCCGGTGTAAGAGTCATGTATTTAACTGTTACAGGTACGATGGCCTACCAGCAGCAGGAGTTTACGGAGTGCGACACAGTGTCGTTACGTTAACTCTGAATTTGATGTGGCTGGCAGTACCGTTGGTCAAAGCCTTAACGGCTTCAGTCGGTGTATAGCCGTATTCAGTCAGTCAATTATTAATCCGTTAACGTAATGTTAACAGAGCAACGTTTTCTATAGTGTACTTGATGTAGTTTGTGCTCGCGTTATAGCAGACTACTTTCAGGGCGTAGATAGACCCCACGCTTCAGCCGCCAGTGTCATGAGTAAGCAAGGCAATGATGTCATGTAACAGAGTGAATGCCCACATTGTCTCAGCGCAGCCTGTTACACATGTATGTAATATATATCTATATATACACACACACACACACACACACACACACACACATATATATATATATATATATAGCCTTCATAATCTAACATATGTGTTATTTAGTATTAAGTGATTTTAATTGCACGCACACACACAGCAGGACAGATATAGGCCCGTATTGTTATGTATTGCATAATGTCTGCAGCCATAGAAATTGCTGGCAGTCGGAGGCCGCGGGGGGTGGGGGGCATGTGTGTGTGTGTGTGGGGGGGGGGGTGCGTTAAGTTTATTGTGTAATACGGACACAATGAAGGAATCTGGGGCAATAGCACGTCTGACGGGCCGCTGCGGGCCGGGCCGGTCCCGGCCGGTCCCACTGTACGTCCGTCGGCCCTGAACCGATGGTGACCCCCCCATCCGAGCTCATGTTGCGGTAATATTACCACCCATTTTTATCACGTGTGATCCAAATTTAGTCTCGATGTCATATGTTGCCTCGTTAGAAAAGACAAAAGGGAATGATCATCCCCGCATAACCCTGACCGTTTTTCATCACTGGTCTCAGAAAACAGACAGACATCTTTAGAGTGGATTACTCCATGTGGATGGTTTCAAATGATACAATTAGGCATGAACCATTCACAGGATTGCAAGTAGAGTACAAATTACTGACATTAGGCTTGTTTCACATCATATTAAATCTCATTAACCCCCAAGTTTCTTCCAGAGGAAAGCAAAGGCACTCGGCTATACATTAGTCATTTATTATTCATGTTTCTCCCTTTATCGTGTACTTCCTAAATGTTAAGGATAATGCTAAGGATAATGTGAGGACACAAAGTCAAGGGATACATTTGTTGTGAAATTACCACACCCCTGACCCTCTTTATTTCTATGAACTGACCTCTTTCCGCAGCAGTCAGAAATCACATTAATTATGTGAGTGTGTTAGGATGACTGGATGTGATGTAGGCCTCAGGTTACAGGCTGTGTGCTTCTGTGTTTGAGCCTCTGCCGGGCCACGTGCTATGATTACAGCTGTCTGTAGTCCTTTGTTCCTTCCTTCCTCTATGGATGGATGGAAGCTTGGAAGCCCAAAACAGGCTATTCAAATAATACAGCATTCAAACTATTATTTTGTAACAGCTATAAGTCACGTAAAGATTAAATCTTTACTCAGATGTTACTCATGAGGTGATAGTGGGTTATAGTTATAATAATTATCACTTTAATAATACCACTTTAATAATATCTGTCTACCAAGATCAGCACTTAAATGGAGCTTTAAGAAGAAGGAATTGCTTTACAACAGAATGGATGCTTAGTGTTTGGAATTTGCTAACTCTTAATGTTTGACACCCCTTGGCATTTAGTGCATACCTACCCATAGCATATACCGCCGACTGAAGCTTCTTTTAAGCACACTGGGGCTTCATCTGTTGTTTTCATTATTGATTTATCTATATTATTTTACCAATCAATCAATTCATTGATCATCCATAAAATGTGAAAAATAGTAAAAGTGCCCATCACAAGTTTCCCAGAGCTCGAGGTGTCTTGAAATAAATAAGAGTTATTTGTCTGACCACTTATCAATAAACTGAAGATGTTCAGTTTACTGTGGTATAATACAAGAAAAAGCTTTGACATAAACAATTGATTGATTATCAAAATAGTTTTTTGTAGATCAACAAATGAACTGACAATTGTTTCAGCTCTAAAACACATATACATTCATCACATGCTTTTTTGACCTTTTGTACAGGCATTTAAACAGGATAAATAAATCATCAAAGCATATATTAATCAAGAAATGTAACACATTTGCCCCATCTTAACATTACACCCTTTAAGCGACACCAGTTGTACGATACACTAATGTATTTGCCAGTAAGGCATTTTAAAAAAGTGGTATTGGTCAATATTACGCAACATGAGATTGAACAAAAATATTCCATACCGATACAGATTCTGTCTCCACCAGATCACTCAACAAATATTCCTTAAGTTAAGACGTTTAAGATGTGTTTTTTAATCTTGACAAAAAAAGATTTGTCTGACTTTTTAAGAATCTCATCTGGTTTACCTACTTGATTAAAAGAGGAACTCATTCTGTCATATTCCTATCCTTCCATTTTAACTCTTCAGAGTCTCGGACCACCCGTCGGCGTCAAAGACACAAACACAAAGAAAGCTAGCTAAACAGTTTTAATGGGAAACACAAAGGTAAAATGAAAAGTAGTAAAAAAACAGCCATTTTACCCCAAGACTCTGGAGGGTTAAGTTCCTTTTGAACTAGAGTTAGTGATCTCAGCAGTTCTGAAACAGCTACATTTACATGCATTCATAGTAACTGTGTGTGTGTGTGTGTGCAACCTGGTCAGTAAACAGTCAGTGGAAATGGCCACTCATCATCTGATTTTCTTAACACACCCAGATCCGCCTCCTATGTCCTTGTGATCGCAGCAGCTAACACTAATATTAGCCTTTGTTCTCAGTCTCATTGAGGCAACAAAGAAATACAGTTATGGCGATTTCCACACATACAATCATCGATCCTAGAGTTCATCTGATACCTGATCAGTGTAACCATTGAATGAGCTGTGTGGGTGAGAGTGCATTAGTTAGATCCCATGAATACAATAAAACTTTTGACTCGCTCGTAGTTCATAAATACAATGTATTGATTAGTTTATGTTTATGGGTAGTGGTTAGCTGGCTAGCCAAATGTTACTACTGTATTCACCTCCTGAAAAAATATCTGCATGAAAGAAGTGGGAGGTTGACTGCTCAATTGTCTAAAGTAATGTTGTCATGATACCAGAATTTTAAACTGTGATACAATACTAGTATTTAAAAAATGATCTTCGATACCTCTCTGATACCACAGCAAAAAAAGTCATTGGTACACAATCTAGGATAACTTTTTCTTTTTCTATGAACAACCTACATACAGATACAGAAAAACCAAATGACTGCATTGCTTCTACAGATCAGTTATGATCAATCACTTCCTGAACAGCTCTCAATCAGCAGATAGATTTATGAATCTGAGATTTATTGAGATTTATATGAGATTTATTTGTGAAAGCACCCAAATTTTGGACAAATGATACATTATGGTGCTTAACCACAGCTATCGCAGTGTACAACACGATGAACTCAACTAGTGTCGGTACCATTAACTAACCAATAACAAGGTAGGTAGCTAAATTTAGCCATGCTCTGAAGTAGATTGCTTGCTAACTTAATGTTAACGTTAATGGTTACAGTATCTAGCTCAGGGCAAACTTTCTGAGCTCATCAGCATCATGTCTCTGCATCATACGCCTCGTTTTTTTATTATTGACAATAACTGTACACTTACTAAATTACATTAACACAACATTACCTTTTTTTTTATAGTTTCAGTACTTTCAATAAAACTTATCAGAAACAATTACAGTACAACTAACCCTTTCATTGTCTGTTTTTTACAGATTTCCTCAACATTCAGTGGATTGAGCAAATGTGGCAGTTACTACTGCTGCATGCGAACATTATGGTTAAAGACCTTTGAGAGTATTGACATTAGCCACCAGTCATAATATGCAATCAATCAAGCAAGAGGTTGACTCCAGTGAGTCCTACAGTGGAGAGGATGCCCTGGTCCTGGCTGTGGCCTTGCAAGGGGCTAACAAAGACCTGAGAGGCCACAAAATCTCTGCAATTCCATTCAAGGCTAAAAGTAACTGTCGCAGGAAAAGGGAGTTTATCCCAGAGGAGAAGAAAGACACCATTTACTGGGAGAGGCGTCGCAAGAACAATGAGGCAGCCAAACGCTCCAGGGAGAAGCGGCGCATAAATGACATGGTGCTTGAGAACAAGCTTATGGCCCTTGGAGAAGAAAATGCCTCCCTCAAGGCTGAGCTGCTGTCGTTGAAGCTTAAGTTTGGCCTTGTGAGCTCAACAGCATATGCCCAAGAAGTTCAGAAGTTATCCAGCTCCAGCACTGGCAACTTCTACCAGGAGTTTGTTCCACCCAGTGCTGGCCAAGGGTCCAACAGGGATTTGGAGCCTCTTCGACTGCAAAGCAGCTGTATATCAGTCATCAAGCATTCACCTCACATGCCCGAGACATGTACTGCATCTTCAGGTAGTTTTGGAATCTGCAGGACCGCAGAGGTTAAGCAAGAACCAGCCGAAAATGGCAGCTATGCACAGGAGAGGAGTAGTCCCTATGAACTCTACAGGAACTACATGGCCAGCCCATTGTCTGGAGTCTACTCCCAGCCTGCGTCATTCCTGCAGATCACCAGGTCAACCAGTAACTCCCCCAGGAGCTCAGATGATGGTGCTGTAAACAAATCATCAGATGGTGAGGATGAGCAGCAGGTCCCAAAAGGGTTAATGCCATCTGTAGCTGACCCAAGAAGCGTCATCGTCTCCACACACAAAGTGCCAGATGCCAGTTCTTCAGCTTTGCCCCATAAACTGCGGATCAAAGCCAGAACCATCCAAATCAAAGTGGAGGCCGTTGACCCAGAATACGAGTCTTCTGGAAAGTCCTCCTCTCCCGTCAGCGTTTCAGAGGGAGGATGCTACCAGACCACTCAGGACACTTCAGAGTACATCCAGTCGTCCCCATGCGCTTTGTCTTTACAGGTCACCAACATGCAAGACTGGACCCACCGGTCTGAGCAGTGGCATGAAAGCAGCACAGAGGTACTGCAGAATGACTGCAAGAGTAGCAGGCTAACCCCAAGCCCCGCCTCAAGCAAAGCAGGTGTGGATGTAAAAGAACTGTCCAATGCACACTCAGATGCTGAGGACTTGTATCTTAAACAGAGCCTTGCTGACCTGTCTGCAAAAGTGGCCTCTCTGAAAAGACTGATGACTTCACAACAAGGGTCTGTGATAGAGTCACCCCAAAGCACCACTGATCATCATGAGTCATTATCAAAAGGATGTTCCTCTGAATGACCTTTGTATGTTTTGCAGTTCCACTGTATTTGCTGTTGCACTGTGTGGTTGATACTAGGGTTAAACAATGTCTCGATTACCGTCAATTTTCACATGAAAGATGTTGAAATAGTGGCAATCCCAAGTAATAGCTGTGGGAGCATGAACAAAGGCTGTTTCCTAATAGAGGCAAATTAAAAACATTGAAAAGAGGCGGAATTACCTGGATTGTAATAGTTCATATAGTAACTACAGTATAATGTACAATACCACAGTATTAATTCCATCACTACAACAGAGTCATGTTACGCTCACCAGTCTGCTGCACAAATACTTTTAACTTTACTCATTAATAGAATTTGAAATTCTACTGTGTTTTTTAACCACTGTAAAGGCACCATCAATGAAAGTTGTCTTGCATTATTTTTTAATTAAAAGCACCCCAGCAACTGGCAGAAATGTGTCCTTTAAGAAAGATTGAAGGCTTGTAATGTGGAAAATCTGCAGGAAATGTTGCATTTCAGAAGCTTGATCAGGGATCAAAGAAATGGAAATGGAAAGGGACTAGAATAATTGGTGATTGAATACAATATTTCTGTCAGAAAAAAAATTGAGTGGTGTGTATGACATGACTCTTGAGCAAGTTTGTGCTGAAATGTACATTATACTGAGTTCATTCAGTATCATGTTAAGTGTAACGTTTCTCCACGTTTAACAGGTAAACATGCGTTTAACGGCAAATTAAAACAGGAGCAGATCCAGATGACAGTGAAGCTTTTTAATAAAGTATGATCAAATGTAAAACAGGAGATCAGAAATATGCCTGTCCCTTTTATATGAACCTGTTTCAAATAAACACCTTGTTCTCGCTGCAGTAGAGCTGGAGGAAATAAAGAATTTCTGGACACTGTTACACTGAATTAACAGTAATTCTTTAGTCAGTGGTGTGTGACAGACATCATTAATGTACAGGACATTGTTATGTGTGAAGCTTTTATTTTTCTTTTGCCAAATTACTCATGACTGCTGTCACTGGGCTCCGGCCATCAGTATAGACCTACTGTCACTGACTACTGTTCTGCCTTGATTCTGTGGAGCCGTGGAGCCCCAGGTAGTAAAGGCTGACTCCAGCCTGCACTGCTGCCATTGTTGTTAAATGTTCGGCTCAGGGGCACTAGCAAATGGAATCCACAAGGTTTTTCATTAATGTATGGTTATTATATCCATTTGTATCTTGGTGTGACGACAGAATAACAGTAGTTGGAGACGCAGTCCATACTTCAGCTTTAGAGGAATGTTCAGTAGTGCTTTATTTTAATGATTTTCTGAATGATTATCACTAATTTCCAGGACATTTCCTGGAGAGAACTATGTAATTTGGTACTAACACTGGGAAAAATAGATGTTTAATTGGTACACATCCAAATACTTCTAGATAAATGCTAATTGTAACCCAGAGATTCTTTCATTGCACAGTAGGTCAGTTAAGTATGCAAAAATGTCAAATTTGTCCAAAGACAAATATATATTTGACAATAGATGGAGAATACTTTGCAACAATAAATAGCAAATTGATGTTTACATGGGTTTAAATTGAGCTTTTTTTATAGGACATCCCTAGTTTCACTGTAATCAATACTCAATTACATAGCTCTTTTCAGAAAACTGATTTGACTGGAATCTATGAGAAAATTACAGACCATAATTTACATAATTTCTCAAACCATAATTTACATAATTTCTCTCTCGTCCTTGTTGACTATGTTAATGCTGCTTACTTTCATCACTGCAGCAACCAACGCTGTATTTTTTGTACATGTTGAAACAACTTCACAGCCACCACGCGACATGCTCCTTTGACTCTGCTGTAGTTTAAAAAGCAGAAAGTTACAGATTTTGGCTTTAACATAAGTTTAGCGTAACTTTTAAATAGGCTTCGCTTTTGTTTGTTTTTTGTGGATTTTTGTTGATTATTTAAACCCTCCAGACCGCTGGTTAAACCGAGAAAGTGTGTGACACTGGCTGGAGAATTGTGACTATGCAATTCATTTCAAAGAATGGTGTGAGCATTTGTTGTCCTAGCTTGGAATATCTTGATGGTGGTGATAACTCCATTTTGACAGCAGTCTGAAGTCCAACTACCTGTATCTGAACACTTTTCTCAAGATTTATTGTAATGGTGAATTTTTGTTTACAATAAAAGTCTTGTCACTGAATCATGTTTGGTTTTTTTCTTTTTTTATATTATACAAATCTAAACATGATTTCCAGAAAAATAAGTTTAACTGCAAAATAACTACAGTTTAAGATAATGTGACCTCAGAGAAAACATTGCTTTTCTCAAAAATAGTGATATTTTGGCTGATATCCATTTTGGTCTTAGTTTGAAATCATGTCTTCGAGAGTGGATTTCAAGTTCTCATTTTCACAGTCCAAGTCTGACCGACTTAAGTCTGAAGTCTAAAGCTTTGTCCAGTTGTTTCCCAATCAATTAAAACAGCCAGGGGAGGCATGAGACCTAGAGATTTAAAAGTAGATATTTAAACCCAGTGATATAATGTTAAGAGATTTATGTTTATCTAAAATGCATCTCCTATGTTGTTGAATTGGACTGATGAAATCCATCCAGGTTAATGGAGGACCACTGAGCCTCTTTGGATTACAGTGGTGGAGGAATTGTAAAGAGGCAGAAACCTCCTAACCTTGTTAATTCAAGTTGCAGCAAACAGTTTCTAGCAATATGGGTGAACTGATCCCTTAAATCAAAATAGTCTGTAAGAGCTGATTTGGGGCCTGCTGTTGAAACAGTTCTGTTACAGCTGACATTTTGACTTCCAATAGGATTAAACATACAGGTACGATTAATAATTAAAACCAAGGCTCTGGTCCAACCTGGAGTCCAGTTTCAGGACTCTTCTTGTGCTTGTCTACTTCTTCAGAAACACTGGAAACAAAGTTGTGTCGGTGCTCTTGTTATAGGCACTTGTGAATATGACATAGCCTCTGCTGACCAGAACCGACTTTGACCAGATATGATGACTTCTCTTTAGATCTATGGAACCTGATGGGACCATAACAGCAGATTATGGTAAAACAAAGACAAATTACACTTTGTGTTTGTTGTCAAGATAAGCTGAAGACATCTTGGCATAGTTTTCCCTTATGAACAAACATTGTAGCATTGTCGAATATGGAAGTCCATTGTGGTGAAAACAAAAGATCCTGAAAGTCATTGTAATGAGCCTTTCTTGAAATAATGACTTAGTGTCTCAAAATAATGACTTGGTATCTCACAATTCTCCAAATTTTGCACAAGCCTAAGTTGTGCACAGTTTAAGAACGTTCTTAAATCATACTAAGTCATTATCTCGAGATACATAATCATCATTTCGTGAAGGTTTCTCACTATAATGACTCTTTTTTCCATCACATTGACTCCATAATTTGAAGTGGAGCATCACTTTTGTAAAGTTTGTGCATTAGAAATGATTTCAATTGTTATTCATAATAAAAGGACGTGCAGGGTAACATGTATGTGATACTTTTCGTAATTGAGTGATGATCCTGGAATTCTAGTATTTGTCTCGCAGCTCCTGTTCAGACTGCATATAAATCACGTGACGCCAGCACGTGACTGGGTTCACAGTTGAAAGTCAAACAGCACTGCGGCTCCTCAGCATGGCGGTCCTGCTGGGACGTAGAGTCCTGTGGCAAGCCTTCCGCGGGCTAACAGCGGACAGCGGGCTGGCAGCTGCCTCTTCTTGCTCCAGCCACCATGTTTTCACCGCCAACGCCTCGGCTTGTCCTCGTCTGAACGCTCACGGGGCCGCAGCTATACGACGTTACAGCTCCGACTCTAAGGATGACCTGCGCGTGAGGTACCTAGAGGGAGAAGACGCCGGTAAGTTCCGGTCATAACCGGCGCCAATTCAAAATCAAGTTTTTGGATAGAAAACTGGTTCGGTTTCTCTTTGAGGAAGTCCTGTTTGCATTCCAGCTACCGTGAGCTGGCTGTACAGGTGCAGTGGTGTAGAGGCACAGTCCACTGTAGGTGCTAACAGGAAAGAAGCCCCGCCCATCACCACAGTGAAGTTACGCATTGACGTCATTTTCTTACGTGACCCCACCACGGTGGGGAAATAGACTTCCTGACAGTAGAGCACCTTGTTCCTGTGCACAGGCGCAGACCACAGACTTCATGGACAGGTCTAAGGTGCAGATCTGAGAGATGGTTTAATATAATAACTGCTAATGAAAACAACCATTTAATCTTTAAGTCTCCGTGCAGGTAGTTTTAATCACCCAGGTTTGGAGATGTCTCTGGAGGCAGGAAATAAAATAACAAATGCTGAATCGCATCTTAACTAATCAAACACTCGTTCCACTGTTAGGCATCAGAATCCGTGCTGATACTGACTCTTGATTTGATATTAGTCCTCTCTTTCCCAAATTCAGAATCTGGAAATCTGTATTCCTCACAGCGTGGAACTCATTCATATCAGGAAGTACAAGGTTAAGGATTCCTGGGGCTCTAAAAACTGAGTTGGTAGCTGCTGTGATTAAATGAAAGAAAACCGTAAATGTCATGTCATTGATGGATGGATTCTTGGCGTGTGTGTTCACATTGTTAAAGTAACAAAAGAAAGTATTTACACTAAGGTTTTTTTTGACTGTGCTTTTCATAAATGTTATTCTCCTTCAATGGGCGAAGGAAAAGGAGGAGCTCCTCACAGCTGGAAAGAAATAAAAAGGAATTATGGCAGCTGAAACAGCTGAAGGAATGCCGCAGAAAAATAAAGAGACTTAATTTTTCTGTGAAAATATTTTCCTGTAACTGTCAGTTTGGTTGACGTCTGACACCTCTTGCAAAATATTGTATGATATCCTATTCATATAAATTGTATGATAAATTGTAAGTATTGGTGTAGATCCTCTATACATCTACTTTATGTAGGATGTAACCAGGACTCATCATTTCAGTTTTCATGGTTCAGTCTTGATGGACGTGCTTGTGATCTCCAGTTGTGAAATCTTGGTGCTATTCGAACACGTTGCTCTTTGTGAAAGTAAAGATATCTGTGTGCTGTTGCTGATCAGCATGATGTGATTGTCTTTCAGGTATTGTTGTGGTTGGGATCAATCGACCAAAAGCCAAAAATGCCATAAGCAAAAATCTGGTCAAAATGGTATGTATTGCTATTTCCCTTTTAATATTTATTTGAACATATTAAAGATGACTAAGCCAATGATTGGTTACACAAGTATAGCTGGAATTCTGTTTCTGTGGGTTGCACTCAGGCTTGTGTGCGTGGAGGTCTCTCAGAGACGTTCATGTGGCTGTTTCCCTGAAACTCGCCTCCAGACACGAGTTGAGTCAACTAATCAACTTGCTTGATGTGCAGAGCCGAATGGCACACTGTTGAATTATGGAAGGTGTGCACATCGGCTCCACTGGAGTCTCAGCAACCTGTGGTTACCACCTTTATGAGTGAATTTGCAGAAACGTTTATGTGCACCCTCAGAAGGCTCATTCCAGCTTAACAATGATGACTAGGCAGTGTATAGAAAGTAGTCAGTGCATCTTTAAAAAATACTGATGCTCCTGAACCTCTTAACTGGCTTCAAGCACTCGGGTTTAGTTTTCTTATCATTTCTGATGTCTGAGTTTGTCTTGAAATATGCTCCATTTTATTATTTTTGTTGGGTAATATCAAGTGAGTTTTACATTTAGATCATTTTGAGAGATGTTTTAGGTTTATATTTCATCGTTATTTTGTCTTTCAGATGTTTGAAACTGTGGAGGATATCAAGAAGAATAATAAAGTGCGCAGTGTCATTTTATGCAGTTTGGCTCCTGGGATCTTCTGTGCAGGTACAGTCTCCTTGGTTATCGTTGTTATCGAGGTATGTTTGACTGTCTGGAATGTCTAGAACATTCTGTATTCGGCATGATATTCCAAAATCTTGGTAATGAAGCTTTGTTAGGTGCCAAAGCTCTGAGTGATGGACCACAGTGTCCTCCTGCTGTATTTTTCAGGAAGCCATGGGTCTCTGGCTTGATACCAAGGTTTTGTGTCTGTGTGCAGGTGCAGACTTGAAGGAGAGGGCCAAGATGCATCAGAGTGAAGTGGGACCGTTTGTGTCCAAAGCAAGAGCCCTTATCACAGAACTGGGTAAAGACTGTAAAAAATGATGGACTTTATGGTTTCTCTAGATCACGATATTCTAAATGAAAGTACTGGCACGGAAGTTCCTGTCACTCCGTAATAAGTGAAGCAATAACAGTTTCCAACAATGTGGTTTGATTTGTAGTTGAGTAGTGCAGTTTATTTAATGTGTACATAATAAGTACATTTTGTACGTGTCTCTTGACTCGTACCTTGTTGTCTTTTCTTTTCCAGGTAACCTGCCGGTACCAACGATTGCTGCCATTGATGGAGCTGCCTTAGGAGGAGGCTTGGAGATGGCCCTTTCATGTGACATCAGAATTGCCTGTAAGACTATTTTGAGGTTACAAATAAGTCTGCCTCTGGTCTATGTGGGAAACACTAGTTTTTATTAGCAGTGCAAAAGGTTTTGGTTGAAGTTTAACAGAGCAGTAGAATCATTAACCGATTCATAACAAACATTGACAAACTCCTTTTTCTACGGTACAAACTGGAATACTTGCAGTAATTCATTGCTGAATTTGCCAGTGTAACGACTTGTATTTCCTTGTATTTTAGGAACACAGCGGCATATTTGATTAGTCCAGTTAGAAATAAAGTTCTAAATCTACAAAATGAATGGAATATGTGTTTTTCTGTCACTGAGCAGTGAGTGTATACCCAGTGATTTTAGAACTTGTATTAGTTATTAATGAACATAATATTTACTTCTTTTTATTTTATCTTGTCAAATGCAGCTGTATTGGTAGCGGTGGTGGTAGCAGCAGTAGTAGTAGTAGTATATATGTGTAGCAGTAACACTGCTCTTTGATCTCTCTAGCTAATACTGCAAAAATGGGACTAGTGGAAACCAAACTGGCAATTATTCCTGGAGCAGGTAAGGCTGGATTATTATTTTTTTTTTTTTTCATTTCATAAGTTCCGGTTAAATTTTTATGTTTGCACATGTCTACACTTCAAGGGACTGCAACACTTGGGGAACTCTATATGAAAAGAGCAAACTTCACAGTAAGGTGGTCGTTCTTAATGGCTACTTTAGAGGCGAACAATGGTAAATTGCACTGATCTGTCCAACAGTGTGGTGCAGAACAAGTTATGAGAATGGCTTTGTGCCATGAGGTCTGCTATAGATATTAGCAATCCCCTTTAGAGTGTAAAATGTCCCTGGCTGAATTACCATACTGATTTTGTGACAACTCAGACCACTTGATTTACAAGCTTACAGGAACTCCAGTTTACCATATGAAAGGCACTCTCCTTTGTCTCTTTGAAAAGTATTGTTCAGGCATTTTTGCTTCTATTGGAGAGGGACAATAGGTGTCTGTGGCCAAAACCATGTACCTCTACTGTGCAGGTGGTACACAGCGTCTCCCCAGGGTGATCGGGGTCTCTCTTGCGAAGGAGCTGATCTTTGCTGCCCGGGTGGTGGATGGAGCAGAGGCGTGTCGTCTAGGTCTCGTCAATCACAGTGTGGAGCAGAACAAGAGTGGAGATGCTGCCTACCTTCGGGCACTGGAGCTTGCTCGTGAGATCAACCCTCAGGTAACAAGAGCGTTTCACTGACAGGCAGACGGAGCTGTGTATCCAGGAAATTGTACACTGAGAGAAAAGCATAAAGGTTAATGAGTGATTAATGTCACAACTAGATAAACAGGCCATGAATAGTTGCCTTATGTTATTGTATTTATTCATGACTGCTTACAAGAGTAATTTATA
This sequence comes from Pempheris klunzingeri, assembly GCF_042242105.1. NCBI lineage: Eukaryota > Metazoa > Chordata > Actinopteri > Acropomatiformes > Pempheridae > Pempheris > Pempheris klunzingeri. The sequence goes on along the minus strand of NC_092030.1, from coordinate 10,656,399 downwards.
TCACTCAGATGAAACCTTACCACCTTTTAAAAAGGCAGTCACTCTGGGATTTTTGGCTCCACAGGGTCCAATTGCAGTGAGGATGGCAAAACTGGCGATCAACCAGGGGATAGAGGTAAGTGTTAAAGTTCTGTGCAGGGCTGCATTTACAGTATTTTATGATTGCTCTGGTGCAATTGTTCTCAACAGTGTTTCAATTAGCAAAACTCCTAACATGTTTTGAGCCTTTTAGAATGTCATCTCCACAACTGGCACTGGGATGATTCCTCATCCTTGGCCTTGACTCTTTAATTGGCTGCCGGTGGGCTTACAGTCTCATACAGCCAACACATGATGGAAATGTACATTGTCCCAGACATTGAAAAATAATGTTTGTGATTCATAAAACAGTTATACAGACGATCAAGAAAGTTCAGCAAAGGCAGAGTTGTATGGCTCCAGAGTGGGACCTTGGGCCTTAACACCATTGCTTGAAATAAAGGCACACAAGCATTCATGTGTCAAGCAGTCCCTGCACATCAACTGCTTCTCTGTGTCAAGTGATGTTGCAACCATGGCAGTGACTTTTAACAAGGTTATGCTGCAATGTGTTTCATCTAGCCAGTGTTTGTATGTCTAGTATAACAACTGAACACTGCCAAATGCGACTGTATTTAGTGATTAATGATTTTGCACTTTGTATATAGGTACACCCTTTCATGCTTAAACGTAAGGTACACGGTACAAGGTTCATTTGTCATTCTACAATACAGGGTTGCGCAAGACATGTACATTTTAGACCCAGTTGCTACATGAGGATAAAAAAGCTGCTTTCTATGGGGGAGTGTAGAGGATGAGCAAAGAAGGAAGAAGCTGCTCTTTGGGTCAGTTTTTACAACAGAATTTCAGTTTACAAAACTGTTAATGTAAAGAGCTAAATACTGCAAATCTGTAGGAGTCTGGTGGTCCACTACCTGCTCTCACAAATATGCTAAGTGTTAACAAATGAAAGACCTCTAGCAAAATGAATACAGACAACTCCAAAATAAGTAGAAAAAACTCAACTCTGTTTGCAGTCAAAACTCCTGAATGTGTTTTTCACATATGTATGTATATGTAGCAGCCTCTCATATAGTTAAAAAGGAAAAAAAAAAGTTGGGGCCAAGAATATTTCTGACATTTTTGGCTGATGGTTAAAGGATAATTTCAACATATCACACCTCCGCTTTTATTTTAGTATTCACCAAATTAATAGCTGATGTGAAATGCAAGTTGTAGCCCTTTCGTGTTGCACACGTAGAACATCCATCCATCCATCCATCTATCCAACCGCTTATCCGTCAGGGTCGCGGGGGGGGCTGGAGCCAATCCCAGTTTACCCTTCTTGCTGTGAGGCAACAGTGCTAACCACAGCACCACCATGCTGCCCTAGAACATACAGTATATACAGATGATTACATTTAGAATAAAATAAAGTAAAAACAATAACCTGCAGTAAAGTATGTACAGTATGTGCAGTCCCTTGTACTTCTGGTGAAGTGGGGTGGGGGGAGTCTGCTCTGTAGTCTGTAGTGTACGACAGTGGATACTTCTGTGTCTTGCAGCTGGGTGAACAGACTGGTGCTGGAATGGGTGGGTTTTTTTTTTTAGCATCCTCTGGGCTCTGTGCAGACCCCTCACTGATATAGCTGATGCTCTGTAGACGGGTACCAGTGATGCTCTGGGTGGCTTTGATCACCAGCTGCACCCGCTGCCTCCTGTCCTGGGCCCTGCACATCTTGTGCAAATATTTCCTACTAAGACTGAACCTGAAAGTTCTTATCGGAGGATTTAAATGCAGTTGCTTGTTCTTCGCACGGTGTAACCGACAAACGTAGTCAATCATAAAGAAAATTAGAATGTAGACATTTTCAGCTGCACTAAGATGTGCCACTTTCCTCTTCAGGTCGATTTATCTACAGGTCTGGCAATTGAAGAGGCATGCTATGCCCAGGTGAGTAATTTAACAATTCAATTCACAATTTTTTACCCTGCTGTATGAAATCTACCTTTGGTTGGCAGTTCATTAGGTCAGCCAAGCTAAGACTTGTACTGCTTTCATAAATTGTCGGCCAGACTTTATGAACGGGAAAACCTTGTTTTACTCCAACTTGTGGGGGTCGACACATTATGCCCACCTGTTATTGATACTGACCAAGTGGGAAATATTGTCAACTCCAACATTGTGGCTCACTGTAACATTTTTCTAACTCAATGGCTTGTAGTAACGGTCTAAATGATATGACATGAATGGTGCATAATATAATATAATCTAACAGATTATAGATATTACATATCTGAGATATTACATATATCTGAGATTACAGATATATTGTTGGAAAGCTTCAGCTTCATGCTGAATTTAAAGGCTGTAGTTTGTGCTGGTGCTGAATTAGATTATACAGAGTACTGCTTTTTATATCTTCTATAAAATGGGGTGATGAAATATGACAAACACCTCCCTGCAGAGTCTCCCACTGAAAATTGATTAATGGAGATAATATATATAGGCCTGAGATATCTACAGGTAAAACGGTGCATTTTAGTGTGGACATTTGTTTTCCAGGTGATACCAACTAAAGATCGGTTGGAGGGTTTGGCTGCATTCAAGGAGAAGAGGCGTCCTCAATTCAGGGGGGAATGAGGCCACACTCCTCCCAGCAACAGAGTTCTGTCTTCAGCTCTCCTACCGTTCCACTGCTTCCAACATATTTATGGGTGAAACTGTACATGTCAACGCATTAACCTGTACAGTCCCCAGAGGACGCCTGTTTGACTGCAGGACATCAGGGTCCATCCCGGCTGGTGTTTTTGCCAGTGACTTGTTCAGCTGTCAAGCACTTGCTGGATGTGTCAACTAACACTTTAGGATTCGGAGAAACCAAGCAAACTAACCAAGCCACTGCTTACAATACTTCAAACTTCTGCAATCTATAACATCAAGTACTGCAGTGTGATTGGCAGATCCCAAACCGTAGCCTCTTTGGACTGTGAAACCAATCAGAGAGCCATTGAAATTTCCACAAGGTTCTGTCAATTCTGCACATGGATGCTGCATCAGAAGGTTTATTGTTTTTTTTACTGTGTTAGAAATGTACCACTGTCTTCGTAACAATGAATAACTCAAGGTTTCTGCATGAAACTATGGTTGGCATTTGGATTCAACTCTTAATGCTACTATGTGTAGGATTTAACGAATTCTGGTTCTGCCTCCCTGTATTAGTAACAAAAATGACAGTTACCCAAACGAACAACACATAGGCTAAACCATGTATCAACGGAATTGTTTTATTTTTCTACGAATCAGAGCTTATGCCAATGGATTAATGTTAACACTACAACAACACACACTGCAAACACAAACTTAAATCAGAATAATTTTAAAGATGTTGTAATCAGAAACATTCTACATGTGGTGGCTCTAAATGAAATAAAGGCTAATTCTCATCCTGCTTAGCGGTTTTTAATGTGATTCTGTAACACTAAATTTACACTAGATATGAGACATGTCAGACTTGAACACTGGAGATGCGGAGGGATGCCATTCACTATGAGCTGAAAATCATCCAGGTGCCCATCACTACTGTCACTAAGACTAAGACGCCACAAACACTTGATATACACTTCAAAAGATGCTTCAGAGGCGCGTGTTTGCATCCTCTTAAAAGGAAATAGTTTTTAATTATATTGCCATTTTGCAAAATCATTATTTTGAGATTGGAAGTTCATTCTCAGCTTTGGAAAAGTTTTAGTCAGTGGAAGGTGCTTGTTCAGCTGGTACTGTATTGATAGTTTGCTCATATAGAGTAAGCTTTATCTACTGATGAAGGCACTGGAAAAAGCTCGAGTTCATTTTTTAAAGACATCTTTTCTACAGAGCTCCCAATATACTTTAACATTTGTGTGCACAAGATTTAAAAAAAAATCTCTTTTAGGACTGAAGAGACTGTATTTTTCATTATATGACAAAAATTGACACCAGAAAGTGTAAACATGCATAACATTTTAACATGCACTTATTTTCCCAATGCCTTATGTATTGAAATGTGTTTTTGGGACCCCTTTCCACACCTGGTCAGATGTTCTAACCACGCAGCAGTGACTCTCACAGGCACCCTGAGGTGGCCTGGAGTACAGTCATTGCTGTATCCATACAGATGGAAACGGTCATCAGTTAGGAAGCACTTCAATTCATTTCAAGTTGCCTTTCCCTCTGTACTACATGTGTTTGTGTCTTCGTTGATTCAGCTGTCAGAATCTTTTTTGTAAACCAAGCCTCAAACTGCTTTTATGGAACTGTTGATGAATGAGTCAGGCCCAGTGAAGATGTGTTATTTTAGTAAGTGAAATGAGCCTGTGAGCCTTCTTCACAGTGGACAGGCCACAAGGCATGAGACCATGTCACGCAGGTGAATAATAAAACTTGTCACACAGAAATGCTTCTTTGCCCCCATTTGTAGTGTTTTAAGTGCACATAATTACTTGATGACATCAGGTTGTCATACTGTCTCCACTTGTAGTGCTATGGTGCCTGGCAGTTACATTATTTGGGCCATGTTCAGAAAGGATTGGAGTCCTTGCATGCAGTGAGCTCTAGTACTGGTAGAGCTGGTGGAACAAAAAAGAAAGGAACTGAGTAGTCTTGTTATATTTTAGAATCTAGAGGTCTAATTTTTGGAACTTTTGGAATGTGAGTAATGACTGACTATGATTTATTATGAAGCAGTTCTAAATTTATTGATTATACACTGCTTATAAATTCTAATAGAATGTAAGCAAAGTGTTATGGTACACAAAACAACATGAAACATTTCATGAAACTGATGAGGATTACATTTACATACTGTAATTGTAATATTGGGGCTATTGTATACTTAGGGAGAAAAAATGCTAGTGTCATTGAACTGAGCAGTGAGTCAGTTGCTATTATGATGTAAAGACAGTAGAAGCAGATTGGAGGTTTCCGGCGTAACTTCACCTACTTCCATAGTGAGGGGAGAATTCCAAGTGTCTGAAGAGGTTAAAACAGCAACATTTGTAGTATACAGAAGAACTTTATTGCCAGACCAAAGTGTGTCAGCTTGTGGCCTTCATCAGCGCCATGAAATGAGAAAGAACAAATTACATTTGCATTGTCTGAAATGAATGGAATCAGTTAGAAGTATTAAGTGTTGTGGCATGTAGTTTTAAAATCAACACCACTGGGTCATGTTTTTAGTGTCAACATTTATGCCACTTTTGCAGTTTCAGTAGTTAAAGGATCAGTTAAGTCCCTCTAGACTAGTGAAATCTAACCATGCAGATTGTTTTGGTTGACCATGAGATACAGTATGAAGGCCAAGAGCTAAGTTAACTTTGACTTCAGAATAATTCATCGTGCTCTATTTTTTGATTCATAATGTTTTGATTCAGTGAGTGTATGTGGTTCAATGTCTCAGTGTGTGCTTATATATTGTATATGTATCTATGCATATCTGCATCCAATCCTCAGTCGACCTGTAGGTAACATTATGGAGGCACTCTCTGATTTAGCATTTAGTGTTCAGGGCAGAATCAGGATTGTGTCAAGCTGAAGTTACACATGCAGTGGTGATGGTAGGGTCAGGGTTATCATGAGGATATAAGTTGTGTGAGAACCTGTGAACAGACTGTTGAGGCCCTGGCCAGCGGTTGCATGCAGACCTGCCCTGTGGCTTCATGCTGCTGCACAGAGCCTGACATCAGGCTGCACATCCCCACTGTGGCTGGCCTCCTTCCGGCAGATGTCCCAGCAATAAGCCGGGGGAATCCCACCACAACATAAGGTTGCGTAAAGAAAGACCGGTTCCCCAATACTGGAGGCCTGCGCCCCAGCCACTTCTACTGGGAAACGTTGAAGGGGTAACTATAACAGCATCCTTCAAGGCATTTTTTAGTTTGTCTTTATTTTCTTAGGAACAGTTATTGTCACCACAGGTCAGTGGACACATGGCTTTTCCTCCCTAGTCGTGCACAGGGGCTGTCTCTTTTTTAACTGTTTCTCAACAGGTGGTTTTGAGCCTTACATGCCACTGGAGGTTGTTTCAACAGCATATATAGGTCTACAGTATACGGCAGTTAAAAAAACGTTGTAATGTTGGCTTCAGTTCAGTGGTACAAACTATCTCTTCACCCCCAATTCCCTTCACCGAAAATGTTACTGTTAACACCAGCAGTGGCTCTCTCATTATCACACTCACATAAACACCTACAGGCAATTTAGAGAAGCTAATTAACCTGATCTTGCATGTGTTTGGACTGTGGGAGGAAAGCAGAGCACCCGGACTAAATCCACACTATCTGCACTGTTTTTGATTACATGACAAGGAGGTAAGATTATTTTTTAAGTTTGGGTGAAATAAACTGCTGCACAAATGGTTTAGTTCAACCACTCAAAGTGCTTTTTACTGTACATCACATCCTCATTCACCCATTCACACATCATTCATTCAGGAGGTATCTAAGTTGAAGCACAGGTTCACACAACAGCAAGTTGGAGTTCAGTGACCTTCCGATTGCAGGACGACCCACTCTACCTCTGAGCCACAGCCGGCCCAAAGACATTAATAAAGGGTAGTAAAATATTAATAAAGTCTGTCATTCTACAATAAATCAACAGCAAAAGTTAACTAATCGTTATTTAAAAAGTATAGATGGTAATATGACGGATGACGGACATTTAACACCAGCTAGAGAGATGGTTCCCAACCTTGCACCCCCACTTTGTTCACAATGATATCTTGTATCTATTCTATAAACATTGGTGAATGACTAATTAAGCCTTCATAAAGCTGTTACGTACAATGAATAAATCCTGACAACAATATATCTAACATTCATCATTGCTTTAATAGATTTATTTCATAAACTGTTGGACTCTTGTCTTACACTGACTCCATAGGATTTAAGATCCACATCCTCAGCTACTAGAGTACTAGAGTAATCCAGAGATTGTCTTCAAGGCACAGGTTAAAAGTGTGCAAACCTACTATTTAAGAGTTCCTGTGCAGCTTTGGACCTCTAGTAGCACCATGGAGCAGGGTATCTGTCAGTGGGTCATGCACTCATATGAGGACACACATGGTGTACATGTCTTATCATTAGTGTCACACTATTCCACTGAGCAACAGGTGCCAGTAACACCACAATATGCAGCAGTGTGCCACCAAAGATCATGCAGAAAAGACTGCAAGGTGTGTACGTGGATGTATGAAAAGCTGGATTTAACATACCTAAAAATTGGCTTTCTAAATGTTTTATGAGGAAGGACATGCACTCACACACAATAGATTTTGGTGAGAAACAAGGAATCTAAACATACCTTTTGTTTACAATGAAACTCTCTTTAACATCTTGTTTTGGGCCACTATTCAACAAAAAATTGCAAAGCTGTGTTCAATGAACAACTTTAAGAAGAACAACTGAAATAGCTCAACACACACACACACACACACACACATTACAGGTGGTTTCTCCAAATTCAAGATGCCACTTAATCTCAAAATGATTCAACCCCTTCTTGACATCAGCATCTTTAGTTCTTAGTAGAGCACCCTTTCGCTGTTATGACCTGATGCAAACGTGATGCATAGCCAGACACCAGGTTCTGACATCCTGAAGAATCTGAGTCCATTCCTCATGGACAACAGCCTCCAGCTCTCTAAACCTCTTGGGTTTGTGTGCTGCAACCACCTTCTTCAAATCCCACCTGAGATTTTCTGTGGGATTCAAGTCAGGTGACTGTGACGGCCACTCTAGTATCTTCCAGGACTTTTTCTGAAGCCCAGCCTTGATGGACTGTGAGGTGTGCTTGGGATCATTGTCCTGTTGGAAGGTCCAATGACACCAAAGCTTCAGCTTCCTCACAGACGGCCTGACATTTTCTTCTACGATCTCCTGATACTTGATTGAATCCATCTTGCCCTCCAAACGCTGCAGGTTTCCAGAGCCAGAAGAAGCAAAGCAGCCCCAGAGCATCACTGAGCCACCGCCATGCTTCACTGTAGCAGGATGTTCTTTTCAGCGTCTGCCTCATTCTTCCTCCTCCAGACATACTGCTGATCCACAGACCTGAAAAGTTCCACTTTTGTTGCTCTGCTCCACAGAACAGAATCCCAAAACTTCTGTGGCTTATTTATATGGATTCTAGCATATTGGAGCCCACTTGTCTTGTGCTTTTGGGTCAGTGGTGGTGAATGTGTTGGAGTTCAGTCATGGAGGCCTTCAGTGTTTAGTGTGCTCCTTACTGTAGAAACTGAAACCTCAGTGCCTGCTGCCACCAAGTCTTGCTGCAGGTCACTCAAGGGTTTTTGTCCTACTGCCTCCTCAGAAATCTGGTGGCAGTCGTTGATAACTTCCTCTTTCTGCCACGTCCAGGTAGTGCAGCCAGTGTTCCTTTAGCTTTGAACTTGTGAACTATTCTTGTTTGTGCAAGACAATGATCTCCTCTCTTAACTTTTGGACAATTCTCTTGACTTACCCATATTTGTAACATGCAACCAAACATCACTGTGAACAAACCTCTAGCCAGTCTGAGTATGTGATGTGTTCTATCTCAAGCTCACCTGATGCAACTAATGAAGCCCTTGATTAGTCACATCAGCCGTGCTTGAGACAACAGCTGATTTGCAAATGAGTCTCTTATGAGGGATTCTATTCAGGAGGTTGAATAATTTTGAGACTGCAGTAGTCATTAAAAGTTTAATATTGATGTGAGTGTTGTTCATTGAACACAGCTGAAAGTTTGTACATTTTGCCAATACACCTAATTTGCAATGGGGGTTGGATAATTCTAGGTGCAACTGCATGGTGACTAACTCATGAACAACAGCAGCCACATGTATGATTTTTCTTTCCTTTTCCCAAAGCTAACTTTTATATCAGCACACAAATACTAAGAGACATGGAGCCAACAGTTTAATTTGCACGTCAGCTGAATATTCATGTACAGGGATATTTCGTGTCATTACAAAATCAAAAAGTAAAAAGTTACACCTTACCTTACCTTAAGGCCCACTCTCATGTTCAATAAAAGCTACGAAAAAAGGTGCTATGTGGACATTAAAGTTAAATAGCTAACTTTCAAAGAGCTTTTTATCCTTTTTAGCCATTGCATATAAATGACACCCCACAAAGATACGTCTGGAACAACATGGACATGTCATATGTACACAAGTCACTGTTAATGGTTATGGTTTAACAGCAGGATAGATTAAAGTAGATCAAAACAAAAATAGGAGCATTGTTGTGGCATATTCGATATACCTTTAAAAAAAACAGGATAGGTTTCCTTGGTTTTTAAGGAATTTAATCTCATGGACAAACTTTGAAACAAACATTTTTGGCTCTAGAAGCCCAGTTATTGCAGATAGTGATATTCAGAATAAACCATGCAGCAACAAGACTATCAGACAGGTTTTGAATTATGTCACATTTCATGCAGCAAAATAGTTTTGGTCTTCTGTACTTGGTGATGTACATTTGGAAAGGCATTTGTATATACATACATTTGTATGTGGGAAATCTCTGTGGCATTGTCATGTTGGATCAAAACATTTCATGCTCTAAATCCTTTTGTAGGCATCATGCTGTAGCCATTGGCTCAGTGACAGTCCTGCCTTACAGGTAGATGAATGTTAATGAGACACTCAGTCCAAAATGCACAACTTGTGGGGCTGTCCTGGGACATTGTTCTCATTATTGCATATCAATAACTTTTCTATTAATAAATCAGTCTGCAGGTGTGGTCTTTTTCTGTATGTGGACAATTAAACTCATTTTGGGAAAACTATTTGACTCTGCTGCCATCTGCTGGTATCAGACTCTTCCACACCACGCATGGATATGGTTTTATCTAAATTACCTCCCAACAACTGGATTCAGAACACTTTTAAATCTCAGTTCACAGTTGAATGAAGAAGGGTTATGTGGTAAAAAAAAAAAAAAAAAAAAAATATATATATATATATATATATATATATATATATATATATATATATATATATATATTCTTACATCCTGCTGCAGTTCTCTGGAACAGTGTTTAGAATCTTTAAAACATCCAAAGAGGGGTAATAATAATAATAATAATAATAATCATAATACATTTTATTTAAAGGCGCCTTTCTCTGCACTCTAGGGCAGCGTACAATGAATGAGGAAAAGTAAAGGTAGAATAAAATATACACAAAAACGGGATCAAATCAGACTAGAATAGGCAATCTTAAACACTACTCCACAGAGTTCATATCAAACAACACAAACAGATGTTTGTGTTTTTTACTTTTGGCCAATGTTTTACAAAACTTTTAAAGGAGAACATTTTTGAAAGAAAACTATTTTTGAAGAGGATTCTCATTAAGATGAACTTCTTCCTAATTTCTTACAGAGATCTTTTTAGGATTTTGGTTGCCATTTTTTTGGTCAGCAGTCCGTCTAAAGGTTCCCAGAGGGTTGCAAAAGAAAGAATCCATTTCGTTAGCTGATGTTTCCTGACACCTCTTCAAGCTAAAGATGATGGTTTATGAGTACAGCTAAAAGCCTGAAACGTAACAATGCCTCTTTCCTTTTTTGAAGTAACTCTACTATTATATGTTTTGAATATCAGTGGATCTGCTGGATACTAACTTTGTCAATATATTGTGTTATACTGCCAGGTTCTAGCATGAATTATGAGTCACAGTGAGTACAGAAGCCCCCACTGCTGATAAACTCAGGCCTGTCTCTCTATTACACTGAAACAATCAGACCTTCACTCAAAGAATTAAGGATTTTTGGTTTAACTATGAGGACATTGCAGTGCTGCAGCCATTATACACATATAATGAACTTACAGCATGAAACACATATACCAAATTCATCAGTTGTGTGGTTTGTTAGCTGTAACAACAATGTTTGTCCATAGAATAAGGCAGACTTGTATCTATTTATTACAACTTTCATATGGTTTACATTTAGGAAGGAAAAAGAAAAGTAATAAAATAAATGTAATTTGCATACTTATGCTTTATGTTTAAAAGTTAGAATAAATCTAAATACAATTGAAGTCAATATTTTGCAACAATTGATCATTCATAACCATCTCCAGTAAATTCATACATGATTAAATGCCTTTTTTCTCATCAACTAATAGTTTGCATAGTCTCATAACATCCATGTGAAGAATCATTGTGCAATGTCATAATAATACTCTCGTAGTCTTGGCTCAACAACGGAAAATCCAGGCCTTTCATCCCCCCTGTAAGACATGGAAACAACACGTCAATATCAAAAAGGTCCCCTAATAAGCACCGCCCTTATTATTCCTGTCTGGGTAAAGACCCATGGGTGAAGAACCCTCCATTATGTTGTGATGACTTAGAGACAGCTTGCCACCTACTTGTATGTCCAGCATTTCCTCATGAGGTCATACATCTCCGGTGGACAGTTCACTGGGGCTTCCATACGATTTCCACCTTCAATCATCTGCATGACATCATTTCCTTTCATCCCCTGTGAACAGCGAGACGTTCAGATTAAAGGTGATAACACCAGGCAGACACTGCTCAGAACCTCTGAAGGGAATTGAGAATGATACAAAATAGTTTCATTGACATTTTTCATATAAATAGTGAGTATTAGTGTAAGTATAGTGGCAGTTGGTTTTATAATATTCCCCCTTGAGAGATAATCAAGCTCATGCTATAGGATTATGACACATTGTGATACAATAAGTTAATACAATTGTGGACCAAAGTTGTCTAAGTAGGAGAAAGATTTTACAAAATAGCACAAGATGTAATGCATCAACCTATACGTTTGTGCTTGAGTGATTGCGTGAAAGAACTGATGTGTGAAATTCTGTGTTCACAGATCGCAGGTCTCAGGTTGCTTAGAGATTGGTCATACCTTGTATGGTTTCTGGCCGTAGGAGTAGGCCTCCCACATGAGCACCCCGAAGCTCCACACATCACTTTTGGACGAGAATTTGAAGTAGTTTATACACTCAGGCGCGTACCATTTGACTGGCCACTTCCCATGACCCTTGGCCTGGAGAAGGACGCACACACACACACACACACACACACACACACAAAACATCAGCGGGTGTGATTTCATGTTTTGTTGGTCATTTTGAAACATCACATTGCAGTCTGCCTCATTACATTTATTTACTTTTATGCACAAATGAAAGACCTTTAGTGTACGTCGTGTTGGAGTGAAAGGAGTTTGATCTAATCTTCCCCAAGATTATAATAAACTGGAAACTAAACTCATATATCGGTTCATTGTTTCAGTGTTTCTGCAAAGGCAAGAACACATCATGCCTTCTATTTTTTTTATCAGATGATTTATATAGTTCTTATGATAAAAATTTTTCCTAAAAGCATTAAAAAATCACCAATGTGAGATGCAGATACAGTTTACAGGCACGGCAGTAGTCATAATCATAATAATCATAATGTCAGTGTGCTTGGAGAATGAGAGAACACGTTGGGAAACACCATGGTCAGAGATGAGCTCCATGTTCTGATCTTTACCAGCTTGTTATGTGTGTACGCAGTATGCTGCAGTGCTACAGAGACATTTTAGCCAGAACCTGGTTATTGTGACAATACATTTTTACTTTTATTCTTTTTTTCAAAAACGTTGTCAAAACAACTTTACATTTTGAATGAAATAATGCTGGTTCATATTAATTAAATTAAAAATAATAATATACACTCTTGCCCATAAAGTTGGAATAAAATGTTTTTTACCTCTTCTCATGGAATGATTGTGACAATGTGATTTATTCTTGATAGATAAAGTGTAGATCTTCTCAACTTTATTGATCAAACTCTTCCAAACATATCACAGTGAAACTTAAACCACAATTAACTTTTGCAAACTGTGTATTCAGGCTTTAACAAAATTGGGGGTATTGAGCAATTATTCCAACTTTATGGGCAACAGTGTATATTGTGACACTCTTGAGCCATATTGCCCCACTCCATTTCTCTGTGAATGGTGAAAGTTGCATATTGCATGGCTTATTTTCAGCCATGGAATATGCACATTTCACCTGTGCACCATGGGCCTGGATGCTTGATCTACAACAAATAAGCTGTATCCATTACTGTTTGTCCCTGTCAGCACTCACCTTGTAGTAGTTTTGGTCCTCAGCGACAGCTTTGGAGAGGCCGAAGTCGCTGATCTTGGCATAGTGCTGCGTGACCAGCAGCACGTTCCTTGCAGCAAGGTCCCTGTGGACAAAGTTATGCTCCTCAAGGTACTTCATCCCCATAGATACCTGGTGGACCAGCTCTGTGATGTTCTTTATGGTTGTTTGCCTGTAGATGATCAAATGTTAATTTGACTATGACAGTAACTGTTTTTCTAGTTATTTTAACTGCAAACCTCTATGGTATAGATGTCTAATCATAAACAATCAGCAATCAAGATGCTCTAAATACTGAACAATGTTTCACAATGATCAGCCTTTAAACTGGAAAAATGAGTTGCAGTTAAGTGAGAATATAACATAATAGTTCAAATATTTGCATTAAATTGAACTAAAATTTGATCAAACATGTTTTGAAAAGGGCAGCATGGTGGTGCTGTGGTTAGCACTGTTGCCTCACAGCAAGAAGGTCCCGGGTTCGAATCCCGGTTTGAACTCGGGGTCTTTCTGTGTGGAGTTTGCATGTTCTCCCCATGCTAGCGTGGGTTCTCTCCGGGTACTCCGGCTTCCTCCCACAATCCAAAGACATGCACATTAGGTTAATTGGTAACTCTAAATTGCCCGTAGGTGTGACTGTGAGAGTGAGTGGTTGTCTGTCTGTATGTGGCCCTGCGATTGGCTGGCAACCAGTCCAGGGTGTACCCCGCCTCTCGCCCGAAGTCAGCTGGGATAGGCTCCAGCTCCCCCCGCGACCCTGACGGATAAGCGGTATAGAAAATGGATGGATGGATGGATGTTTTGAAAATCAATTTCTGTGAGTTTCCCTTGTTCTCATCCAGGTTGTCACTGCTAACTCTGCCGTTGACCCGCTGAGGGGTCCATTGGACATGGATATGCCATCAGTCTATAACAGGTCTAATACGCATAGAGAGACCCCCACATTCCCACCTACAGCTCATTTCTAGTTGCTGATTTACTCGATCTGCCTTTAGGACTATAGGAGGAGACCAGAGCGCCTGTTGCTGTAAGGCAAATGTGCTAACCAGCTAAACCACTTCCAAAGCGCATCGCTACACTGGAACCACAGTAGGCTGAACCATGCACAGTTCTATCTGGGCTCAGAACAAAAATAAAAACAGACAGAACAGAGATCAGAACTACTTGGGGCGGCTGTGGCTCAGTGGTAGAGTGGGTTGTCCCTCAATCAGAAGGTTGGGGGTTTGATCCCCAGCTCCTATGGGTCAACATGTTGAAGTGTCCTTGGGCAAGACACTGAACCCCAACTTGCTCCTGAAGCATGGCTTCAGTGTGTGAATGAGTATGAAAGAATAGTCTCCTCCAAATTAGATCCCTCCTGTATGAATGATGTGTGAATGGGTGAATGAGGATGTCATGTAAAGTGCTTTGAGTAGTTGAAATAACTAGAAAGGCGCTATACAAATACAGGCCATTTACCATTTACCATATCTTGCAACTGCTGACATTTCTTACATTTCAAATCACCACAGTTATCGTTGGACGCTAAGAAAAAGTTTAGATTCTAAATCTGTAAGTAGGATAGGTCATATTTAACATGATGGTGTCTATCATCATGTCCCCAGTACTCATGTCAAATGTCAGTAGAATGTCTCATTCCACAGAATGACCAGGGTCCAGCTGCTGTACATACTTGTTTTTCTGCAGGAACTTGTTGAGCGGTCCCAGCTCGGCCAGCTCCATGACCAGCATGAGGTTCTCTGCCTCACAGATACCAATCATCCGGACAATGTAAGGATTGTCCAGTTGCTGCATGACATTGGCTTCTCTCAGCATCTCCTCACGCACTGACGGATTGTTGTCATCATTCTTCAGGATTTTGACAGCAACTGGCTTCTCTGTCCTAATACATAGGGATGGTTAGTACTGGGTTGACTGTGCCACCTCCTTCGTATTGACACTCACCACAAATGCACATTCCAGACAAGTACAGTGGGTGCAAGTAACCTTTAAGCTCATTTAAGCAGATTTACATTTTATAGTGTATTGAAGTATTGACATTGTGTGTCTGTATGTAGCTTGTGAGTTTAAAAATCTAAATGGGAACCTATCTTTTAGTGGTTATAGTTGTTCTCTTGAGGGGTACAGTCCTGAGTCTTTGGAGACTTTTTATTGACTTTGCAGCGTATATCAATGGCATTTTGTGATGAGTGATGAAGTTGTAATATCAGATACATTTGAGTTTTTTCTGATGGAAGCTACAGTCATGGTGACCATCCTAGTCTAGCTGTTTAAATCTCAGCAAAGAGACATGACCCACTGATTCTGTCAGACTGTTTTCTGCATTTTATGAAGCATGCATAGCATTTTGAGTGCTTTGTTAGTTCCTCATGTTGTTAATGGTTTTTATGTTTGGTTTCAGTTCAGTTTAGGAAGCAAGACTTTTCTAAAAAAAAAAAATGGAATCTCTGGAACTAGGATCTTTTATTTTAGGATCTTGGGAGATTGTAGTTTTTTCTCCTTTTTACTAGTAAGCTCAAAATACTACTGCAAGTGACAAGTCTGATTTCTGATGAGGGCAGTAAAGTGTGCATTGGGTGATTAAAGTGGTAGAGAGCTAATGTTTGTATGCAGGTGTAATGTGTTGTGATGGACTTTAACATACTTCCTCATCTTGTAGATGCCCTTCATGACTGTACCGAAGTTCCCAGAGCCCAGTTCTCCGTCCTCCAGGTAGAGCTGGTTGCGATCAACTGTGGAACTCCTCAGTTCATCTGGGTCAGCGTACGGACTCTCATATACCTCTGTGTCCATTGGCATAGCCTCTGGTGGAGAAATGACCATGTCACATTAGAGGAATGGTGATGGAGTGATTGACACATCAGCATGTTCACAGTATGTGAACTTGTATATGAACAAATTGAGACATAGATATCTGTTTTCTTTTTCAACAAGTTCTCAACATGCCCCAATGAGTTTTCTCTGATGTGCCATTGTTCAGGTTACAGGATATGTTCACATTTTTAATGTCTGTCCTTTTAAAGTCTCAACATATGAGCAGTGAAACAGATTTTTCTCTCTGTAATCATTCCCTCAATTCAAAGATGACTCCCTGTTTTTCCCTCCCTCCACTGCAACACAGCAAAGAAACATTGTATTGTGGAACACAAAGAGAGAATACTCAACTTTCTGCTGAACACAAGGTGTTTGTACATGTCTATATTTTAAATGGCTTACCTTTGCTGGCTGCTTGATTATTGGGCACCCTGGTTTCATAAGGATTCAGAGTATCTGTGTTGTTGTGTCGAGATCCCCTGCCCTGTTATCAGTTTATCAGAGAAGATAATGTTTGCTAGAGCATACAGAGTGAAAACACACATGAAGCACATTTTCACAGGGTGCAGCGCACAAATGTAATCTGCAATGAGTGAATTAATTGAATACTCAGCGTTCTTATGTAGCAGGAGCACACTCTATATGGAACCTGTATTACAGTGACAGACTTTGACATTCCGAAAAAAAATCCACTGGGAAAAGGTTAGCACATTTGGGTTTCTGGAATGTGTTTTTTTTTCCATCAGGTGTCTATTAGCCATGTGTTCATATCACGGTAATACATGGTGTCCATAATAAAAGGAGTTGGATGATTTTCCATACAAGGGTTTTAGAGGAAGAGAATAAATGTATGGGGTTCTCATCTTTATTCACATGCATTCAAAGGAGGGATATGGAACATGTTTAGTTACTGATTTACTGTCTAAATGTTCTTCGGACCACTTTGAAACAGGCAGCATGTCCCATACCCCTGCTTTAAAAATTATGTGAACATATCAATGCATGTTCACATCCAAGAACCCGTTTGGAATCCCTTGCATCAGTGACTTGACAGTCACAACCATTACAAGACTCATCATTCTATTAGTACATTTCAGCAGTTGCATAAAAGAAAAGTTGGAAATGTTGAACTCAGAACACAAAGAAAGGAGGGGAGGGAGGTGCGAAAAGCTCCAGAGTTAGAAAACTAGATCACAAAGTCAAGTGTCAGGGAGAATTCATTTCAGGGGCTGCCTCAAAGACCACAGCCAACAAGAAGGTGAGTCACCAGAGCCACCTGGCCCTACAGGGGCCCCTCCTTTCATTTCCACATGTCAGGGTCCAATACCTCATATCAGGCTAACAAGGTTATTCAAAACCAAAGGCCTCTCTGAGGATCGTCCCCTTCTTTTGCCCAACAGGACACAACAATGCATCTTAAAATACCCTCAGTATCCCTCAGTCAACAGTTAGCCTTAACAAACTTAACAAACTATTGGTCCCAGTAATAAATTACATTTGTATATCAGTTCCTTGTAGAAACCTTGTAGGAGGGTTTCTGTAAATAACAGACAGAAACAATGGGCGATGGTGCAAGAATCATACAAACACATTGGTTTATAAGTGGCACATGTAAGTGACTTAATAGAACTTACAGAATTCACCAATTTCCTCATGTTTAGAATTATCTGGTACTAACGAAATTCACCAGTGGTCCAGACTGTTTGACCAAACCTTGGTGCCTTACTTTTGAAAACGTTGCACTGATGTTATTAAAGGACAAGAGTGTCCATGTTAAATAAGACTGCCATGAAAATATTATATTGTTTTCCACTTTCACAGAGTTAAATCTTTTAACCAACTTCAGTCCTAATTATCAGAATTCAGAATATTCAGAATTTTAACCATTTCAGTTTTTGTGATGATACCACAATTTTCTATTAAAAACTATATCATAATTTAGATATTTTTAATATACTTTATATATTTAATAGACTGGGGGGTGTTTTTTTATGACAGTGTGGAATATATTAATGATAAGCGATGACACTGATTATCATTTTTTTGTGCAACACTGGTCCAGTCTTTTCGACCACTCAGCCACTTGTGACCTGTAATTTCTAACTGTGATCTCTAGCCACACACTAACACACTCATTTCAATTAACTGCTTATAAAATCCACCCAACTACAGAACCAGTCAGAAGTTTGGACACGCCTTCTCATTCAGTGGTTTTTCTTTATGGTTGTTTTTTTCTACATTGTAGAGTAATATTGAAGACATCAAAACTATGAAGGAACATGGAATAATAATAATATGGAATTATGTAGTAAACAAAATTGATGTCTTCAATATTAATCTACAATGTAGAAAATAGTAAAAATAAAAATAAAGGGCAAACCACTGAATGAGAGGGTGTGTCCCAACTTTTGACTGGTACGCTACGCTGCATAACCACTGGACACATTTTTCCACCGCTTTCCATCGAGCCAGACAGTTTTTCTGAACTTTTAGCTGGAGCAGTCACAGGTCACCCCCGAGCGCCCCCGTCTATCCACCCGGCCAGTGTGCGCTCACTGGCCAGGATGGACGAGCTGCTTCTTTTAAACAGAACCAACACGGACCTCAACAGATTCGCCGCCCTGTGCTTCACAGAAACCTGGCTTGGTGATCCTTCACCTGCCGGGCTTAAGGAGGGGTGGTGGCTTGTGCTTTTTCATGAACAAAGGTTGGTGTACAGATGTCACAGTGTTGACGAAAGCATGCAGCCCTCATTTAGAAACCCATTTCACTGAGTGTAGAGCCTTTTAATCTCCAGGGGAGTTCTCCTCATTTATTCTGGTTGCTGTTTACATCCCTCCTAAGGCCTGTGTTTGTGAGGCATTACAGCTCTTGGCTGATCAGATAACTACCATGGAGCAAAAACATCCAGACTCCCTGCTCATTGTTCTGGGTGACTGAAACAGAAAAAACCTCAGCCATGAACTTCCATAATACAAACAGCACATCAGGTGTACAACCAGAGATACAAACACCCTGGACCACCTCTGCACCACAGGGAAGGACACCTACCGCTCTGTGTCCCGTGCAGCTTTGGGATCACTTTCCGGTTATTCTTCTCCAGAATTACAGGCAGAAACTAAAATCTACAAAGCCTGTGATGGACCGACGAGGCAAAGCTGGAAGTACTGTGTCCCCCTCCTGTCTGAAAGTCTGCACTGACCAGCTGGCCCCCATCTTCATGCAGATCTTCAACAGATCACTGGAGCTGTGTGAAGTCCCCTCCTGCTTCAAACACTCCACAATCATCCTGGACCCCAAGAAAGCCTCCATCACACGATTAAATAACTACAAGCCCATCGCCCTTGAAACACCCGAAGGACTCACTAAGGACTCAGTCTGCCTACCGAGCAAACAGGTCAGTGGATGATGGAGTCAACGTGGGACTGAACTACATCCTGCAACACCTTGACTTGGTGGGGTCATTGTGCCAGGATCGTGTTTGTGGACTTCAGCTTGGCATTCAACACCATCACCCTAGAAGCCAGTGGATCAAAGACTTCCTCCAGCTCAGGAAGTTCAACCTGCCTCGGGAGCTGCTGATCCAGTTCTACTCTGCAGTCCTCCAGTCTGCTCTCTGTACTTCCATCACTGTCTGGTTTAGATCGGCCACCCAGAAGGACAGGAGCAGACTACAGGACTGTCAGGACTGCAGGACTGAAATCATCAACCTGCCCTCCACCCAGGACTTATACACATCCAGAGTCAGGAAACGAGCAGCAAACATCACTTCAGACCCATCACGCCCTGGACACAACCTGTTCCAAGTCACTGCACGCCAAAACAACTAGACACGAAAACAGCGTCTACCCACAGGCCACTGCACTATTGAACTAAATCTACCACAGTGTCAGAAACAAATCCCCATGCAATAATTCTGTTACACTGTATGTACAGAAAACAGTTCAGGTCAGCGCACTATTACTATACTGTGTACACCCATATCCTACCCACCTCATGTATATAACGGAACCTATACGTAGTTATTTCATATTTATTCCAGCACCTTTGCAGTCTGCATCATTGCACTACTTCACATTCTTTTACATTTTACATCTATATTTTTAGACATATTTATATATTAACAAGGTAGAGTTTAAATGTGTGTTTACTTTGTTCAGCTTGTACATGATTTAGCATAAGTTTGTAAGCTAAACTACTATGAAATCTTGCAGATGAAAAACTATTTCACTGGAGAAGGGAAAATCCATGACCTGCTGGTAGCCGGAAAAGTCAGGGATCACAGACAGGCTGTTACCACCCTTAAACCCACACCACTAGCATGGTTAAAAACTCAAAACAAATACATGGGGACTTGTATACTGCATACATACTGTCTGTGTCTATTCACTTCATAATTAGTTTCAAGTTAGATAAGGCATTCCAAGACAGTTCACCATGAATTAGCAAGAAATTATAAAATTAACATTTTCCCAGCAAATTAAACTAAACCAAGTGACTAATGCATTGTTGATATTGGGGTAAAAGAGTCTTAAAAGGATGCACCAGTTGTGTGTCGGTCAAAAGAACATGTCTGCAACAGGTCAGACATTATGACATGGTCTTAACGTGCACAAGTGGTAGGAGGGAGCCACTGAATGGGACACAGCATAAAACTGCTGGCTGTGGTTCAGGATGTAATTGCAGCGAGTAGCCTCTGGATGGTGTTAGTTTGTAAACACAAGGGCAACTGGTAGGATGCCACACAAACTGTAAAAAGAGTTTGTGCATGCAGTCTGATGAAGCTGTGAAGCTACCACCACTCTGCTTCGGTCAGAGACATGGAGAAGGCATGTAATAAAGCAAAGGATCGTGAGCACAGGGAAGACTCTGAGGTGTGTTAGTAAGAAGCAATCCACTCTGTAGCGAAGTTGAACAAGGGGGAAGAGTTAAGGGAGGAGGGTGCACACTACTGTGACCAGTAGCTTTATGAGGAGGCAAGAGGAGTGTTAGTGCACCTTTTTTATGCCAGGTATGGGAACAGTTCTGAGTCTGGAGAGAATTCCACCTGCCGCATTTTGCTAGAAACCAAAATGTCAGAGAGGTTATCAGAGGGTGACCTGGTGATGTTACGGTCATGCATGTGCTCATTACAGTAGACACAGATTCAGAGGAAAGGTTAGCTCCAAATAGGGATGTGTCAAGTTTATCTCTTAGAGCATACACTGAGTCATCTTGTTGGCTCATTCAACTGTAAACTACAGGAAGTAGCAAGACACTTTGTTCATACAGTATACAACATTTCATCTCTTACTGTACAGTAAGCTTGTCAGGAGGAAGACGAAAATAAAAGGGTCGGTTCACCCAAATTATGAAAAAACATATTTTCTGGACCCCCTCTAGTGGTATCTATCCATGTAGGCTTTATTCACCTAGGATTTGAGATATCTAACTATTTCTTTGGTGGTTCCACTGAAAAAAATGTGGAAAACCCAGAGTACTAGAATTGGGAAAGAGAGCTTGCTTTTTGTATCCATTTATATTCTATAACCACGATGATTCTATGGTCATCAATACTTTGAGCACCACAAAAATTCACCTCCATTGTATTGTGCGGAACAAAAACTGGAGAAGGGAAAAAAAATTTGTGTGCATGAATTAATACATTTGCTAGCAATAATGACTAATTTGGGTGCTCAAAGTAATAATAAGTGCATACAAATGACTCCACCTTTAGTCTGTTAAACAATGTTGTGTTATCTTAAATGTGTTAAAGCATCAACTAGCGTCTAATGTCACACTCTCTTAATTTGTGTGCACGAATGATTGATTCAAAAGCACAAATAATAATTGATAGAGGTCAAACAAAGTAATTCCAATACCTGTATGCTTTATGAATTTGTGCATACAAATTAGTTTTATTTTTCTTCATGGTCTAAAAGGCTGGACAAACAAAACCAAACCCATGTGCATAAATAGATACCACTAGAAGGAAGTGAGAAAAGGACTTTTTTTTGTTTTGTTATGTTTTCTTTTAATGAGGTTTAAGTCATAACCATCCATATGCACGAGGGTGAGCAGACATGTTTCAATTCAGACAATTTTAATGATTAAATCACTTCAATTGAATAATCTATACCCACTTCAAACACAAAGCTGTTAATTAACAAAACATCTAAGGATATAAAATAACATCAGTGTTGGCAGGTTAGCAGCGTCCTCATTTCCTTTAGCTGATGAGACATGTAAGTAAGTGGAAGGTTTTACTTCCTGTTTTTTGGACATAGACACAGGACCATGACGATACAGACACGCATTAATAACAGCACACCGACATGCACGCACACATACTGTATGCACTAATGCACACACACACACACACACACACACACACACAGAACTTACTAAAGCAGAACTTAATCCAGGATGGTCCCGTGGGAGCAGAGGCCGTCCTATCAGCCACATGAACACAGCATATGACAAAATTTAGATCAGGTTTGAATATATTCCTTTGGTTGTTAGATATTAATTACTAAGAGACTCAAGTTTGATTGAAAGTCTTGCTTTAGATATGTTTTGATTACATGTGTGCACTTTTACCACTTTCTCCGTCAGGTCTTGGACACGGCTCCGTTAGCACTCGCAGCAGGCCGTCTGGTTTGTATGAGTAGTGCTCCACCAGCTGTGGTAAAGAAAGAAGTTCACATGTTAGACACTCATCACAATGCTCAGGACTATATACTGTAAACATGTCAATAAGCATGCAAGAGTATGAGTCTTAAGTCTTTCAAACATTCTTCAGATGCCAAAATGTTCATTGTACCCCAGAGGAAAGGTCCTCTGATCCCCATTTTAGGAAATATTATGTAGTTAGCTTAGCTTAGCATAAAGACTGCTGGGAAAACAACTTGCTTAGGTCTCTCCAAAGTCAACTCAAACTCACCCCTGAAGCTCACTAATATGTATCTTGTTTGTTTAAATGGTCTGTATTTGTATAGCGCCTCTCTAGTCATTTCAACCACTCCATTACATCCTCATTCACCCATTCACATGTCATTCATTCAGGAGGAATCTAAGTTGGAGGAGACTATTCTTTCACACACTGAAGCTGCTTCAGGAGCAAGTTGGGGGTCAAGTTGGGGTTGCTCAAGGACGCACAAGGACAAAGACACACGCTGACTCATAGGAGCCGGGGATCGAACTACCAACCTTTCGACTGATGGACGACCCACTCTACCTATGAGCCACCCACTTTAATATGTACACTAACTGAAATGTAAGAAGGACAATTTGTGGTTTCAGGGGGAGCTAGGAACTAGTTCTTGATGAAACAGCAGCTGGGTCCTTCAGAGAGCCACCCAAACCTTCAGAAGGCTACTGCAGCATCTTTGTCAGTATAGTTAGGTTACCATGTGTGGTACCATCATCACCATCATTCCTGTACAGGGACCAAACCAAACGCTGTGGTCATCCATCCTATGTGGCTACCTGTCCTATAGCCAGAGATGCTGCACTAATGTTCTAGGCAGATGGATACACCATTATTTGTCAAGAAATTGTTACTACTATTCTTTTTAGTGTCTAAGGAGGGGTTTACATGCACATGTGGTGCTTTTCAAAGTAGACTGTGATTATTCTATTTTTTAGCATCTTTTCATTTGACTATTTCTAGACAAAAATAATTGATGATTTAGTAAAATGATAGACTTGGTATTTCTCCACCAGATATACTGTATATTCGTGAAATGTAAAGAAAGCTTTGAAACAGCATTAAGGCTATAATGTGGGTGGGATAACATTTACTAAAAAAAAAACAATTAAACAGTTAAACAAATCAATGATTTTTGGTGAATCTAGTCTGCTGAGTTTCTACTTTTCTGGCCCAAGAGTCCATGAGCGATGTCTACGTAGGCCTAACTACAACAACCACGAAATACATTTTGATATTATTTCTGAAAGAATAAAATGGGAGACAGTTACTGAAGAGCACTTCTGACACCTGCTGGGACACCTCGACCTTTTCCTGAGAGTTATAGTTAAAGACCAACATGAAAATAACCAGAAGTATGAAAGTAATTGTACTAACCTGCCACAGGGTATCAAATTTCTTGCCATCTGGAATAGAGAGCTTGCCGGCCCGGTCCCTGTCAATGCGATAATGCATGACTTGTCCTTCATGTAGTAAACACAGAGCATAGGATCCCTTCGTATCTCTCTGTCGGATCCTGCACACACAAGAGAGGAAAAATGAAGAGAAGAAACAGCACAAAAGTCACAAAGTAGGAGGATGTTGGTTAGTAGAGGACATTTGCTGTTGTTTTGCTTGCATAGCCAGTGTGGTGAAATCTCTTCTCTCTGAAGTGAACATAGAAGTACCATCTATAGTATAGATGGTACTTCTATGTTCACTACAGATTCTATACTCTACTTTCATAGATGTGAGTGATGTTTTTTTGAGCAGCGAGAAATGCAAACTGCAAGTTAGAGATCTGTGTTTCTATCCGTCAATGCAACAGTTTCATCTGAAGGTGTCAACGCTATTACCACACGCCCTGAGTTACAGCTATTGTGTGTGTGTTATTCTGTCCAGGGCAAACACATTCCTGAAAGATGAACAGTGATCAATGCATTCTAAAAACAGTCATCCATCAGATCAGCTGCATCAGAACTATCAAGAGCAAACCATACAGGAAATAAATTGAGGTTACAATAAAAGCTTTACTTGATTTGAAGAGCTTGCAGGGTATACATGTAGTAAGTGTCACTTTGAAGAAGAACATTATTTATATCTCCTCTTTTTCCTGACTTCACAACCTGTGTACAGCTTATCAATGCATATAGTTTATAGTTTTAATGAACCCATGTAAGATTTTATTTTAACCTTTGCAGTGACAGCTTTCAGTAACAGCTTTCCCTCATATTGTTACAAATTATTTTTTGGAACACATACACAGAATTGGCTACGACCCTCAGCAAGAGCAGATTTTAAACTTTAAATTAATGTATTTAACTCTTCTTTACACCAAACCTAAACACATCTTACATTTTCTAACAAATCCTATTTCTGTGCACGTTTTTGTGTCACACAATGCTAAAAAATAATTCAGGTATACATTTATTTTGTCATTTATGTATTTTCTATCTTCATCTTTTTACAAATATTTTGCTAATAATCACTTCAAAAAATGTGTCAAATGCAAACTTTCCAGGTTTTACCAAGTAAGGCTGAGCAAAATGATAAACTTATGGTTACAGACTTATGGTCAGGTCAGATATATGTTTTTACAGTAAAATATGATCCAAAGTAATAATAACACTTCAAATACATATCAAAAAAGCACATGTGAAATTGCCAAATGGAACATATTAAAGGTGTTGATACACTGTTGACCATAAATAATGTAGTAGTAGTGGTAGTATTATTAGTATTATATAATACATCTTCTCACTCTGAGTGTACATGTTGTTATATATTATTGTTGGTAGTAGTAGCAGCACAAAATATTTTTTACCTCTTCTCATGAAATGATTGTGACAATGTGATTTATTCTTGATAAAGAAAGTGTATATCTTCTCAACGTTATTGATCAAACTCTTCCAAACCTATCACAGTGAAACTTAAACCACAATTAACCTTTGCAAACTGTGTATTCAGGCTTTAACAAAATTGGGGGTATTGAACAATTATTCCAACTTTATGGGCAACAGTGTATAATTGCATGTGATTTTAAGATATTATCACATATAACATGTAAGACAGATATATAGAAACATATAAGCACAGTGATATGCCGATGTCTCACACTGTAATGGCCTAAGTAGTTTTTGGACATTTCTCATATGAAATCATATTTATATTCAACATGTAAAATCATAAATGTCACATGTGCTTTTTTACAAGGTTATTTGTCATGTGGCAAGCACATGCCATACAAAATGTGAAGCTCGATATAAATGAGTATGTGTGTATTGTAATAAATATGATGTATATGTAAATATGTGTGTTGTCTTGTCTCCTGAGTAGTAGATGATTCAATGAATTCATTCTTGCTTCTTTGGCAAACTGCCACTGTTGTCTAATACAATATCTGATGCTTGCTCATGTGGGGATTCTTGATTCCTAAATTTTGAATTCTTGACTCGTTGGGTCTCTCTTAATTGGTGGGTGACTTTGGTATTTTTGTATTAAATATCTATACCTGTCTCAACCTGTCATAGTTTTATAAAGTGGAGTTTAGTATAAGCTGAATTTGAAGCTGCATTTAGACCTTCAAAAATATTTTTGAACAATTAAACAGAGCAATTTGATATACTTTATAATCTGTCTCGTATGCTTCAATTCTTGCTTTTATCGTATTTGTCTACTCCTATTGCATTAGTCTTGAAATATTTCAAATATTTATTTATTTCTATTTAAATATAATTCTGCAGAGCACCTTGAAACAATGCTTTGAAACAAATATTCAGATATTTTTTCATATTTTTCTATTTTACTTGTTGCCACTTGCCACCAGGGAAAGCTTTTAATAGTTTTTAAACCCACCTTTTACCAAACATTAAATCAACTGTAACCAGCATTGACATTACAGTAATAAAGGGAAGCTCAGTTACAGGAACTAAACAGGAACTTAAATAGATTGCATGCATGACATTATTTATAACTGCACTGGTCCCTTACAACTATATTCAAATAACGTGCAAAATCCCCAAACATCATAGAAAATAAAAAATATCTATATAGCATAACCAATGTAATGGTGTTTTGTTAGCTCTTGGAAGCCAGAGTCTAAACCTTTAAGTGACTCCCGAATGCTCTAGCCATGGGTCCAGAGTGTCAGCACAGCACTCATGAAAAATCATCTGAAGTTCTAATTGTAAGATAAGGCTTTTTCAGTGGAAACACTTTTCAAGACGTTTCAGAAGAAAAGGGACAGAATAGTCACATCTCGCCCTGCTGTCATTCTTCCTCTTGTTTGGCTACTTCAGGAAGTCCTTTGCAAACTGCCAGAGCGGAAACCACAGTGTGTGCATGTGTGTGTTCCTCTGTGTTTCTTTAGTCGAGACCGCTGTCTCTCAACTGAACGTTCAGCTGCTATAAATACTCTACACTTACTTTGTTCAAATGTAGCAAAGCAAAAGAAACGTTTTAAACATTAAATATATTGAAATAAATACAATATAAAGCAATGTTGCGCTGACGTGATTGTTGATTTAGGCAGTTGCAGCATTTCCATCCATTTCCCAACTGACACTGTAACAAAGTAGATCTATGTGACAGCACTGGGGGAACCTGACACTGTACTGGTAGAGTTGAGAGGTTTCTGTGGCCCTAGACAGGAATCCACTGCCGTCAGCACAAACATAACAGTATAAAATTATGTAAAGTTATATTTTTGTGAAAAGAAAGCTAAAACAGTCAAGACAAACAATAAAGTATGTCAATAAGAATTAACTCACAAAAAGCTAATTATTAACTAAAAGTAGCTGTTTGGCTCACCAATGGGTGGAGCTGCCTCTGACTACATTCTCTATGTGCTACAATTTAAAAGGAAAAGAAAAAGTGCCTGCTGCTCAGAACTGATGCAAATTCCTGGTACTTCCTTCAGTTACTTTTTCCATTGTTGTCTGTCTACCAACCACTATTTCCATCCCTTCCCTCATAATTTGAGGTCCTAGGAACACCTTTAATACGTATTCTACTAACAAACATGCATGCAGTGTTTAGCTGCACTGCTTTTGGTTATTTAGAGTTAGTTTCTGATAAGATCAGAAGTGTCAGTCATTCCAATGCAGCTCCATTTGTTGTAATTGAGTAATGTAATGTCAGTTGTACATATAAATGAAAGCATGTTTCTAGTGCGTAGCTTGATATTTACACTGACTGCCATTTCTTTACATTTTCACTTTCAGTCTGACATTGTGTTCATATCAGGCCTTTAATGTTTAGGAGGTGGGTCTACTTACCTTTATTTTGCCTTAATCTGCAACGGATAACTATATTGCATCCAATCAGAGGCTATATCATGTTTTCATCATTGTAAAACTAATTCTGCTCTGAGGCTCTGAAGAACTTTGCAAGATTCTCTCAAACAGTGACACAAGTGGTCAAATTTAGATGTATTTGTTACAAATAATTCTATACCATTTACCATAAACACAGCCAAAAGCCATACAGAGACACTTGTGAAATACTTACAGGAATTTCCCACTTTTTTGAGAGCCATTTTGAAGCCTGGGTTCAGAGTCTTCGCGTGTTATCGCTCCATGGAACCAGGGCATTTTTTCATGTGCAGTGGTGGCAATGAGTTTCTCCAGCTGAGGCCTCTGGCTGATGATGGCCTGCTCCAGAGCTGCTCCCTGCAAACACACCTTAGCTATGAGCCCAAGACTATGATAAGAAGAATATGCATGCTGAGCCAGGTCTGTGGCTGGATAGCAACCTATTGGCTTTTAACTTTGGCTACAAAGATGGTGTATGCTGCCTTTCTTGGGAGCATTGGTCATGTGCATGCAAGATGCTTAATTGAGCAGATGAATGGTGGTGGCCATATACCAGGGAGTTAAATAAGATCAGCAGCCTCTACACAAATCACAACAATAGTGGTGACAGACAACCTCACTTTGTAAAAGCGAACACTCAGTGTTTGTCTGTACATTCAGTATTAACCATTTAACCAGCAGCTAGATGCTGACGTGTTCAATTTCCATTTTGACCAATAAGACAGTGATAACCTGGTTAGTAAACGGTGAAATTGTTTAGTTACAAATCAACAGGTGTAGTTTCTTGAGTGAAACCTCACCTGACTAGCAAAAGGTTTTAAGGAAAACTAATAGAACTTTTTCTGCCTCAAAGCAGGATTCAGCCTTGATCTGCCCCCCAGAGGAAATACTTTTAAATCCTCCAGATTCACGCAAAGTAGGCAGGTACATGAACACTACAATGCAGCCTTTCGTCTACGTATGTGTAGGTCAAAAAATATAATATTATATATATATATATATAAAATTATTATTAAACTTTTTTCCTCTTCCAACTTCTGCACTGCCTCTGAATAAAGTAGTTTTGATAACCTGGCAAACTTTTGTCAGCTTGTTTTGCAGCCAGTCTGACCCCATTTGACCAATGTTTAGTAACCATTTTAGTGAGCACAATGATATCATAACTGATAGACCAATGGTCAGAGATTGAAAAATAAAGCTGTTTTTCTTTCTTTTAAAGAAAAATAGCAGTCTGACTGTGATTGATGCTGATATTCTTAATCTACTGACTTCACATTTTAGATGTTCTAAATTACCTTCCTTATACTTATAGCATAGAGCTGAAACTAACCTGCAGGTTCCAGGTCTGCTTTACATACTGCCGGATCAATTTTTCCTTCAGGTCTTCAAACGGCCCCACTTTTGGCTGCATGTTCTTGGGCCTGTTGCAAGGCTTCTTTAGCAGACACACAAGGCCGTCCATCTCTTGGGAGTGGTAGTCAATCACATCCACAGGGTTCCTGTGGCTCTTACCACCAGCGATAGCATATGTATCATTGGGTTCTCTTTCAATGGTGTAGTGGTAGCAGCGGCCTGAATACAACACCGACAGTGCAAAGCCTCCGAGATAGTTTCGGCTTTGCCGTAGCAGGTATGAGCCATTGCTCATGCCTGCCTGGCGCAGGTAGTCCTCTGCGTCCTCCCTGGTGATGTTGCCATAGAAGAATGGCAATGTGTTCACTTTGTCAGCCATGTTGGCTTCTGGATGATGGCTCCCCTCAACAGGTTCAGTCACCAGGATGCAATTAACCTAAAAGTCAAATGATGAACCAAGTAAAAATCAAGATTAATTTATTTTATAAAAATACTCAATCACAAAAAACTGACTTGCCTGACATTTCTTTTGCATTTTACAGAAATCAGTAATATGTATCCTAAAGAATGACAAATGGAGTCACTAAATATTGAGTATCGAGAGGAAGTGTTGGATAATTTATCAGACCCTGCCACTAGTGTAATGAAGTAAATGGTGTACAGGGCATTTACACAGATACACATTCACACTTGTGTACTCCTCAGTGTCCAATGAAAATGGGGCTTAGGGCCAGACAGGAACATGATGACATTCGCACTGCCCAGAGACCAACTGATCACCAGCTGATCATCCTGAGATGATCACATGACATATTCACATAACAGCAGCAGCTGCTGTTCAGTTTTTACAAAAGCAAGATGACTTGGTCTTACACTCTTCATCCACACAGCTGGAGGTCTCCCAGTACAACTACAGTCCGATTTGTTACGCAGCTAGCAGGTCCATTCACATGTCATGCTAGAGGGCATAGTTTAATGAGAATTATTCTACTTTCATCCTGAAGGTCCGATCACACACCTGTTTCTCTGAACTGCAGCCAATGATGTAATGTTTCCAATGCAAATCAACTAATTTTGATCATTTTCAAGGATTAAGTGTCATTGATTTGTTACCAGTGGACTGATCTGTTTTTGCAATGACAGTGAGCCCCTGGGTACAAACAAGTGTCATGGTACACTTCCTCAACACTGCGTCACGTTTGAATCTTAATGCCCCTCTTCCAACACTCACATGGCTGACCTAACACTGCTCCACTACAGACCCACAGACTACTCTGATCGTTTTTCTGATCACCACGTTGTGTCCCTCTCCAGCACCTTCTCCTCTGTCTCCTCACAACCCACCCACACATCTCTATTCACTGAAACCTGCACTCTCTTCTCCCAGCTGCGCTTTCTTCCTTTGTTTTGTCATCTCTGCCCTCCTGTGAGACCTTCCCCCCCACCCCCACCGAATCTGCTAGATACCATAGCTGGACCACCTCTGACCACTTATCTCCAGGCCTGCAAGGCCATCTCCATGTGCACCTCAGCTGCCTGACTCACTATAGTCTGCAATGTAGCTTGAGAGTAGCTGAGCATACATGGAGAAGAAGCAAAGTCTTGGCAGAGCATCTCAACTTCCAATCTCTGTCCTCTGTTCTCTCTTCCTCTTTGTCTAGTGCTAAAACTGCTCTCTATGATTCCAAGTTTCCGACTTCTGCTTCAAATTCCATAAAACTCTGAGGCCATCTCCTCCCCGACTTTTAGCTCCTGTCATCAGTTGATGCCATCAGTTGGTTACCATCAACACTTTGGTTGTATCAGTGACATCAAAAACGAGAGCAGTGTGAGCTCAATCCCAGAGATTGAGATTTTAAAGCATCGATACTGGGAGTAGAGTAAAGACCCATTTGCCAGTGGAAATTACTTTCACATACAATTGGTGAGTGTTGGTGAGAGAGTGGCACCAGATGCTCCAGCCTGAACTGGAGAGATGTGATTTGGAGAAGCCATAGCCTACTCCTTGTCTTCTGTGGACTGCAGACCGCACTGCGTAAAGTGCGTAAATCTGTGTAAATCGCACTACACATTCATCAATTAGCGTTGGGGTTCAGTTCTTTGTGATGCTCATTTACTTTAAGCAGAAACTGGTCATCAAGACAGAGTTTTGTTCCTTTTAATTCATTGCCTTTGCTTATGATGAATTCGTTTTTTCTCTTCTCCTGTTGTCCACGTTGCACTGATACAGTGCGCACAGTGAAACTCATTATGTTGTTTAAAGTGACCAGTGAAAGGTGAAGGTGAATTTTCATGAGGTCTTTAATCTTTGTCTCAAGGTTGTTACTGCAGTTTCAGGAATAGTGGAGAAGATGAATTCATCTCACATTCTTCTAGTTTGCTGGTCCACGATTTTGTTTCTTTAGTGACGTTTTCAGTCTGTTTGGTTAGAGTTTTAATGATGATTACTGCTGTTTACTTTTTTGATGAATGCGGTGTGATTGTAGGTAAATTCCAAGCTACTTTTTTCCCGTGTGAATCGACAGGGGAAAAATTTGGTTTTTCAGGACAATAACTTTGCTCTCTGTCATTTGTATATTCCCTGTGTCTGTAGATGGATCTTGTTTTTTTCTTAGTGGATGTGCTTCTGTGGAGTCCATGATCAATATCTATATGATTAATAAAGTGCTCCAAGTCTGATACATTATCTACTGTGAGGGTTATTCTTTCCACGTAAAGTGCAGGGGATTAGTCCAAAATGTAGTTTTTACTTGCTATAGTCTTGTTACCTACTGCTGGGAAAGGCCCCCACCATGTTCAATCTCCCCTCCGTTGTCCAGTGTCCATACTCAAGTGTATATTCATTTTAAAAGAGCCAGTGGAGAAACTCCAACACTCAACTGACCAATAGTGTAACTTCACTGACTCAGTCAGGGACAGACTTTCATGTTTACAGGGCTGGGCCCACTTTGCTGCAGTCTAGCCAAAAATGATAAAAGGATTACACTTACAGAACTTTTCAATGTGAGAAAAGCACAAACCACGTAACAGAGCCTCTCATTCACCTATGCACAACACACAAATTCAAACAGACTTGGCATCTAAGCCGGGCTGCACATCTGCCCACATAATTAAATCTTCACTTTATTTTAATGTAATGCTATCAGATTCATCTTAATTTAATTGTAGAGAGCAGCACAATATGTCTTTTCACTTCACCGTTTAATTTAACATAGTCAGATTACACTCAAGGTTTTGATGCAGTCACACAGTTTTTTATGAATTAGATTATAAAACATAAATGATAAAAAACACAAAAAAATAACATTCATATAGGCTTCAACACTTTGATGTTTCTAAACTGGACAACAACTGTCCAAAACCAACAACATGCAGAAAAATGAATATGTGAACAGTCATTATGTCATGCCAATTCCATCTGCAGAGGAAGATTATGCTAAATCATCATAAACTGCATAAACGCATAACATCTTTCTGAATCCTAAACTATTGATTTTATTTTTCAGAAAACTCTATTAGTTGGCTAATGTAATAAAAGAATAGCAGGGCTAATACTTCTGAATGATTCTATGCTGTAATCTTAACCAGGGAAAAAAGAAAATGCTAATATTGCACTTACTGTAGGCTATACAGTATGGTCAAGTAGCTCCAGGTTGCTAATCCTCCTTTAGTTGGGTTCTATCAGTCCTTCAGCATGTGAACAGGTCATCTTATAGCCAGCTCCTGACGGAGCAAACAAATTTGCTGTCAAAACCACATGAAAACAGTCACTCAGAGTCGATCCCAGCCAGAGCAAATGAAAAGTCAGCCTGTGAATTGACACTGTGAGGTGGTGTGAAGCTTCCTCATTTCAACGTCCTTGAATTTAATTCTTTCACTTCCTTTTTTTTATCTGAACACTGACCAACGAGTGCGCTGCATGCAGGAAATGATGTGACAACTGCAGTGACATAGGTAATGACTTAAATAATGGCATGTATGGACACTGGAAACAGTAGTTGGGCAAAAAAATATCTCAAGAAAAATAAAAGAGAAAACCATCTGCTGAAGAAGACTGTGAGAACAGTGAAGAGCTCCAGAGAAAGCTAGAAACTGAACCTTGTGTTTGTCTTTTTTGTGTTTTAGCTAACTTTATTTCTATTCTCTAAAGATAAAGCTCTGACCTGTGATATCAAATGTTAGTATGATTATTCAATTATTAGAACTTTATTACTAACTATAAGTCATTATGATTATTCTAATGCACTGTTTTTCAACGTTCAATTTTTTTATCTGTTTAGTAGTAAAAATGTTTTGTTGAAATTGCATTTATATATATATATATATGTATATATACACACACACATATATATATATACATATGTGTGTGTGTGTTGGGCAGCAACATGTTTACCACTCAGGAAGTGCCAGCTTGACTTGCTGTGTTTCACACAAATGCACAGAAGCTGCAGCTTTTTGCTGATTGACAGTTGTGTACTAATTTTTCAGAACTTGTGTTTGGAAAGTGAGGCCATTTTGTCCACGTGTCACTTCCTCAAGGGGCTGTTTGAGGGGGGTTAAACCCTGGCTTGAAGGGTTGGTTAAGG
The DNA here is from genome assembly GCF_042242105.1 of Pempheris klunzingeri. NCBI lineage: Eukaryota > Metazoa > Chordata > Actinopteri > Acropomatiformes > Pempheridae > Pempheris > Pempheris klunzingeri. The sequence goes on along the minus strand of NC_092030.1, from coordinate 10,622,493 downwards.
GTTGGGTTAGGTAGTTGCAGTGGTTTAGTTTAGGGTTAGGGGGTTGGCAGTTATAGTTCTCCGGCACCAACATTTCACACATGTATTCGCTACACTAGTGTGATCACGCTTATCTTGTCCTGAATACTTATTTTACCTTTTATTTATTTGTTTCCATATTAGCTTCACCTGAAAAATTGAGTCTCAAGCCACACATCTTATATGATTTCATTGGTAGACAATAAATACATCAAATTGTGTATAATTTTCTATTGACTTATCAATTAAATTTTGTTTAATCATTAAGTTATGAAACAATCCCATATAAAATTGTTGAGATATTGTATCTATATCTCAGCTAGCATGTATAGAACAAACTCCATTCCAATCTCAAAATCTTCTATATTACACTCTGGTCATACATAAAGGCTAATGCATAACTGTTTTAAATCACCCATTCATACTTGTATAACTAAACCAATAGACATCAATCTGCATATATATGCACAGCAATCACACACATTTTCTTCTCTAATGCTTCTCTAATTTTAGCATGCTTTTTCTGTTTTTTATTAACATGTGAAAATCCTTCTAAGTCTCTTATTTCTCCATCAAAATGTATTTTCTTTAAACAAGCAAATAATACAAAAAAAAGTTTGAATCAAGTCTCGAACCTACTGCAGTCATCTGTGTCAGAGTAAAAGTGAAAAGGAGAACAGTTGACTGTCAACATACACTATCTACAGCACAACATATAAGATTGTGCAATACTGTGACATTTCAATCTAAAGAGACTACATGCAGACTTTAGCTCATCTTCAAAGTGTGTTGGTTCAAGTTTGTTTGGAGTTGATGCACTGAGAAATGGAAAATCTCACCATATGATGTTTGCTTTACACTCTGTGGTCTTTGTACTGTCACCTCATTGTAACCATGTTGGACATCTCCTCAGACGTGAACTGCCTTCATCAACTGCTCTTACTTCAGTGGAAATAACGCCTTCAAAGGTTATGTATTTCTCAAGTTTTCAAAAAAAATTTAACAATTATCTGTGTCACATTTATTTATTTAGAACAATCAACAGCAGCTAGTACAAATATTGGACTTTGATAAGTCCCATCATATGCACAGATCTCATAAGACGGATTTACATCTTGATTAGTGTTACTTTCAGCAAGAACTGAAGGGATGGGGTTTTTGTTGCGTACGTATTTCTGTACTCCAAAACTTCCCAAAAAGTTATCAGAATTTCACTGATTAAAAAAAACTACACTACTGGCAAAGTTTGTTTACCCACAAATGTACTATCTATAGCCCCATCTTGTGGAACAACAGAACTATCACAATCAATAGGAAAATAATCTTCAGTCAACCGCTGACGTTCTGATGGATAGTCATGGCTAGTATAAAAATGACCTTACAGGGAATTCAATCACCTATCTAAAGCAATTCCAGTCCCTGTGTGTGTGTGTGTGTGTGTGTGTGTGTGTGTGTGTGTGTGTGTTTTCTACCAATGTAGCGTCATGTAGACACGCAGTTAGCATGGGCAGAGAAGCTCTCTTCTTTTCATTATAAACTGACCTACCATAATCAGTTCTTAGTGAAATATTTTAATTTGATCAAATAAATGTTAGTTCGCTTGGTGGAGCTTCACCTAGAACCTTCCTGTGTTTGCATGTTCTCCTCGTGCTTGCATGGGTTTTCTCCGGCTTCTTCCCACAGTCCAAAAACATGCAGTGTTTGTGAGTTGGCTCTGTGATTGAAAAAGTCAGTCAGTTTGGACTGGCTCCAGCCCCCCTGCCACTCTCAAGGTACCCTCATTGTAAAGACAATGGATGGATAATGTAATATAAGTATAAAAAGAGCCCCAGCTTCACCTTTGTGCCCAAAATATAAAATCTCCATAAAGGCATACACTCCCTTTGTGTGGTCCAATCCTAAAATCCAAGCATACCGCATTCACATTATGGAAAAAACATTTGGTGTGGTTTTGCATAATGAGCCCTTTCTCTTTGCTCTTGCTCCTAAAGTCAAGATGTAATTGTTGGTGCTAGTCCTGGCAGACTTTATGACAACCTTGCATATAAAGAGGAACATCTTCATGGCAATGGATTAATGAACGACTTTTACTCTTGAATACTTGACCTGTCCGCCTTTCTTCAAAGGGACACTTCATGAACATATGAACTCCATCAGCATTTTTGCAATTCCACAGTGGTTTCAGCACTTGCAAGTATTCTCCTTAACTAATTACACCTCCTTTTGTACCTTGCTTATAACACTGGGATTGTAATACCCCCTTTGTCATCTGATATTTTATTATCATATCTTGGTTTTTGTTTTAAAAAACATCTATGCATTGTACTGTTAATGTTTTTTCTATTGTATATATCTGACTGTTGCTATGTTATTCATGCTGATACTGTAGTCCAGTGTTATGCTGACCTGTTTGTTCTGTTATTGGTGTGTGTTCACAAAAAACAGAAACATCATTACTTTGGACAAAAAAATCATCATAATGTTGTCTTGATGCATGCCTTATAGAAATTCCTCTCTTTCTAAACTGTACATAGTTTTTTGTCTTCCCGTCGTGGGATTAAAGTAATATATTATCTTATCTTTTCCTTGTTATCTTTCCTTTCCTGTTGCATTCTTAAATTATCATCATTCAGCATTACATTTTATATTTCATTTCAGCTCAAGAGCAGAAAGTGGGAAGGATTTTATTCTCACTCATTCTATGATCTTATCAACTGGCTTTAACACTAAACATATGCAATTCATTTCTTTGTAAACATGAAAAATGTCAAAGCACAGAACATACAGGCTGTAGAGGCCATAAAAGACACAACATTTCATAAGCCTGTTAGGACTTATGAAATATTTCATGAAAAGAGACAAAAACAAAGAGGTAATCAGTGTGACAAAATTAAAAATGACAAATGACGAGTAATATCAGTTTCACTGTTCACATTTTATTGAACTCACACTTCTGCTTTACAAACAGTGCTGGACAATTACTAAACTGATGCATGTCATCAGGCATGTGCATAAAGACCAATATACACAGTGAATGGCAAAGCATTGCTGTTATAACAAGCTAATGTATTACCATGCATCAGACTGAAACTGCTAAATATGTTTTATGATTAAAGGCACTGTGAATATTTCCACTTGCCTTCTTGTCGACGGTCTCTACTTCTTAAATGTTGACACATCAAGGTCAATTCAAACTCTGTGAATTATGTGAAAAAGCAAAATGGAAAAGTGTGGGGGGGGGTGAAAGTGTGAAATAAAAGTGTGAAATGGTAAAGGCAGATAAATGAGTAAATCAATGTTAAGGGGTAGGACCATTACAAATTATCTCTGACAAACCAGGAGCATGCTGTATGTATGTGTGTGACATTCTGTACACTGACACTTTCATTTCTGCATAAATAAATAAGTCGACTTAATAGTAAAACAAATATTTAATTTGTAAGCTTAAGTATTGTTCTGCCACTTAATGACAATAGCATCCAAGTTTCTACTCCTTGTTACTGGTTTCACAAAAATTACAGCCATCCATCTGAATCATCTGAACCAGATGTGGGTATAAAACATCACAGTGCAATTACCTACACTTACCCCCCTGCATTATACCTGGTCTTGAGGGCCTGTCTTGTACTTTTAAAAAAGATATATGTTCAATCAGTTTCCAAACCAGGAGCCGAGTATAGCATACATATTGCAGGTGCAAAATAACAATGTGACACATTAGAAGCTGTCGCGTGTAGTCGGCTTTGTTCTCTGTATCTAATACCTAAAAGCAGCAGAGTTCTTACCATATGCCTCATATGTAATGCCCCTGGGGCCCCTAGCAGGTTAATTCAACACAATTTCAAGCTCATATTCATTGAACTGTTCCAATAAAATCATGTAACTGCTGGTTAAAGAGAGAAATACAGTTTGACTGCTCAGTGCAACAGCCCCACAATAAATCCTCCCTTCATTGAGGTCATAGTGTTCAGTTTGTGTTGAAACTGTTTCAACTCTGTGGTCACTGGAGGATGGGAGTTTGTGTGCTATTGAAGTGTAATGCAGCACACAGAGAGGTGTTTCTGTTGTTTAGCCTACCCTCATTGATAGAAATGGGTTTGACAAAATAATAGAAACACCTGCAGTATAATCTGAACCTCCATAAAGCAGTTTCAGCAAAAACTGCAACCTTCCTGAGGGGGGAATATATTGCAGGGCTCCTGCATTAGACTGTATTTGTTCCATGTGTAGATCTGTGTGTACATGCACAGTATGTTGTAACCTGCACAGAGAGCAGTGGGATCATGTCTGTGGCGGTCGCTGCTTTCTCTCATTATTTCCTCCGCATTAAGAACGTCATTTCATTTCTCTCTATAAATGTCCTGACACTGTCTGTCTCTGTTTTCCTCTAAAACACTGAATGAACGCTATCTGCCGGATGCTCTCTCTGTGTCTCAGAGCGCTGTGGGACACTAGCGGTCACATACTCACCCTTCCGGAGTGCAGTCTCTTTATCCCAGCCAGTCCTCTCTGTCACCCCATTGTTGTTCATCAGAAAGCCAGCCTGGAACTTTGACGTCCTTTACGCCCCATGAGTGTGAGTCTGTGCTGCCATCAGCACCGGGGGTGTCCTCACGCCTCAGCGGTACCATCCTATCTCAGTAAGTGCTTCCGCCCGGAGTCCAGCACTCCGGCGTCACTTCCTATTGGTCCATAACTATAAACAACGAGCTCAGCTCAGCCAGCCGACCAATCAGTGAAGAGCAATATTTAAACTAGGCTTAATATGCTCTATTTAGTTTGTTGTTTGTATTTCTGTGGTTATCTATTTATTACGAATTCACTGTGGTCAAGGCACGTGAATATGACATTTTTATCAGACAATATCAGATTTAGAATATTATGCGTTAAATACTACTCCCCAGCAGATGGCGACGCTGCCACAGAAGCGGTGCAGAGTACAGAGATGAGCGGTGCACACTTCGCTCCAGTCCTCAGCTCTCTGAGCTCCAGACGGCAGACAAACGAATAGAATAATATGACTCTTTTTCCCTTTTCCATTTTTCACTTCACTTCTCAGGTTACATGTTTCAAAGTTTTAGGTTTGAACTGAAAGAGAGGTGCACATGATGCTGAGTAAAAAGATAATAACATCTGGATTGCTACTGCAATCAGTTTGGTGCCTTTAGAGGTGTGTTTGAGTGTTGGTATACATGTCATTAGTTCCTCCATTCTTACAACAAGCTTTTAGAAATATTGAAGTTTTGAAGTGAGTCAGTGACAAAAAAAACTATATTGTAATCATCTAAAACAATCCCCTGTTGTGCTTTGTTTTCAATTGAGAAACCACAAATAGATGGGAATAGGCCTATCTGTGTCCTTCTATCTTATTCTATCTTTTTTAATTTGCCCCATCATTTGCAATATGTGACTCAACAACATCTGGACCAGTTTGTTTATATACATAATCTATCATAATCAAAAATGAAAGAGGACTATTACAGTACCTTGAGGAGTTCTACTGAGTTCTATTCCAACTGGATACTCTGAAAATGAATTCCGACCACGAACTTGAATAGACCTACCAACTTATAAATCCATTGTCTAATTTGCTTGGGCTTTCCTGATGTCAGACTCTAGGCATACCAATAGGCCTATACCATGCCCTCTTCTAATTCCACTCTATCATGGTGACAATAAGTCACATTTCCTTGGTCTTGAGCATATGTGATGTTAAAGCTACAGTCCTATCCTTATCTGTACTGGTAAGGCCTTTCCCACACTATATAGCAAACATAATCTTAATTTTATTTTACACACTCATTCAGGACCCTTCTCAACACATGAATGGTAGAAGGTACATCTGGATTACTCTGAGTCACATTTGTTTTCTCATATAGATTAGAATGTCTATCAAACATTTGCTGCCTTCTAATCTTACTTAAATTATCTGAAGATTTAGACAAAGTTCTTGGCTCTACCTTCTCCATAGTCTCAAAAGCAAGATTGTTGCTTGTTTGACATGTCCCCTTTATTACAGAGCGAATGAATATTGTCATTTATTTAATCTATATGTCCTGACTTATCTATCCCTTCAAATTCAGAATCACAGCAATAAGTACAATTTTGCCAATCAGCTTTACCAAAATTCCATGTCATATTTCCATCTAGCTGAACCACATCATTCATATCAAACTTCAGGGCAGTTGAATAATAGTCACTGCCAATGATGTGGACTAGACCACTTGCTCTTGCCAGGGCTCTTGGATGCAAATATTTGATTTATCATTTAACTGTTGTGTACATTTCTTAAACTTGTCCATTGGCAATATAGCTTCATGGTATTCTATTGTTAAACTGAGGTAAACCATGATACCCATCACATTGAAATACATACACACACACTAATACATTAAAATAAGCTATTACAGTGAATTAGCATCTGATGTAACATTTCTACAGTGAAATCAACTTTTACTAATGTGAACACTTCATGGGACTCAAATTCTGCACCTGTGGTAATTCTGGAATACAGAATCAATGTCTGACGTGAATGAATGCGGGTTTGCTGTCCTATCTTGAAACACTTGCTTTGCTGCGTCAGTATATCATACTTTGTCTGGCACTTCATATCTTTGAATTTCTTTTGCTCTGTTTTGCACATCACAACCTTGATAAGCGGCACTATGTTCCCCATCACCCATCATTACTACAGTGCCATATTTGCAAGATCGTGTGCAATACACACATGTAAATGTTTTATCTTTTTTCTCATATTTTTATATTTGTATATATTTACATTTTTTTTAATATATCCTTTCTGTTGCCGTAACAAGTGAATTTCCCCAGTGTGGGATAAATAAAGTATCTCTTATCTTATCGCAATTACAAGATTAGACGTTTCAATTTGAGTAAGCTTGTTCCCAGTAAATGTTTTCATCCCGACAATAAATCAGCCCCCTCAAGTAAAGTTGAATTTGAACTTTTTAAGGAAAAGGACAACTAGCCTATTTGAAGAGCAATGAATCGTGTAACACATACTGATATATAGCACATTAAAACAGGATTGCGGTGGACACTCAAAATGTTGTGACATTAGTATATGCTCATCAGATAACTAGTAACATTAACTGTAAAAGAAGAAAACTAAGTATATCCCTATGTGAGTCCTTAACTATCGTATGAACATAGTTTTCAACTGTTTTTATCATTTTGTCTGGGCTTCCGACCCACAGTGATATTCCATGCTGGATTATTCTTCCATCATACTTCATTCCAATCTTTCATCTTCAGACATTCACTGGTCTAAAAGACGCCTCCATCTGCACTCGTGCAAATCCCTCACATTTCACAGCACCGTTGTTGGGACCGCGGGTGAAGTTGATATATTGGCGGATAACTGCATTTGTCTAGAAGAAGAATGTCTTGTCTAAAAATATGCGTTGCCAGATGTTTGCTGCTCCTGCACTGTATAGAGGAGCACAGTCGTTACGTCACTGTCCGGGGTTTCCTAGAGAAGTGAACCCTACGGCGTCATGGCGGAGGCCGGTTGTCGGAAGACCCTGGATTGAAATGCTAGCTTTCTACAATCGCAGTTGACCGACGAGCATTAAACTTCGCTTAAATCCGAAACGGGAAAGGGGACTTACCTGATTTTTCGAGGGAGAGGAAAACCAACATTATATACATTTTATCGAACTGAATCGTTCGGGGCTGCTCTCCCTAACTGGGAGATAGCTAGCTAGCATAAGGTAGCGTTAGCTATCAGTGGCTGCTAGCTCACTAGTTAAATAAAAGAAGAAAGGACCTCTGAAGTGAAACGGCGGATTTAGACAAGTGTTTCAGTGGAGTTTCCCAGGTAACATAAAACAACACCCAGGTAACATACAGCTTGGAGTTACTTATCCCTTAGTTCAGCGAGAAAGTAAGCTAACGTTGCATGTTGATGTGGTAAAAGCCGCGAGAAGTGAGCGGCGAATGAAAACAAGATGGAAGAGTGTGAAGTTAGGTTAGCTAATTTGGGTTTGTGGGTTTAATGATGAATACTAAATAAGTTTTAGCGCACTGCTGTGGTTCACTACTTGCACAGATATTTGCATAGTTAAATGTCGTTGACTGTTTAACACTGAGTGTCAGCTATAACCGGAAAGTGAACATTCCAGCGGTTCCATGCTAAGATGAACTAGCGCAAAGTTTTGTCATTTTTGTTAGCTCCTGTGCTAGCCTCGTGCTTCTCAACGTTAGCTAGCCCTACGTTCCTTGACAACCTCGGTAAACGCTGGGTATCATCCCCCTCACTTCATGTTTCTTCAACCCACGTTGAACGTTAAACGTTCAACCCACATAATTGTGGCACACGTAGTAAAATTATAACACCATGTGATGCTTTAATTGTTTTACAAGTGTTATGATTTCAAAACCCAGAAATGATCAAACTAGCATAACATTTAAGAGCTAGCAAACAATAATTGGCTACACAATGTGGACAGTCATTATAGTGTAGCAGTAATGTGGCTAGCATTAACTAAGTTACGATCATGCTGATTGTTATGGGGTATTGTTCTCTTTATTGATTTGGAGATGAATAACTGGCTGGCGCGTTGGCTGTGTCTGCATACATTACTGCTAACATACCCCGCCAATAGCTAATGTTGGCGTCATTAGCCGGTATGAGCTAGTTGGCTACAAGCTAAACTGAAGCCACCATAAGTCTAAATGGCACCCCGAATCGATGACGCCAAGGTTGGCATGAGACTAAAAGAGTTTTTCTATGGCCTTAGCTAAGGTTAGTGCGGTTATCCAGTTCTTAGATTGCCCACGGAGCTTTGTGTGGATGTGAAAACACGCTGCTGTTGCTGCGCAGGCCTGATAGGCCTCGGTGCTAAGTTCTATGTAGCCACAGCCATCCGCACAGCTCCATCTGTTTTGCTCTTAACTGAAGATGTCAATAAAAATAAGTGTTTTGGGACGCTATGGATACAATTAACTCTTCTCGGACCAGTATACATTACTTCTAAAATGTTAACATTTTTTACGAAAAGTCGCATGGGAAACCGTACTGACAGCTCCACAGGGACCGCTCATTGGCTAAATGTTGATGCAGGAGTTCTATCGTTGGTTGACAGGGATGGTGTGCTGAGCTGCAGATGAGTTTTCCGTGTCGAGCATGAGGATTTGTACCTGCAGTTTAGAATTTTGCCATGTTGTGTCACATTTTAATAAGCACAGTTTCAGTTTGCAATATTGTTTTTCTTTTTAAATCAACAATTTTTTCTAAATGTATCTATTTATTATTATTCCTTTAGGCACTGGTGTTAACATTTAACTTATAACATTTATTATTACTCTATTGCTTTTATTCTGATGTTGTAATTTTTCAGCATTCTCTTCCCTTCCCTTCTGCTCCCTTCTGTATTAATAAAGCTGTCTTATTTCATGATGTTACTGAAATTAGTCATCTTTGTTGAAGGCACAGGCCAGGCATTTCTACAGTATTTCTAATGTTGTTAATGTGTGTCTTCTCTTACAGGTTAACCACGTGGAACATAATACTGTAGGTTGTCAGGGGGGGAAGTCTGTATTTTTGGACTTAAACATGGCTGGACGCAGTGAGGATGAAAGTGTAAGCAACAGCAGTGGAGAATCAAGGTAAATTATTTTCTCATCTCCCATGAAAGGACGTCAAAGTAGTTTTGTTGATAGTGATGAACATCTTTTGTTTTTATTTGTGCTTCAGGTGATACCAATAATATACTGATAACAATAAGTGTATATCTGATACCTTATTCTTACAGTAGACTGGAGCAAAATACCTCTTGTCTGCCATTTCTGTCTTTGTGACGCTGTCATCTCCAGTTTGTTTATATTGGAATGTGTAATTTTATGAAAATGCAGACCGATGTCTAGTGGCATGCCACCATTGTTTACAATGTTTTTGCACAAGTCTGTTCACACTACACAGCAGTATATACTGCATTGAGGCTGGATAATACAATTCAGGGAAGTTGTGATAGTAGTGATAATTAGTTAATTATTGATTTCTGATTAATTATGATGATTCAACTCAAATGTACACTTGCTTGTATTAAGTGACTAACATATGGCATTACCAGATGACACTGGATTGTTATGTGGTAAAAGTTGTGCAATGATAAGCAGCTTCCCTGCCATTGTTTCCGCATGGCATCATGTTTGTCTGTGTAGGCCAGAATTCATTTTTTAAATCTTGAACAACATGTTGCTACTTGGAAAAGAGAGTTGTTATATTAGTTGTTGTTGGAGTGCGACTGGTATAAAAATACCTTGAATGAGTCCAGTATGATTGATTAGTGGTTGGTTCATCTGTTCATTCAGGGGTGTCAAACTCAATCAAAGAAGCCAGAATTTAAAACACGGTCGCGGGCCAAACGGGTTCAACATTTATTGAAGAGTCTAATAGTGACTATTTTATTATAGTATATAATATAATAATATATATTTTATTCAGAAATAGGAATTTAAACAGCCAAACTTCAACAACTTTTCCTCAATAAAATAAATAGAATTAAAAAATGTTTTTCTTTTTTCATTTTTGTACTTATCATGATGTTTTGTCTCATAGTGCCATCTTATGTTATATTCTTTAATTATGGTTAGCTCCACAAACACAGGTTTACCTCTGATATTGACAAACAGGTAAAACTCTGCTTCCCACCTGCTGGGAAAGTCCCTGTTTTCAAAGTCCTCTTTTTGTTTAGCCATTTGTTTTGGGGGCTAGCTTAAGTGTCGTTATAAAAGCGCTGACCAATGCATTGGTCCGCTGATCGGGGAATGCTATTTACCGACAGGCCATTGTTAATAGTCACATGAAATTATCTCGCGGGCTGTATATAATTGTATTGCAGGCCGGATGTGGTCCGCGGGCCTTGAGTTTGACATGTCTATGTGAATTGATAATGCAAAAATATGTATTTTGTGATTTTCTTTTTTCTCATATGTGATAGTAATTCTGATGATGAATCCGGTTCTGGATCGGGCTCAGCATCAGGGTCCGGCTCAGGCTCCAGTTCCAGTTCCTCCAGCAGCAGCAGCCAATCAGGGAGCAGTGACTCAGGTAGTGGCTCAGACTCTGGCAGCCAGTCAGATTCTGACACAGAGAAATCTAAGGAGAAGATGGAACCGCCAAATAAGTCAAATATCGACGGAGCTGAGGTAAAGAGAAGGGATTTTCTTTTTATGTATATGTTTTTAAATGATCAAAGATGGGCTCCTATTTGTTACTCCATCTGGACAGGGGGAGAAAATGAAATTATTCTTACAATATATTCTATCATTATGTCTTTTTGGGTGTTTAGCATTGTGGTTGACTGTCACATGAAACCTTTTGAACCTTTTCACATATTTTTGGCTAACCTTCCACTGCACTCATTGATTGCAGTTCTGGAAGTCCAACCCAAGTATCCTTGCAGTGCAAAGATCTGCTATGCTCAGGAAACAACAGCTTCAGCAGCAGCAGCAACAGCAACAGCAACAACAGAGACAAAGCTCCTCAAATAGTGGATCTGATGAGGTTTGTTTTAAACTGACCCCAATACACTTTCTATAGGCTGTTTGACTGGGAACTAATCAACACCATTTGGATATATCAATAATGTGATTAAGTTTAACGTCTGTAATTGGAGGTGCACAATGAATTAGCACTCACTAAATATTCATGAACACTCTGCCTTTGATCATCTTTTTTAGGACTCGTCAAGTAGCGATGAGTCTGACTCATCAAGTGGATCCAAAAGAAGGAGAAATTCAGGCTCGTCTAACTCTGGATCAGGTTCCGGATCTGGGAGTGGTTCTGGATCAGACTCATCAGCAGAGGGCAACAGTGATGAAACGGCATCAGACTATGAGCCCAGTCATAAAATCAAAAGCAGAAAACCTCCAACAAAGTAAGTGTACAGCTGCTCAACGGCTGCAGGGTTACATTATTCTCTTAAATATTTATTTTTAGAGTGGTCAGTCACCACAGCCGTTTAGGTACTGATCAGAAGTCCCATGATGTTTAAAGGAATACAAAGAGTGGTTTGAGTATAACTCACCATATGCATTGGCTCTTCTACTGTCTCAGGATGAATTTTCGGAATGGGAAGAAGAGCAGCACCCAGAGGAAGAAATCCCAGAAGTGTTCTTCTTCTGATGACGAGGATGATAACTACAAGAAGGTGGCGTCTGCGGGTCCACGGCGGCAGGCCACAGTCAACATCAGCTATAAGGAGGACGAGGAGCTGAAGACTGACTCAGATGACCTGGTGGAAGTTCTCGGTGAAGATGTACCACAGCCTGAGGAAGATGAGTTTGAAACACTGGAGAGAGTGATGGATAGCAGAATAGGAAGAAAAAGAGGTAAGAACGCTGTACTGAGATTGGAATCCAATGTGATTTAACTGCCACTATTGACAGGAATTTATCTAGGTTTGAAATGTCAGGATTACTATTCAGTTTTAAGAATAATAAGGAAAAGAAGGAAACTGGATGGTTTTTCAGGGGAAGCCAGGAGATACCTGGGAAACATAGAAGACACAGTTACAAGTAACTTCTGTGTGGCCAAACCAGAATGAACTTCATATTGCTTCCTTCTATTCACCTACACAAACAATATTTTAGCCTGGTTCCAATCATGAATAAAGAAATATGTTACACATACCTTCATTTTTTTCCCCCTTACAGCAACAGGAAGTGTAACCACTGTGTACGCTGTAGAAGCAGATGGGGACCCCAATGCCACCTATAATCCCAATAAAGAGGCTGGTGAAATACAATATTTGATAAAGTGGAAGAACTGGGCCCATATCCACAACACCTGGGAGACAGAGGAGACACTCAAGTTACAGAATGTCAAGGGCATGAAGAAACTGGACAATTTCAAGAAGAAGGACCAGGAGAAAAAGAGATGGTGAGAAAATACTCTACAAGGACAAATACAATAGGGATAGGTCATGATTTTCTTAATATTGTCATTAAACAATGAAAAATTGATTAGTTTATGGGACTATCGTCTTGTTTTGAAAATATTTTCCTTTTCCTGGCGCGCCTGGTAGTACACCTGTCTGGAACAGTGGCTTGATCCAGGGTGTTGCAGTCAAGCCAGCTTTCTGTAAAGATGTGGGTACCAACCATCTCAGATTTTTCGTTTCCTGGGTTTTTCCACCATAGCCTTCACCACAGTCCTAGTTGATGTGGCCTACTCTGTCACTGCAATTGCTCACCCCTTAAGCCCCTAAACCTTTCATTGCTCATTGACATAAAACGGAAGTGCATTTCAAGCAAAAATAGTATTTGCTTCGAGGTAGAGCGGTTCCTCCATCAATCGGAAGATCGGCGGTTCGATCCCTGGTCGCATTTCGAAATGTCCTTGGGCAAGACTCTGAACCCCAACTTGCTCCTGAAGCATAGCTTCAGTGTGTATGAAAGTGTGTGAAAGAACAGATTCCTCCTGAATGATTGATGTGTGAATGAGGGTGTGATGTAAAAGCACTTTCAGTCATAGAAATGACTAGAAAGGCGCTAGACCATTTACCATTTCTCATATTCTTACACTGTACAAAAAAATTGACAATGCATCTCCACTTCCTACCATTATACAAAAATGAAAATAAAATAATCCGGGTACAGTTGCTGCAGTCTTGCACTCATGACATTTGAATCCAGTCCCCGATCATTACTGCACAGACTAGGGCTTCAAATACACCCGCCAGATAGCATATAATGCAGATCTTTGTGAAAAATGTATTCGATGTGTACTTAGTTAGTTTGGCTCATGTCCCATCCTCTAACTGAGGGGACGAGCTTTAAGGCCTATGCTGCTGACCTGTGTATATTTGTGTGTCATCCAGTAGAACCTGTCTTTCGTATTACCGATAGTGTAATTAACTGTCATTGCTCAAGATGAAACCACTCTGTAACTCTAGAGTAGTCTTCAGCTAACTTCTGCCCCATGTGACTGATGACGGGTTTGTCCACTGTCATTGGTTAAATTGCAATGAGAGACAAAAGCATTACCCTGGGTCATACTTTGCTGCAGTGCTGTCAGTGTCTCTACAGGGATTCAACCTGATGATCTTCTGCAAATTAAAAATGGTCAAATTCAATATATTTTATTTAATTTACTAGCATTTACTTTGAAAAAGAGATCTTGGTTTGGCCCAGAATAGAAATGAAATACAGGCTAATGTTTACTTTCTAATGGATTTTTTTGTCTCTGCAGGTTAAAGGCAGCATCACCGGAGGATATAGAGTATTTCAATTGTCAGGAAGAATTGATGGCTGACCTGCATTCCCAGTACCAGCTTGTAGAGCGAATCATAGGTACACTTTCTACAGTGAATAGCTAGTTTGTATCTAACAGTTTTCTTTAAATATATTTGCACCTGCATTTTTGTAACTAAATTGGTCTCTGAATTCCTTTTGAACAGGGCATTCAAACCAGACGTCAGCAGCTGGTTACCCAGACTACTTGTGTAAGTGGCAGGGTTTACCATACTCGGAGTGTAGCTGGGAAGATGGTGCTCTGATTAGTAAAAAGTTCCAGAAATGCATCGATGACTACATGAGCAGAAACCAGTCCAAGACCATTCCATCCAGGGACTGCAAGGTAACTCACGGCCAAGTCTGTACTGGCAGTGGTTGTATGTTGGTAATGTGTCAGACCTTGGTAGAGTGGTAGAGTTCTGCCCTTCAGCCAGCTTGGTGTCATTTCTCATGTGTTTGCAATCTGAAATAAACTCAACTGTGAGTTTTGGGTCAAACACTGACCTCACCAGCTGTTGTTCTGTTCTATAGGTGCTGAAGCAGAGACCCAGGTTTGTGCCTATGAAAAAGGCGCCAGCTTACATAGGAGGTGATGGACTGGAACTCCGAGACTACCAGTTGGACAGTTTGAACTGGATGGCCCACTCCTGGTGCAAGTATGACTCAAACAATCCTTAAATGCTACGATTGTCCAAAAGTCCATTTTCTGTTTATGGGGGGGGGGGGGGGGGGTTACCATAGAATTCAGGGTTTCTCTGGGTCCCTACAAAGTGATCATGGCCCCTAATATATAAATGTGATATGTTGGATGTTCCCTTACTGTAGTGTGTAGTGGGCTCACAATCTGATCTTTTGCTGTTGCACTCTTCTACTCTGTCGTCATTCATAGAGGCAACAGCTGCATCCTTGCTGATGAGATGGGTTTAGGAAAGACCATCCAGACCATCTCCTTCCTCAACTACATGTTTAATGAGCACCAGCTATATGGGCCCTTCTTGCTGGTGGTACCCCTCTCTACACTAACCTCCTGGCAGAGAGAAATCCATCTCTGGGCTCCTCAGATGAATGTTGTGGTCTATCTGGGAGACATCGGCAGCAGGAACATGGTAAGCACACTGCACACAGTGCGGCAGTGGCTGTGCACCAGGTCATATTTGAGAAAAATAATCACATGATGAAGATCCATTTCCTCTAATTAAAGCTCAAGATGTGTGAATGCAAGCAGCAAGGACTTCAGTTTGTTACTGATTGTCTTAACATTTTAGATGTTTCCTTTTCTTCTGTGTTTTCATTTAATAGATCCGGACACATGAGTGGATGCATGTCCATAGCAAGAGAATGAAATTTAACATCCTCCTCACAACGTATGAGATTCTCCTCAAAGACAAGGTCAGAGGCTATTCATGGGTCATGGTCTTGCTCACTTTATCTCTTTTATGTATGATACAGAGAAATGATAAAAGTCAGTTCTAAAGCTGTGTACTATGATGTTAGCATATGCAAAATCTAACAAATGTGCATTTCTCCAGTCATTTTTGGGCAATGTTAACTGGGCCTTCATTGGTGTGGATGAGGCGCACAGACTGAAGAATGATGACTCCCTCCTCTACAAGACCATGATGGACTTCAAATCCAATCACAGACTTCTGATCACAGGAACACCACTGCAGAACTCCCTGAAAGAGCTCTGGTCCTTGCTGCACTTCATTATGCCAGAGAAGTAGGTCATGTAAATTGTTACGCTCAAAGACTAACTTAATTTTTCTCCGCGCTGCAGTGATTCAGAAGTATTCTTTGAGTATGTTCAGTACTCCTTCATTACACTGTCAGGTGTGGTTACATGTGCAGGTGGGCACACTTTTCATCAGAGCAAACAGTAATGTTGTGCACTAGACTTTGAAATTTTATCAGAAGAGGTCATTGAAATAATGCTTGTCAGTTTGGTATTTAAGAAGAATCCAACTGATTTTACACATCAAAGTATGTCTGCAGATCTTGGGGAACATCACTGCATTTGTGAAAACAGTTGTATAAAATGTATGAAGTCTAGTGAATCATCTCAAATGAGGCAGACTGGTGGTGTGGAGTTAAAAGGAAGTGAGCTTACCAGACCTCTGTAGCTCGCTCCTTCTCTGGTTGAGGCTACATGACTCGTTACTAGCATAACGCTGGGGCCACACTGCCTACCTCTCCCTGTTCATGATGGTTACCTCACTGAACTGCTGCAGCTTGCGTGCTTGCGGTGCCAACACAGTCGGCATGGCTGCTGCAGCGCTGCCAGCCAGCCTGCCTATCTTTCTACACTGAGTTTCTCTTTGATAATGTCCTCTGATAATGGCCAATCAAATAAAAGCCTTGTTAACAAGCCTTTAAATCGCAGAGCTTTTATTTATTTCCTGTGAAACATTGGATAGGTTTATTCTTTAAGATGCAATTCAAATGAAGCAATCTAAGAAGAGCCATGGAGAAACTCTTAGACATATGCAACATTATACAGGGGTCACCAGTAAACACACTGCTTCAGTTTAAGGGGACACTCCAAAATATCAAAGCCTTTTTGACAAAAAAGCGCAGGAAGCAGGTCCTGATAAACTGGGATAACAAGATATTATGCAACCTTAAATGATATGAACAAACCAATAAGACTGTACCAAGTAAGAATAATGAAACCCAACCAGTTAATGCACTTTTTGCTTCTAATGGGTAATAAGGATTTTTCTTCTGTATCTCTTACCATGAGTTTACTGTATTTCTACATCCCCACTGATGTGTGTTGTATGTCTGGTATCTAAAGGTTTCACTCTTGGGAACTTTTTGAGGAGGAGCATGGCAAAGGCAGGGACTCGGGCTACACCAGCTTGCACAAAGAGCTGGAACCTTTTCTACTGCGCAGAGTCAAGAAGGACGTTGAGAAATCTCTTCCCGCCAAAGTAGAGCAGATCCTCCGAGTGGAGATGAGTGCCATCCAGAAGCAGTATTACAAGTAAGTGCCGGTCATTACCTTTTAAATTGAGGAAATTAAAAATATATATCTGTACAGTAGATATTTGGTGCTGTGTGGTGGCTGGCAAGTAGCATTGTGTAGACAACTTTGGTATATAACCATTTTTATTATGAAGACATGAGGATCTTATATTTGCCAAGTTGGGGGTGGGGGTAAAGGCCATGATCAGACCAAAAATAGTTACCCATTGAAGCACTTGTGGTGTGGATATGGAGCTGATGAGAACATGAAGTATTAACCAGGAAGCCCAGGTTGAAGCCTGTTCAGTCACAACTTTCAATGCCTTACTGAAGTTTTTGACGCAGAGATATTGAGTCCGAACACAGCCTTACCTTGCCCAATGCCTTTGGATGTGCCATTTTTACATCATTTATAGAGTGTGTGTGTGTTCCTTCAGATGGATCCTGACCAGAAACTACAAGGCTCTGAGTAAAGGTACCAAAGGCAGCACATCAGGCTTTCTGAACATCATGATGGAGCTGAAGAAGTGTTGTAACCACTGTTACCTTATCAAGCCAGACGACAACGAGTTCCTCAACAGAGCTGAAGCTTTACAGGTCTGTTTGTTTTACTGCCATTGTCATTGTACTGCAACATCAGGGTCCCAGTTAAAGGTTTGTTTTAGGTTTAGGCTATAGTTTATAATTTCCACTTAGGATCATTTTGGAGTTAGCCTAGTATGTGTTAGCGCATGTAAACATACTTGCCTGGATTCGAGAAACCCAGATATCATATATATTACCATCTTGTTTACAGGGATGTGAATGAGCTAATAATATGCCAAATGATAGTGAAAACCAGGGTAAGAATGTACTGAGTAAGGTTTGTGAAAGGACTGTCAAGTAAATTTAAGGCAGGCAATGAGTCACCTTGGACTGCTCTATCACAGGTACAAAAACACATGCAAGATAATCTCAGGTTCAATAGATGAAACCTGCCCATGTCTCTGTTTTTGGTATCTCACAACTTCTGAGGGTGATATCTAGCTCTTAAACGCTCCACTGTGCTCACCAACTAGTCTGTAGTCTCACTGAAAACAGCTGCCTTCTGTGACTAGAATCAACTCTGAGAATGAACTAAAACATCAAAACATAAAGGCAACCGGCCACAATGAGCTGATACTCACTATAAAGCCAAGAAGAGCTGCAGGTTCATCACTATGAGCCTCACAATGTATGTATTGTATGTTAAGTGGGTGTATGTTGGGAATAACTTGGTGAATGCGGTTACTTCCACTATACCAGATGAACATATTTGATTAAACATTGATTTCATGACAGTAGTTGGAGAGGATGGACCAGTAACTGTTTGCCCCCTGTTTTTATCTTCCAGCAACTAATTCGCAGCAGTGGGAAGTTGGTTCTGTTGGACAAATTGCTGGTGCGTTTGAAGGAGCGAGGCCACAGAGTTCTCATCTTCTCCCAGATGGTACGGATGCTGGATATTCTGGCTGAATACCTGAGGAGCCGACAGTTCCTCTTTCAGGTTGGTACATGCTGTTCTGACATGACCATGTACTGCACATACATAAGATGAAACACCATCTACATTTGTCTTATTACTCTCTAAATTTCAAATTTGTGTAGAGATTAGATGGCTCCATCAAAGGGGAGATGAGGAAGCAAGCACTGGATCATTTTAATGCTGAGGGCTCAGAGGTAAGTTTTATGCCCTGGATTTAGTCAATGTTTGTGCTTAATTTGAAATAACCAGGACTGTAAAATGGAGTAAACTTCCTCTCGTGCGCCCAGGATTTCTGCTTCCTGTTATCAACTCGTGCGGGTGGTCTGGGTATCAATCTGGCATCAGCTGACACAGTAGTCATCTTTGACTCAGACTGGAACCCACAGAACGATCTACAAGCCCAGGCCAGGGCCCACAGGATTGGACAGAAAAGACAGGTAAGCAACAAGTGTCTTAACCCTTGACCCATTTCTTTGTTTGAATTATGTATTTTGCCTCAAATAAACAGCTGTCACCTATAGGCTATAGCTGCTTCACAATAAAGGCCTTAGAATAATTGGCCAGTGGAACACTGAAATTGTAAAGCAGCAACAAGAACTATTACAGTGGCATTAACAAATACTGCAGCTTCACTGGGAGCAGCTGAGAAAAGTGAGATCTTTACTGTTAGTTTTACCTCATTACTGAAAGAGATCATTATTTGGTCAAGATTACAGGAAAAAGGAGGTGACGACAGCAATGATAGACAATTATCCATTGGTGGAGGAAGGCCATAGATCCTTAAGTGAGATTAGCAATACAGGGTTTTAAAATGATTACACGTAAAACTCCTGCATTTAAAATGTGTCCTCAAAGTACAGCCATCTTGAAAACAAAACGTGCTTTAAGTATGCAAAGTCCAATTTCAGGTTTATTTTATTATTGGTGCACTATCTCAGTTGGCTGAGATGTATCAAACTTTAACTTGATGGACATTTTCATCTCTAAAATGCATCACATTTATGCGATAATGAGACATGTTTGTATGACAAGGAACTGTAAACTAACAGAATAGCTGGCAAACATAGAATAATATAAGTATAAAGTAGCATAGAAGGAATCCCTCAAAGTGCTTAATTACATTGCAACACTTCGGTTATCAAATTACCACAATGATACTGTGACAATGTGATAAACTTTGTAGAGCATCTCTAGGAGACATAAATTATGTTTGTGTATAAATTATGCACAGCCAGAACATGTTTAAATGCTTTTCTGTTGATATACACAGTATACTCTATATCTCACTGCTTTGGACAGGTGAATATCTACCGTCTGGTGACAAAGGGCTCAGTGGAAGAGGACATCATTGAAAGGGCAAAAAAGAAAATGGTGCTGGACCACCTTGTCATTCAAAGGATGGACACCACGGGGAAAACGGTTCTCCATACCGGTGCTGCTCCCTCCAGGCAAGCAACACATTCTGCTATTTTACTGACTCCAAGTACATCAACTTCATCAAAATAAGATGAACTGCTTCAAGTTCTGCACATGGAAACATCAAGAGATAGAGAAACCTTTTTTCACATTCATGGGCTAAGGTGTAGTCTGAACAGACCCATTTTCAGTCTGCAACAGAAAATATGTAGCTTTTCTGTTGTCCTCAAACTTTTTCAACCAAAAAATGAAACGAGGATTCCATCACTAGTGTAATGTAGTCTTAAATGTTGCGGCCCCATTTGATGTTATCTCACTTGTGTGTTTTATTACGTACAGTTCAGCACCATTCAACAAGGAGGAGCTGTCTGCCATCCTGAAGTTTGGTGCTGAGGAGCTTTTCAAAGAGCCAGAGGGCGAGGAGCAGGAGCCCCAGGTATGAAGTTATATACTGTGTTGTACATACATAATCACTTTTTTTGTGAAATATATTGGGGTAGCATGTCATGGCCTGTTCTGCTCTGTAGGAAATGGACATTGATGAGATCCTTAAAAGAGCTGAGACCAGGGAAAACGACCCTGGACCTTCCACAGTGGGAGAAGAACTACTGTCACAGTTCAAGGTTAAAAAATCAGTTTGTTATTTCAGGAACTGGTTAAACACTGTCTAAAATTGGCATGCTCTGTATATACTTTCAACAAATTAACATTTACAGTTGTCTGTTTGACTTGACCTGTGTAGGTGGCCAACTTTTCCATGATGGAGGATGAAGAAATAGACTTAGACTCTGAGCGCAGTCAGCGGAGTTGGGACGATATCATTCCAGGGGAGCAGAGGAGGAGGATGGAAGAGGAGGAGAGACAGAAGGAGCTGGAGGAAATTTATATGCTGCCACGCATGAGGAATTGTGCCAAACAGGTACACAAGCAGTCATGCCAAATAAATTCATCAAGTTTTTAGTCTTCAGAAAAAATGTGTAATGGAATTTGTATGCTTTTCAGTGTTTTGGGGTTCTTAATTAACTATTCCAGATGATTTTTGTTGGTTTCGTGTTAACAGATAAGCTTTAACGCTAGTGAGGGTCGGCAAAGCAGAAACAGGAGGTACTCTGGGTCCGACAGCGACTCCCCCTCAGACCGAAAGCGGCCGAAGAAACGAGGACGGCCTCGGACCATTCCACGAGAAAATATCAAGGGCTTCAGCGACGCTGAGATCCGAAGGTGATAATATTAACAAGTTTATATTAATATTAACTCAGTTTTGATATTTATCTACCATCCCTCACATATTCTGGTTAACATCTCTGTAAACTACTTACAGGTTTGTCAAGAGTTACAAAAAATTTGGAGGACCCCTGGAAAGGCAAGCCACCTCAGATTTTCTTATTGTTTTCAGCAATTGACAACAACATGCCACACAGTCTGCTCAACATGTGTTTTCTTCACTCAGGTTGGATGCTATTGCTCGTGATGCTGAACTGGTTGATAAATCTGAGCATGACCTGAAACGCTTAGCAGAGACGGTCCACAATGGCTGCGTGAGAACACTACGAGAAAACCCCTGTGGACCAGAGAAGACCTCAGGTAACCAAACATTAAAACATTCCTTCAGCTCATGATGGGGAAACACTGGTCTTTGCATATTGGTATACAGTTAAAGGTGTAATTAATTAATGAGGAGATGATGATGATGATGATGATGTTTAATCTAGGACCCATTTGAAATTGGAGCAACTTTACAATCATACAATTAGCCCATGAAGACACTAGTGCAGAAACCTGAGCAGCCGTGTATGTGGGAGTACAAATGCACACCATATGCTATGATCATTTTGTAGCCCAAGGGTCTCCTTTTTACAATTAAAAAAAAAATAATAATAATAATAATAAACACAGTTGAAAGTACAATATTATAAAAAAAAATGGAACCCCCCCGTTAACACATTCACTGCAAAACTGTCAAAAGCCCCCTTTTTTGTTTTCTTCATTTTTCTATACTTGGTTATGAGTTTTGTATTCTTGTATTTTTTATTAGAGCTGCAACAATTAGTTGATTAATTATCAGTAATACTCATTATTAACATTATTGATTTCTTCAGCACTCTGAAGAACCTGTTATTAAGAAGCATATTAGCATTTTCTCTGTACAAGTAAAGTACAGTCAAGCAGCACCACACTAACATCCTTTATGAATCTCACGTTGTACCTGTTGTTGTTGTCGTTCATCATAAAAATGAGATGTTTTGGGTGCCTTTGGGGTCTCTGTAGTTCAGCGGGTGGCACCGGGTTCTACTGTCAGGTCCCATTCACAGTGAACTGCAGCCTCAGTGAACTTTTGAGCCCAAATGCAGCGACCTACATTCAGGCTAGACTCAGCTTTATAGGTTATATAATGTGTTAAATTATAACATGCTCATACTTTTCAAATGCCCAATGTTGTGGAATGTTGTTTTTAAATTGAGTCATAAGGTTCCCATAAGCTATACTGTATGTTAGTGACAGATATTATTAGATTCTATTTGCATTATTTCCCATTCATCCATCTATTAAATGTCAGATAATTGTGGGAAATTCAATTCGATTTCTCAGAGCCCAAGATGACATTTTCACAAGAATTGACTCAGTCAACAGTCCAAAACCCCAACATTCAACTGGCAATGATATAAAACAAAAAAAAATCCACAAAGTGGAAACCCTAAAGAAGCTGGAACCAGGAAATAGTTTGGCCTTTTTCAAAGATTACTTAAATACTGCTTGGGAAAATAGAGTGCTCACCCTAGTACTGCTTCCTGTTCTATGAGTGAAACCAGTTTTCCAGACAGCAAATCAAATATTCTCCATACTCATACTGGTAAGGCTATAGGTCGTAATACGCAGTGTAATTTGCTCACTAATAGTGCAACATGAACATGTGAACTATAATAAACCATGAAGATGAATTAAAACCGCTTATTTTTCAACTGGTTTGATCATCAGGAGGCA
Source organism: Pempheris klunzingeri (assembly GCF_042242105.1). Lineage (NCBI taxonomy): Eukaryota > Metazoa > Chordata > Actinopteri > Acropomatiformes > Pempheridae > Pempheris > Pempheris klunzingeri. The sequence continues at coordinate 10,599,350 of NC_092030.1, read as the reverse complement.
GAAGAGGGAAGGTGAAAGGCCCCACATTCAGGATCTCCGGAGTCCAGGTGAATGCCAAGCTTGTCATCTCCCACGAGGAAGAGCTGGCTCCACTCCATAAGGCCATTCCTGCTGATCCTGAGGAGAGAAAGAAGTATGGCTCCCAATACTCTATATGATATGATAGGTTTTTGTGAGATCCAATAAGTTGATTTCTTCTGTATCAAGCATGACCATATATGACATACCCAAATATATTTGTATGTCTACTTCTTAATAGGTATATAATTCCATGCCACTCGAAGGCAGCACACTTTGACATTGAGTGGGGGAAGGAGGATGACTCCAGCCTCCTCATAGGAATCTATGAGTACGGTTATGGCAGCTGGGAGATGATCAAGATGGACCCAGACCTCAACCTCACACATAAGGTGAGTTCAGGTGCTCATCTCTTTGTGTGATCTACAGAGCATTATGTACGTTGTCCTATTGTCTAGTTTTTGATAGCACACGTACACCATACTGCGAATGACATAAGAAAATATGAATGCAGCTTCTGTGTTACGCTGCGGCCAACTCAAATATTGGATTTCAGGGCTTTGACCACCACAAATGAATTCTTAGCTCCTCATTTGTTATAACTCAACACAATACATCTGTCAGCCTTTATTATTGCCTCATTTACTATTTACTTTTTACTTATTACTCCTTAATCACTCACAGCACTGTCATCTTCTTCCATGAAAATTAGTAAGTACTGACAAATGTAGATGGTGTTTCACATAAGTACTGTGTCCATTGTTGATCAGCTCCTACCAGACGACCCTGACAAGAAGCCACAGGCCAAACAGCTACAGACCAGAGCAGACTACCTCATCAAGTTACTGAGCAAGGACCTGGCCAAAAAAGAAGCACAGAAACAAGCAGGGACAGTAAGTCTTTGGGTAACTTTACATGTCAAGCTTCCTATGGATGGCCAACCGGAATGCTTTCAAATTTGATATGGAACGATTAAACATGTCTGTCTACCAGTATCTACCATGCCTCTCTGTATATATGTAGGCTAATTCACGGAAGAGGAAACCAAGAAGTAAAAAGAGCAAAACTCTGAAGCCAACAAAGACGGATGAAGTGATGAAGAGCACGTCCTCAGATCCCTCATCAGACAAGAGGTCAGATGATGAGGATGAAATGGAGGAGGAAAAGGTACATTTAGATACTAGCTGTACTGTTCTGCTCGCTGCAGCATGAAGTAAGAGTTTCCGGTTTTCAGCTGAGAGTTGATTGTGTATCATACTTTGACACCCTCAGGTGGTGGCACCAGCAAAGGCACTGAACAGACGGGGCCGAGCAGACAGGGTGGTGGTGAAGGAGGAGGAGGAGGAGGACGATGACGACGACGATGATGACGACGACGACGATGACGATGAGGAGCCTGAGCAGGAGGAGGCTTCTTCATCAGGGGAGAGGGAGGTCAAGGGAAAAGAGATAAAAAAAGAAGGCAAAAAGGAGAAGAAGGAGGAAAGTTGGGACATTAAAGAGACAAAGGAGCCAAAAGATAAAAAAGAAACCAAGCCCCTGGAGGCAGTACATAAACAAGAGGAGAGCGTGGAAAAGGTGAAATAATAATTCTATACCTAACACATTCTTTTATTGCGATCAACCACAGTCTGGATTCCTTAATTGGAGTCAATTAAGGAATCAATTAACATTAATTGATAATTATGCTGGCAATGTAAATGGATAAAAGAAAAACTGTTTGGTTAGGAATTAATTCTGAAATCCTTTGCAGCAGAATGAAGTAAAGACTGAGGTACGAGAACGAACAAAGAAAGCCTCTGATGTACCGGTCCATATAACAGCAAGTGGAGAGAATGTACCAGTATCTGAGGAGTCTGAGGAACTGGACCAGAGGACCTTCAGTGTGGTAAATTAAAGCGATAAATACATCTTCAGATAAAAAAATGCATAGTCAAATTGTAAAGTTATACTGTGATTAAGTTTGGCTCAAATTGTCTTAGCATGTCTAATATTATGACACTGACTGATGGAATGCCAGCACCATTAAAACAGACTAACATTAGATCCTAGTAGGTTCAACATGTTGTATCCCGAAGGTTTTATAAAGTTGAGGATTGGAGGTGCTGGAATTGACTTTTTGTTTGAAACCTGCAGTGTAAAGAGAGGATGCGGCCAGTGAAAGCAGCCCTGAAGCAGCTGGACAGGCCAGAGAAAGGGCTGTCAGAGCGTGAGCAGCTTGAACACACAAGGCAGTGTCTCATAAAGATCGGAGACCACATCACTGAGTGTCTGAAGGAGTATTCAAATCCTGACCAGATCAAACAGTGGCGGAAGTTAGTACACTTTGTCTCCTGATACTCTTCCATTTATCAGTTCTATACTGCACAGATGACCTGGGTCACTGTGTCAGTTTGAATGGGGTTTAAGACTTGGATCTTTGTTTGTATGCTCCATATGTTACGATGGTTTGTCTTTTACAGAAACCTATGGATATTCGTTTCCAAATTCACGGAATTTGATGCCAGGAAACTACATAAACTGTATAAGCATGCAATCAAGAAAAGACAAGAGAACGCCCAGGTATGTATTGGCCCCACAGTAATTCTTAACTTGAATTACAATATGACAGTAGAAATCCAGTGATGACAATGATGATTGTGTTTCCCCAGGCAATGGAGCAGAACACTAGAAATATAAATACCCACAGCTATAAGCATGCAGGTACAGTCCGTCTCCCTCTGTTGTACATAGAGAATGAGATTAGCAAGTTGTCACTGTGTACTGATTAATTTGTGACGTCTGCCCTCAGATATTGAAAGGCTGAAGGACAGCTCTCACCAGGATGAGAGCAGCAGAGACAGCTGCAGCTCAGACAGGCATCAGCCTTCAAGTCGATACCACGAGAGCAGCAGCAGTAAGGAGAGACACAGTTCAGACTCCCACAGGAAGACGACAGGAGGAGAGCCCAGGAAAAGGCCGTACTCCTTCAGCAACGGCAAAGACCACCGAGACAGAGACCACTACAGACCAGACAGCAGGGACAGAGACAGACAAGACAGGTGAGGGCCGAGGGCCGCTTCCACGATCAAAATAAACATCGTTATTGTCACATTATCTACCTGCTGATGTCGGCTTACCAGCTTCCTGAGACCATTGACTTCAGAGGATAAAGCAGTTGTTATTCTACTGGAATTATTGTCTAAACAAATCTGAAAAACATCCCTGCTCTTGGGGTAGTACTTCCCAAACATTCAGGAACTGTAGGGTTTTTCTTTTTTTAGCCCGGGCCATCTGATTGGTCAAACACAGAAACAGCTTGTGTATGGTCTCAAGTTGTCATTTTAGTGTCACCATTGGGAAGAGGTACACATTTGGACATTTGTTGCCTGTTTGTTAATGTTCAAAACAAAGTCAGGAAGTGTTTGCTTCCTGACATCAAGAGCACAAAGAGCAGCAATAGAGTGGAAGTGAAAAGGAGCGAAGGAGAGAAATAAAATGTAATTTTCTGATTGTTTCATGGCAATTACACGGTAGAGCCATCTTTGTTTTGTTGCTCAGTCTTGCTGATTCTCTGTGTGTGTGTGTGTGTGTGTAGATACTACAATGACAGTAAGCACAGGAAGCTGGAGGAGTTCCGCCGAGACCATCGGCCGGACATGAAGGACCATTCCCATCCAGACCACCGCTCTTCATACCGCTACCACTCAGACTGGCAGACAGAGCAGCGAGCCTCAGCCAGCGGGCCTCGCTCTCCCAGAGACCAGCGTTCACCCTACGACTCCCGCTCGCCCATGGGACACCGCTCACCTTTCGACTACTCGTCAGATCACAAGAGCACACCGGAGCAGATCTGGAGCAGCCGCAAGACATAACAGGAGCTGCCTGGGTCTGCTAGTAGCAGCCATAGACTCAGCAACACAGCAAATGCCTTACAGGGACTGTGGACTCACACCTGAAGCTGTTTGAAGCACTGTGTATCAGTCAGTTCAGCATGGCTGTCATCTCCTCGCTTCAGCTGCATCTCGGGAACCTGGGAGATGAACGCCAGGGAGCGGCTCAAACCAGGCAGCAGATTAAAAAGTCAAAGCATATTTTTGTATTTAAGAGTTTAAAGCTGTATCGCTGCGTAGGCTCAACAGCATGCAGCACAGGTTGGTTTTTTTTTTCCTTTTTTGTTTTTTTTTTAATTTTTATAAACTTTTTTTATCTCTGGAAATGGACACAATTGACCCTGAGTGCTGCCTCATATTCCCACCAACCCACGACACTGGATCCTGTATTTGACTGTTTCTCTATGTTTGTCTGTCTGTCTCTGTCTCTCTATCTTGCTTAATGTGAGTATTGACTTTATTTAAGTGTTAACTCAATGAGAAGTCAGTTGTCACACGAATCACATTACAAGTTGATGTAAAGGTGTCTGGTTGAATCCGGTCTGAGCTCAGGCTCACCACCTTAAGTACCTCATTTACAGCATTTATCATTTCCTCTGCAGGTTTTCTTTTCCACCAGGTGTGAATTATTTAATAACATATCTTAGCTGTAAAAAATATAATCTGGACTTTTTTTTGAGAGAGAGAGCAACTTGTATCATGTTATTTTTCCTTTAGTAATACTGTTGTAAATTTCTGTAAAATAGTAAATCAGTGGTCTTTTTCCTCAGGCTTTTGGGATTTATTATAACTCTACTTTCCCCCATCAACTCAGGCTTTTTTGTCGTTCTACGAGTGAGTTTCTGTATAATAGTTCTTTCATGATAATGCTTTCAGAATGTAACTTTTGGTAAAGGGAAAGTTCTTTAATGATTTTCAGTTTTATTCAGTAGTGCTTAGTTCTTTTGTCTCAGTGTGTCAATCAGTGAGTTGGAAGGAACTGACTTTTGAAATCAGTCTGGAAAAGGACAGTTGTCTTTCAATAGAAGCACCCGTTAGATCTTAAATAAACGAAACTTTTTACATATTTTTGTTTCTTTACCTTTCATTTTATTTTCTACGTAGGCAATAATAATGTCAATGTTTCTATGCAGCCAAGTATATTTGTGGTGAACCACCCAACTGAATGAAGTCACTGTTAAGGTTCACACTGTTGTACATAAATTTCCTCTATATTTCAAAATGAATTTACACTGAAAGTGCATGAATTTTTATGAACTGTTTTATATAGTTGTTTATGAAGCCATTAAAATCAATCACTGTACTCACTCGTACCAACTCTCTTCAACAAAGTGTCGAGTTTTTGATTCTGCTGGAGTCATCAGACGTTTTCGGAGCAGGTCAGTTTCATTACACTTCAGCTATCGCAAGCGAAGCTCCAGCCAATATCTGTCAGGACACCGTCACTGCAAATCACCTTCCAGTTGTGTCATGACGTTTGAGAGAGAATGGAGGCTCTCTGGGCTCCGCGGTGCCCCCCCACAGGATCAATAAAAGGCACTGCTCATGCTGAAGTGCTCATTGTCATGTTGAAGAAGAAAATCATAAACCACTGCTCATACCCAGAGTATGAGCAGAGGCTGCTTAGGCCGGACCCACACTGAACAATCGAGAGATATTCCAAAAGTTAAATGCAAATATTTCATACACTTTTTTTGAAAACCCTTGTGGATGGTGGAAAGCTAATGTGCTGGTGGCATTGTATCATCTGATTTAGTTAGAAGAGGCTGCAGGCTTCTGTCCCTTTGACAGGTGGAAAACAAGAAGAACTGAGAAAACTGTCCAATTTTGTCCCTCAGCTAAAAGCTCATGGTCCATTAGCATGTTTGGTCAGAGCATGTGCAGTACCAGGCTCATGTTGGATGGATGGATTTTCATTATTTTTATTATTATTATTTTATTATTTCACACACATTTTCACATGCGCCTTGTCAGGAGCTAATTTGTGGAATTTCTTGCCTTCTTAATGTGTCTGAGATCACCAGCTGTGTTGTGCAGAGGTAGGGTCGGTTCACAGTTCTGTACAGTGAACAGCCCTATTCCACTACTGTTGTAATCCATATTATGGTAAGAACCACTCAGCTAAATTGAGTCAGGAAGTCAAACAGCGGGTGGTGCCAGTGTTGTCTCATATTCTGCTTGGAATTTCCATGGAGAGGCTCTCTAGGCATAGCAGGACTGACACTGACTGTCTGGTTTGGAACCATGGAATGGCTTCTCTGCTTTTTGCTGATGATGGCTGGGGCAGTTTGTAGCCAAGTATGAAGAGGTCAGGATAAGAGTCTGCACCTCCACGTCTGAGGCCATGGTTCTCTGCTGCAGAGCTGTGGATTGGCTCCCTCCATGCTGGGACTGAGTTGCATCTCCAAGTGTCGTGTTCATGAGTGAGGTAACGTAGCATGAAATCAGGTGGACTGGTGCGGTGGGGAGAGCAATGAGGGCACTGCATTGGACCGTTGTAGTAAAGAGGGAGTGGTGCCGAAGCCCTCTACATTCTACATTCAACTCTCACCTGCAGTCATGAGCTTTGAGAAGCGAGTGATAGAATGAGACTGCAGTTACAAGTAGCCAAAATGAGTTTCCACTTAGACTTAGAGAAACGGTGAGGAGCTCAGGTATCTGGAGGGAGCTCAGGGTGGAGCTGCTATTCCTTAGTGTCAAAAGGAAGCAGGTGAAGTGGTTCGGGCATCCAGTGCCTGCTGGGCACCTTCCTTTTGGAGGATTACAAGGTATGTCCAACATGTTGGAAACCCTGGGGTAGACCTTGAACACGCTGGAGGGATTACATTTCTCATCTGGCTTGGGAACACTCCCTAGAGGAGATGGGAAATCTTGCATGTGACCCAGCTCCAGATAGCAGCAGAAAATAGATGGATGGATAGCTATGCATACCTGAACATCAGCCAATTCAATTTTAGTTTGAAATACTGAGAACAAGTCAAAATCAACTAAAAGTTGAAAAGCTTAAAAGTAGATGTCAGTTACCTTGTCAAGGAAGAGAGAGGGGAGTGTTTTTGATAACTTTGGCTTGTGTTTAATGTTTCCTCAGTTTGTTGGGCATTTCATTCTATCTGCATTAAATCATGGTCATTTGTATCTTAGTTTATGGAAATATTGATAAAGTTAAGTGTCGATATATGTTTTAAATGTATTGTGGGAGTGTCTGTGTACTGATGCTGCTCATTTCTCCACCACACTTTACCCTTGGCTCCCATCCTGTTTGTAAGGGTCCACCACCATCAGAACCTTACACTAACTAAAGAGCACTGGATGATCCAGATCCAAACATTATTCCTTTCCTCTTCTATGAATCATGCCATAGCCCTTCAGATTTATCCAGTGACCTTTTTTTTGTACTTACTTACAAGATACTTTCCATAAAGAGCAGGTCCAGACCAAACTCTTTGTATTTATTACAGATAGAGTAGCTTGACCAGCTGTCATAAGATACTGCTGCTTACACATTGCTGCATCACTGTTACTAATCTAATAATGTCACATGGAATCAGATATCAGCCACACAAGACATTTTTCTGTGAAGCAACTTTACTAGATTTTGATCGCAAGACTCTGACTTTTAATTTTCCTTTATTTAACCTGGTAAAACTCGTACAATACATGTATGTATATCACAAAATATTCTGTATATTTTTAGTTCTTCCACTTTAAACCCAGCAACTTTTCTCCCGTTGGTTGATTTGCATGATGAGCTTGTTACACGTGACTACGAAACATTGGTTACCTCCCTATCACCTAGGCCTGATTTGTTGCAAACTCCCTTTCCAAATTTAGATTTGATTGTCTTTTGTGGTGGCACACCAATAAAGTGCTCACATACTCTGTCTTTAGGGATATGCTGTCTCACACACACACACACACACACACACAGGAGGTATGGAGGTGCCTGCCCTGATTCCCCAAACATAAGCTCAACTATTGTACATCCTGACACATCTGCTGTGGACCTGGTGGGAGGGTGGGCACTGGGTGCAGCGCAGAAAAGCAGGGAAACATGTAGAACCCACACATGGGGGACTCAGCTTACGGTTTGAGAATCATCATGCTTGCCAGAGGCCAGCTGCAAAAGCTGGAAGGTTCACTTGGAGGTTTGGAAACCTGCGACCCACCGTTGGTTTTGTTGTAAGACACCAGGGACAACAGGGTCTCACTACCAAGCAGTCAGGCAGGAGAAAGGTCCAATGGGACAATCCTCTGACTATTGGAATTTCTGAATAATGAGTCTTTAGAACAATGGGCTGTTCCCTTCAGAGAAATGCATTTGATGCGGCCCGTGATTTTGTTGCAATGTTGAAGCACTGCTGTGTGTGACATTAACTGGCCAACCAATCCATAATTCAGCTTCAACCTTTTGAGAGACATTTGTGCTTGGCTAATGTAAAATGCAGTGAGACAGGGGGGTTCTGACACTGCTACTGCACACGCCGTGCTTACGGCATCCTCTGGGGTACGACTGCGGTTATCTTTGCAGTCTCGTAGTCTTTTGCTGGTTGTCTCACTCGGTGATCTTGCAGGTGCCTATCCTGTGCGGATGCTCATGAGAAAACACTGTGGAGACTGGCTTGTGTCTCCAACCTGATGATAGCCTAAATCCCTCCTCCATGTGTCAGCTCAAGTGAGATACACATAAATCTGAGTGCCTGGACAATAGAACCACAAGAGGGACAGAAGACACAGGACATGAGTAAGACACATAGCTTTTATGATAAAGCTAATTTAGCCATGCAAACGCTGGTAGACTGAGCCAATAGCAGAAATTTGGCTTATTCTTTAATATGTCAACAGATCTCACTCACCACTTTAATTCCATTCACTAAAGTCTTGTCTGTAAATGTAACTCAAAACTAAACTGTATTATGTCTGTAGGGACCACAGGAAAAGTTACATGTTGTGCTCAGAAACTATAGATATATATAGAGCAACATTCATTCAGATCCAACCATTATGGTCACATATGATCCAATATTACTAAATCTGAAATATAAATGTTGCAGTACCACCAACACAAATGTAACCTCCTCACCCACCATCCCTGAACGTGTTTACATGGTACCAAAACCAGAACAAGGTCTGTATTATTTAGCAGTCTTACAAGGCCCATAAGAGGACGATAGTATAAGTATATGACAGCGCGTCACAGGGGAGTCGATCATGCATTTTGTTCTTCTTGTAGTGATAATGGTTATTCTGAAAGTTCTATGTGCCTGTGTGTCTGCTCTTAGTAAGGGGTGTATTAAAACATCATCTAAGATTACAGTTAAGTACACGTCGAACTCAGAAACAGAGAGATTTTGCCTGCCTTTTTTATGATTTCTGATCACTCAGATGATATTTTAGACTTAGTGAGGTTTATAATCGCTTAGCCTAGTTGAGCTGTTCTAGTAGGCAGCAGTTGGATAAAAATAAAAATAAAAGGGGATGTCTGACCTCCAGAAAAACACTGGGCATACCTGTGACTTAATTCTTAATTGTTAACTCTGCAAGTTGGTAATCACCAGCAGTAATAATCATATGAACTGTGTCTATTCACCTATTGTCCACACTGATTTGTTAATCTTTGGTTCCTTTTGGAATTCTTTTTATCTGTGTGAAGATCTCTATAATTCACCATTGGAGGTAGATTTATTTAACCTTATGTTGCTTCTAAAAGTGTTTTGGCTTACTGCATTCAAGATCTGAGTGCATTGTACCAAAAGAAAGATAATCGACCAATCTGTATGTTACAATGGGACTGTGAATGCTGTTCTGCAACAGATAGTGTGTAAAGTAAAGTATTGAGATTTTCTTTCATTTTACTTCAAACTCCTATAATCCTGTTTTACCATTGTATTTACCCAGTGGAGTTTAAATTACTTTTGCTTATCTGACATTCAATGCAATTTAGGATTTCCTTTCTGCTATCCTCAGGCTTTTCCCTCATTGCACTGTACAGCTAGTGTAGTTTGCCATACTGGAGTGGGATGTTTGCCCAGCGCTCCTCTAACTGTGGTCACTGTCGGGCTATACGAGATGGAGCTCACAGGTCTGAGGTGCTCTACTTGGAAATGCCTTACTTAATCCATTTTTCATTGAATGAATGGAAACCTAGATTTCAATGAATCAGGGCCCTCAATTGAATTTCATTATGCAGTCCTGGTATTGTATGATGACAATACTACACTCTAAAATCTTTGAAAGAGTCCTTTAAACCATAAAGAAGCTTTGGAGAAAAGGAGAGTGAAAGAATCACATTTCAGCAAGTTTGTTTTTATTTGGTTCATTGAGCGCATCAGGGCCAGTGTACAGTTATCTGACAGCTCTCCAGAAGGCAAAGATAAATATGTAAACTGATCTGGGAAATGGCTTTAAATGATACATGTGACACATCTAATACATGTATGATAGAGATTAAGGTTGCATACTGAACAGCATCTCTTCAAAACAAGCTATCTCAAGGCAACATTTCTTGTGTAACAGAGTCGGCTCCGGAGATGACAGTGTGGACAGGAGGCCTCCCTCTTAGGAGCTCTTCTTCTCCTCGAACATGATGTTTGCTGTGGCTCTCTTGGCTGTGGACAAATTACACACACACACACACACACACACACGTGTCAGACGGCGTGTTTGTGATCGACAGTCCGATAGCTGCGACATCCTGAGCTTCTAGGAAGGAAGTGCTGACTTTTGCTTCAACCGCAAATTAAAACAGCTGCACATCGAAAAATAGAAAAATATTCTGAGCGTATTAGAATATATATGGATTAGAAGTAACAGAACAGAGGTGATTACATATAAAAGCTTGACTTTAATATAAAGCTACATCATAAAAAAGCCTTCTTGCTGCAGTTGATGTGAATAATTGAGAATTTGTGTTATTTACATGCTAGCTAGTTATTTTTTGGGGTCTTTGGAATTATTGTTCTCATTTGTACATTAAGCAATATTTTATGTATTTGTCTAAGCCATAGCTCATCTGTACTGACTACAAACAGGAGGAACAATAAATGTGGCAAATCTGACTCGCCTGTCATCTGCTGGTTAGGTTGAGATCCATTTAATCTAACCCTTTGTATTTGGCAGACAAAGTTTTAGTTTGCTGAGTTCTGGGGTTTGCACGTTTGTGCAAAAAGCAGACAGTAAGTCTTACTCTAATGTTAACGGTGTTATCCCGTGAGCATTTTAGGGCTCATTAATGCAGGTTTAGAAGCATTAAAAAGGCTTGAAACGTCACTAAAACAAGGTCCGGCACAAAAGGTGCAAAATGAAATTGCAGTACAAAATATATCTATATTGCTGCCCATATTCAATCCTGAACCATCCAAAACTGAACCAGTTTTTGGTTATTTGTAATATTTTTTAGTTAGGTAGTGCTCTTTTTATTAGTTTTTATATATAGTTAGTATATTAGTAACTTTTAAAAACCTTCTGATTTTCTTTCCGATTGGATTTGTTTATTTGGAATATTGGCTGATATGTGCATATCTGATTTTTTTCCCCCTTTACTTTCAAATCCAGAATGGGTCAGGCTCCATTCACAGCAACGAGTTCCTCACCTTCATCTTTGAACTTGTCAGCGGCTTCTGATGCCTTGTCCTTCAAGTTCTTCACCGCATCGTCAATCTTGGCTTCGTTCTTGAGGAAAAATGGTCGAATGATGCGGGTATAAATCTGGACTGATCCGTTGGAGGGAGTCGGAGCCATGCACCACACCAGGAAGGCACACTGGGAAAGACGACGAGAGCTCTCTCATCAAACCAGAACAGGACACAGACATCCAGACACATAACAGGCTGTACTGGTAGAACTAATCTGGTAGTTTCTACAAAATGACATCCCACCAATAGTTAAGTCTATATAAGTCTCTTGGCTTTTGTTATCGGCCAATTTTAGGAAGAAGAAATACTTTATTAGTGCCTCTGGGGGTTCACTCTGTTCTTTTGTCATACATTTCCCTAATACTGCCACCTTGTGGGAATACACTACACATTCATGCACACAAACAATACAGAACTTATTATTAATCATATGTGATTTATGAGGGATCACATGAATACTTGTAATTCCCACATGATGAACAACTCCGTTACAGTCAGATTACTAAACAAGCCACTTCAGGAGCAGAGTGAAGTACCTGTTTGATAAAGTAATTACAATGAGTTTATCTAGCAGCAGGTTAAGTGTCTACATCTGTCTCCACTGTTTGAATTTTATTTTCTCCCCCCCGTCCCCCTGGTTCTGCACCACCTCTAGGAGGACATAAGACTGCTGAAATCCTGACTGCTTGAGCTTGTTCCTATATTACTACTCACATCACACTGATACGTGGATGTCACTTCACACTTCACTGATACTGATATAACTACACTATACTTACTGGTACTGTATATACATATTCTACTGCACAGGCTCCACCTGCTTACTTACCTTGTTACAACCAGTTTACATCTCAGTGTGTGTGTGTATATATATATATATATATATATGTATATTGTGGACATCACAATATACATATCTATTTTTTAAAATAAGATTATCTGCGTGTACATGTGCATATCTGTCTGATAACACAGATATCATTATCATGGCTGCACATTATCAATGACTACCACATTAGAATCTTGCTGAGAAGAGAAAACTTAAAAAAAAAAAAGAGCCTTTATGCTCTGACAGGACCTGGCAAGTTCTTTCACACAGTGGCTCTCCCTCACCGCCTGTCAGTCCTGTCAGTATATCGCACGTCCTTTAATGCAAACACAGGCTCTCTGCATAAGCACCTGCTGATAGAGCTCTAAGCACTTTATCTTCAGCGCAGTGTGCTCCACCCTCAACATGTGCAGAGGTTTACTCAGCTAAGATTAAACAAGAGAAAGCACACACCTGCTTCGGTGAGGTGATGGCTCACAGGTAACAGATAGACAGCGAGTCAGGATGGGAAAGCTGCACATTCAACTTAGACTGAGCCACATTCTGTTTAGTGTGAGGAGTCAATGTTTCAGCACATTCACTGACACATTCATTGAAAAACAACCTGACAACTGGATTACCTTTCCAATATAATAGAATGGGAACCAGGAGAGGAAGATATCAGCGAAAAATTCTGCCACACTGAAGAGTCCGTACACAACCCAGTAGGTCAGCCATTTAGTATCATCCTCTTTGGTGGCACTTTCAATGGCCTTAATCCTGGAAAGAGAGAAGAAGAACATGTAGTAGAAATCGCTTCATATGTAAGGTCGACATTGTTCCCTTCCTGTCTCTTTCTCCTTCTTTCATTTGTTTGCTCACTAAAGCCAAACCTCATATTGTCTCCATCTCCCATCTGAAAATCTGTTGGGAAACACGTGATTTGAGTCATCTACCATCTCAATTCGAGAGCCATGATTGAAAGTAAGTAAAGGACACCGTTGATGGAAACCTCCGCTGTCAAAGTCACACGTGCAGATTTTCACAACCATCCACCCCAACCTTCTCCCTGAGGGGTCTTGTGTCAGTGTACAACAACATTCTTCTGACATGTTTGTCACTGAATGTTAACATCTATTAGTGCTGTTGTTTTCCTGTTTCGGACACTTCACCAGAATGTTAACAAGATATTTGCCACAGGTGCATTCCTATTAGTACAAAATGTCGTTTTTTTTCCTCTCTTTCGTAGAAGAAAATGCGCTGCCATGAATGAAAAGGCAACAAGTGAACATTAACACTGTATTTAAGTCATGTGCTGCAGAAGTCAATGAATATAGGTCTGCCTGCCACCTATGGACACTGCAGGATGATAGAAGTTCCACAGAAATGCGGTTGTGCATTTGTGAGTTTGTGTTGATGATTTTTTTTTCTTGCAGTTATAGAATATAGTTACAATATCATTTACTAAACTATCTTGAGTAGAGACACAATAAATATGTACATCTATCTACCTGTACATAACATATTTTATATTTCCTCGCTTTCATTTTTCTGTAACATAATTTTTAACTTATTCTAACATCAACCGTAAACTGCAGTATGTCAGTGTGTCACTGGTTTGAATATCAAATGAAGGAGTTCTTGGCTCTGCCACAGTCAGCTGCCTGCCCATACCCACTCAGGGACATCTAGCGTTACACAAACTATGAATTTCATAACAGCTGTACATTCAGTTGTTGACTGACCTCACCATCCTTTACGTCTGACCACCGTCACTGTGGTCAAACAGGGACACAGTACAGCAGACACTAAATCAGCTTCCAGCCTATGTGATATCATCCACACCTGTGTCACAATATTGCATGCATGTTTATGGTACATAACAACCAACCGATGGTTTCTTTCACTAACATTCAGCTGAAACATCCTGATACGAGTCCTCCAAACTAGAATCTGTTTGCACATGTATTAGCAGCCAAGCAAAAAGCATTACACCGCCAGAAAAATAAGGCAGTGTTCCTGCTGCAACTTATCATCATGATCAGATGAGTGAACATCAGTCATCACACAATGATGAATCATTTGAGATGATTTGGTGGACATCAAATTAAAAATATCCACCGTTTATCTGCTCCCATTAAATTACAGCATTTCTGTCAGGTTGACCAATGTTTCTTTCTACAAACACTGTTGTGGTGTGTTTAACTGCAGTGGTGAGCTTGTGAGGATTCTCCCAACTGACCTGAGCAAGTCAGCTTTTCTGCTATGGGTCAGCCTTCCTGATACAGTCAAATCACACTCTGCTGCTAGTAAAGAGACACTCAGAGTAGCATTTGGACAGAGACTGTTCATGGACTGCTTCACAGTTTGGATGTGTGTGCCACTGAGGTGAGCCAGATTGTCACAGAGGCCTTCCCAGAGTACAGGCTGCTGTGCAGAGGAGGGAGGAGTTTCAGCTCTTCCTCCCAGGCTTGGATCTGGTCTTCAAGGCCAAGTGTTTTGACGCACCAAGGTCACAGGAGGAGGCTTTGACTATTACGGAGCCTTGCCAAAACACCAGGGAGGCTCTGCAGTGACACTATGTGAGTACCGATGCAATGCAAGGACCCATCTGGCAGTAAAGGCTTTGTCTGTGCAGTCTGTGTCAGACACCCGTAGCCTACAGTGAGCTATTAATGGAGTAGATGTGCTTCATGAGGCTGGAGCAATATCTCCCATCCCTTATCCAGATGGAGACAGGAGCCCTAATCCAGGGTGGTATGCCTGACGTGAGGAGAAGCCAAGGAAGTGTGTTTTCCTATCTCAGCAGCAGGACACTGACAGGAAACAAGGCGGTGCAACTGTGGAACACAACCTGCTCTGTTAGTAGATACAAAGGGAAAATTCAACCAGTTTCAGAGGATTATACACTACTAAAAATATAATTCTGAATTTCATTTCTATAGATCCCCATAAATCATACACACTGCACCTTTAAATGTTCTCCTATTGCTACTCAACAGTCGCTTCACAGAATCTTTCACTTAAATCAACCAAAGCATCAGTGTAATATTATTGTGACAGCAGTCTGTATCAGTCTGTGTCAGGGAGGCTCTCTTCCTCATTTAAGTAAAGGTGGAAATGAGAGAACACACAGCACAGCAGTTTACTGCCATCAAACTAGAGGCCTGAGAGATGTTTCTAATGTTTTGTCCATCCCATTGAGGGTACATTAAATATTAAACATCTATCATACAGAAAAATGAAATGAGCAGCTTCATTGCTCTCTTCATGTCCTCATCTCTGAGGCACCGATACTGATGTATTGTGTTGTATTGTGTTTATTATCAGCCTCTTTAGACTCTCGGCTTGATAAGTCTGTCTTTCTTTGTTTCAGTTGCTTTGCAGTGTGGACAGCAGTGCCAATGCTGGGATAGCAACTTCTTCTGCAGGATTTCTGCTGTTGAATCAGGCTTTCTGTGACATCTGAAGGGCTGTAGGTGGAAGGGACATGCACGCGCATCTGTGTTTGCAGAACAGCCAATAGGAATGCTCTCTCACTCTGCTGAGGACCTGTGATTGGCCAAAGTCTCCTGTGACAGACTTTTCTGAAAACGGAGCTAAGAGGAGGTGCAGAAGTTTAGTTCTCTCTCAGACCACTTACACTACAACATGCTGAATTATTATGGAGTTTTCTACCAATTACAACAAAATTAAACCAGCTTAAAATTAGGCTTTGTTCATTTTTTAACTCTCCAGATTCCTCAGCAGAGCTCAAACAGTAAAAGTAAATCAGTGCTACACAACCTGTTCTTTCCAACCCACCATTTATCAAAGGATATAGTAGGATATGATAAGAAAGGCAGAGCTGATAGTGCAGGTCCAGTCAGAGCCTTTCCCTGCACTGATGAAGCTGTAACAGCCTGGGTGTGACTGCTGCTTCAAGTCCCTTCGACCTTTGATAACCATGCTCACCATGTGGATGACTGATTCAGATGTGAATCAGTTCAAAATGAGCCACAAATTTCTTTTGCTGCTGCTCCTTTGAAACATGCTCTGCAGTCCAGTCGTGTGATTCAGTGATCACATCCGTTTGCTTCGAATATTACTAACAAACACTACAATAAATGTGTATTGCTTCTACATCAAGGCAAGCCTGGGCACCGTACTCACAACTGCCCAGCAGGTTTGAGCTTACCTCGGAGCCTTTAGTGATGTAACGAAGGGCAGGGCTGTATTCAAAACAGCTTCTCAATTCAAACTAATTCCAAATCTAAAAATAATCGAGTCAAAGCTGAGTCTAAAAGCAGGTGAGACCTACACATT